>NC_133454.1:25270833-25588666 GCF_048565385.1 Saimiri boliviensis | reverse complement strand
TGAGCCAGAGAACCCCAGCATTCAGAGGCTGAGGTATGAAGGATCCTCCAAAGAGACTTAGATGAGGCCATACCATGTGGAATATATGGACAAATCTTTCGTCAACAATGGGGTGTATGTTCTGCCAAGAGGTACTTTGAGAGAGAAGCTGGGGAGTTAACTGGCAGAAGAGAAGGGCAAGAATAAGACGCTGGCACAAGACGACCTCACCTTCGGAAACAGCGGTGTGTCCTGCTCAGGTCTGCGTGGAAGCGTGATCCAAAGGCACTTTACAGGAGGATTTGCAGGAAGATGCCTTTCCATTCCAGTTCCATCACTTTCCTACAGAACGCAGCTCATACACAGCTTTGCAGAAGCACACACTCAGGTAAAGTGCGGCAGATGACCTGCGCCCAGCTCAGGCCACACCCAAGTACCCCCGGTCTCACCCACACCTTAGCCCCAGGCTTGCCGTTCCAAGGCAGTTCCAGAAGAACCGGTGAGTCTGGGCAAAAGCGAGGACACTGTCCACAAGCTTCCCTTTAATGAGCTTCATTTAATAAGCCCTTGACCCAGCTCAGCTGCGGGGCTGCACACCATGAATGTCCCCTGCACCTTCCCCTGGGCAGCCATACTCGGGCAGCAAGCCTGCTGGCCTTAGTGAGCTCCACCGCCCACCATTCCCCAGCCCACCTTCATGGGGCTCAGAGCTCTCACTGTGCCGGGGATGTGTGTGCTACTTGACTTTTTGACTGTTACTGGAGATTATTTGCTTTTGGCAGTAGATGCCAGATGTAGTTTGTGAAGCAAAACTCAGCCCCACAGTTAACTCATATATAGCGCCCCTGGCTGCCTGGCAGATTCTTACCCCTGTCCGCCAGCATGAGAATGAATTTGCATTTGACCTGTCCTCTCCAGGACACTTCTAATCCAGCAACATTTGAAGGGGAGGTGGGGTCAGGAGGAGAGTATGAGGCCAGGATCAGGGCCCACCCACCCCACAGATGGTCCAAGTCTGGACCCCTGGGCAGCAGTGGGGCCCAGCAGGAACCTGACCGAGAAAACAAAACTCATCTTACAGACAGCCTTCCCCTCTGCAAAGAGTGGCACACGTGACCACTGTCACCAGAGGGGGTGTGATTCAACACTGCCGCTTTACTGCAACTCAGGACAGAGAGCCCATGCCAGCTGTTGGGCTGAGCCCCAGAACAAGGCTCAGAGGCAGATGTGGACACACTTGGGAGGAGGGCTTCGGGGCAGGGGCCACCGAGCTGGGCCTTCTGTCCCTCCTCCCTGGACGTGCAGATAGGGGCCATGGCTTCTGCCGGGACCCACACGTCCTCCTCAATGAGCAGCAGAGACACTCGTTAACACAGGAAGACGCAGGGCTGAGGACTGGTTTCTCCAGCCCAGCCTGTCACCGTGGGAAGCAGCGAGTGGGAAGGGAAAAGGGAAGTCACATGTTTCTCACACAGAGTTCCTTCCAGAATCCCAAAGAAGGCTCAGAAGGTTGCGAAGGAAGAACAAAGTCAGCTCAGGTGAGACACCCCCTCCCCACCCTCTCCACTGGTGACACGCCCACAGTTTTGGGGATAAAAGGAACTGTGAGGGATGTGGCCGAGCCTCCCAAGAACCAGCAAAGAGCACGCCTGAATCCAGCAGACACTCGAGGGCTGTGATTTCCGGGGCAGGGGCACGTTTCAGCACCTTTTCTGAGGCCAAAGGCTTGACGATCTGATCAGCCGCTCCCACCCCAGAGACAGCCCGGCAGCCTTGGCAGAAGAGCAGGGCTGTAAGAAATGCATCATCAACACAGCCAGGCCCAGAGCCACCCCACCTTTCCCTGCAGGCTCAGGGTTTGGAGCGGAGGCAGGGCAGACTGCAGCGCCCAGTCCCTGAGATTGCTACTGAAGGAGACGCTTTTGCAGGGGAGGGGTGAGGCAGCAGCCACCAGGCTTCAAGTCAGGAGGAGGCGGCAGTCTCCCACAGGCGCCAGCAGGAGGGGGCGCGGCTGCTCACTTAATGTACTGGTTCCTGCCCAGGTGGGGGGTTTCCGTGAACTGTAAGGCAGGGCCCGCCATCATCTCCTCAAAAACGATGACCTACGGAGAGAGGGCCCTGATGGGAGGGCAACTGAGGTCTGTCCTGGAGCCAAGGGAGGTGCTGGCGGGCAGCAAGGTCAGAAGGAAAGGGTTTGGGAACCCGGCTGGAAGGGACAGGGACCAAACAACTCGTCTGCAGCGAGGAGGAGGGAGGAAGAACCCGGCTGACACCCCTGCATCCCCGCCACCCTGACCAAAGGCTCCCTGGGAGGGCAGCTGGGCAGGGCATCTTAGGGAATGGGCAGGGGCTGGAAGCTCCCACCTGGTTGATTCCGCTGCTCAACCAGGGACCTGGGAGGTACAGCGTCTTCTGGGGTCCAATGTTCCAGTAACGTCCAAGGTTCTGGCCGTTGATGAATACAACCCCCTTCTCCCAGCCCTTGAGACAGAGGGAAGGGTGTTCGTCTCCCACAAGAGCCACAGCAAAAGTCAAGGCAGACACACACCATGCGTGCTTCTCTCGGGTCCGAGAGACCAAAGCGAGCCAGTGTCTGGACAGCCATAAGGGTGAGCAGGCGGGATGCTCTGTTTCCGTGCCCCAGTGCCACGCCTCCCAGGCATGGCCCCCAAGCTCAGACTTCTGCTGTGAGCCCACTCCCCAGGCCCAGGAAGGCCCCAGCACCCTCTCAGACCCTCTGGGCACAGCAGCCACCAAGGGCTCCCGCCAAGCTCATGTGGCTTTGGCTCAGAGACCTCTGAGGTGAGAGGGAAGTGGGAGAATCCAGCAGAGAAAGAGGGCTACCAACCTCCAGCTTCAGAAAGGTGTCACAAGGAGTGGAGCTGATGGACAAGCTACTCAAGAAGAAAGCAGGGAAGGTGGGTGTTTCTGGGAGGGAACTCCATTTGTCTGGGCCGAACCTAAGGACAGAATGAGAGGCAGGAGAAGGAGGAGGCCCTTCCTCAGATCTGGTCCCAGTCCTGCAGCTAATTCCAAGGCCGCCCACCTCTTAACCAGGACACAGAACGGCAGCAGAGTAAGATGCTGAGAATTCCTAGTCTGCAAACGAGGCTTCCAGTGCGGATGCTGCCCCTCACCTTGGGCCAGCTGATCTGGCCCCTGGGTGCATTCACAGCTGGGTGAGGGCCAGGCCACAGTGCCCTAGGGACCCCCGGGCCCCACTGCACAGCGCTGTACCTATGAGAGCACGTGCTGGTGCTGGGCAGGGACCCACCTCTGAAAGAAGCTCTTCTTCATATCCAGGCTGTAGATTCTGAATTTTTTCAGGGGTGAATCATTCAGATAGAGATTTCCAATTAAGCCTGTGGGAGGAAGGCAGGACACGTGGGTAGTCCAAAGGCAGAGGCCGAGTTGGCCGGGCCAGGGCCCCGAGGAGAGGCCCTGGGAAGCTGGGGTGAGGAGTGCTGACGTGCACGCTCCCGGAGGCACTGTTCACTTGCAAGCAAGGCTCCCTAGCAACTCTATGGGGGATGGGAAGGAGGAAGTCCCTTGGTTTTGCCATGGGAAGGACATAGAGCTGAGGTGTTACAGGGCAGGAACAGCCTCTGGCCTCTCTCTGAAGGAACCCGAGAGGGTTCCAGCCTAGCTGTAGGGCCAGTTTCAGTGGGGCCCAGGCTACACAGACCGAGTAACTCAGGCAGAAGTCATCTGTGCCACCCAGGATGAAAGCTGTGCTTTAGGAGTATCTGTACTGTGATCGGATGACACCCTCACTCAGGCATCCAGCAGGGAGAAGCTGTGTCCCCTTGAGGAGCCACTCATCGGTCTCCGGGGCCCGGCCGGCACTGCCAGTCTCAGATCTCAGAGCGGCTGAGTGGGCAGCGTGGGAGTTTGGAGGCTTGGGACTGTGCAGAGGCCTCATGGGGCCTACAGACTCTGAAGCAGCAGGTGCAGGTGTAGGTGGGCACACACATTTCTCAAGGGAGGTCTGTGACTTGTAAACATTGAACTGTGATCCAGAAGACAGGCCTCTACAATGGGGGCCCGGGGACCCTCATCGAGGGGTCAGGGAGGCAAAGACAGGAACAACAGTCAGGCTGGTGCTCCTTCCAACTCCCAGGGTTGCAACGGAAGTGTGGACCGGCCCAGGGAGGGAGCTGCTGAGGGAAAAGGAGTGTGGGTCTGGGTGGTGCTGGATGCAGCTCTGAGGCCTGTCTGGAGGGGCCGTGATCCCCAGGCCCCAGGCCCCAGTGTCTGGGCCATGCTGCTTTCCTGGCAAGCCACCAGACGGCTCTCGGATGACATGTGGACCAAGAAGAGCTCTTCAAGTTTCCTGCACTATACATGCAGACACCACGAGAGAACGGGGAGGTCACCAGTGCTGCTCACCACAGTGGCATTCATTTTTTAATAACTTACCTGAAACCACCCACATTTAGCTAGAGTTTTTTTAAAGGAAGGGCTACATTAAAGCATGAAAGATCCAGTAGGCCAGGAAACGTAAAGCAAACTGGCAGCCTATTCCCAGAGGGGCACTGTTTGCTGTGTGACTCGCATCCTCCTCCCCCAGCACCCGAGGTAAGCTGTGGATTTCCCAAGATGGATCAAGAAGAGAAATCAGTGTGGAGGCCCAAGAAGGCAGGGGACTTGTGCCGTTCCTTGGATTCCTGGAAATCCCATTCATTGCTCCTCACCGCCATCCCCCAAGCAGACATCCCTGTGGAAACCGACTGCAGCCCAGGAGAAGCAAGAGGCCAGCTCAGTGATCACCGGCACTGAGCACATGGACGATACACATGTGCAGTGCTCACAGGGCTGTCATCTTCCAGACAGCCTTCCAGAGAGCCCCAGCGGCTTCTCCTCTTCCAGACAGCCCCAGCAGGGCTTCAGTGGGCCACTCAGAACTGGCCTCAGATATGGGACAACCCAGCCTCCACCTCTCTCTGCAAGGGGCCTCCACGGCCTGGTGGCATGCTGGCATAGAGCAGCAAGAGCCACCTACGTGCCCAGCACATCTGCTCTTCTTTCAACATGTGCTGGGACCCACCTTTGCGCTGGTCATCAATATTCTCCCCGTAGTTGACTCGCCCGCGATTCTCCACCAAGATCCTCAGCACGGTGTAACCCTGCCGGGAACAAGGGGCCAGCAATGACCTCCAGAAGGCCACAGCCACCCCTCAGAACTGGCCTGTGAGCCCCAGTTCTTCCGTACACTCTGGGGATCCCAGCTGGGCAGAAAGCCACGCTCGCCCTCTCCACCTGCAG
Source organism: Saimiri boliviensis (assembly GCF_048565385.1). Lineage (NCBI taxonomy): Eukaryota > Metazoa > Chordata > Mammalia > Primates > Cebidae > Saimiri > Saimiri boliviensis. The sequence goes on along the minus strand of NC_133454.1, from coordinate 25,583,422 downwards.
CCTGTGGCTAAGGAGCCACGGGTCCCCAGGTCTGCCTCAGTGACTCCCCCCAGGCTTCCTCGAAGCGGCAGGGGCTAGCCATCACCCAGCTCCGAAAGACAACAAACCTGGATCAGGGGGACAGTGATCTTGGTTGTCTTGTAGTCCAAGAATCCTATGGATACTGTGTTCACAAACACCTGTCAAAGGGAGCAGATGGGAGCATCCATGGCCCACAGGAAGAGGGTAAGCGGGGTCTCCACAAGGCCAAGAAGGGCAGCACTGTGTGCCCGTGGGCAGACGAGGGGCCAGTGGGCACAGCAGAAATGAATGCCCCTGTGAAGACTCGCAGAGCTGATTCAGACGGGCCATTTTTACACACTGGCAAGTGCTGATTCTGAGGGGAGGGCATGAGATGCGTATTGCAGGGCTGCTCACCAGAAGGTCACAGGAATTAGAAGAGAAGCTCCTACCTGTCCCCGATCACGCACGTGGCCGCTGAGGATGCCGGACGAAGCGATGTTGGTCTCATAGAGTATGTATCCAAAGGACTGTCCGTTTCCCCCATTGACGGGCAGGTTCTCCATATTGATGGGCTTTTCCGATTTGATTGGCTGCGTACAGAAGAGACAGAGGAGCAGGCAGGCTGAGGAGAAGTGCGGTCATAGACAGACTCTGCCTGGGAGCTGGCACATGGGGTGGAAGCTGGGGTGTGGCAGGAGCTTTCTGTTTTGACTTCTAATGGCACTGAACCTACAACTCTCCAGGGTGACGGGGAAGCGGGCGGGACAAAGGGATGTGCACCAGCAGACTGCAGCCTGCAGGTGGGGGACACTCATCAGCCCCCCTCAGTCCGCTGGAGGAGGCACCCTCTTCACGGGGAGGGGGCAGCCTGTTCCTCTTCCCTCACTCTCCTCTCTGAGGCTGGAGGAAGGAAAGGCCCAGGGGCCCCCCACTGTCCCTCAAGGGCCTTTGTTTCTCCCCACAGCACACTCCAGCATGAGTTTGTCCTTTCCACTCTGGGCTCCAAGGCTGGAGAGCGGACCTCAGAGTCGTCAGGCGCTGGCCTTTCTCCCCCACACCCCCTATCTGCAGGGGTTCTGGGCCGTGCTGCCCCCACAACTGCCCCCAGCACTCACCTCCCCCATGCCCTTGAGGGCGTCCCACAGGGACAGGTATAAGACTGGCGTTATGGGCTCGTATGACATCTTGGGAGTAAGGTCAGGTGGGGGAGGCAGAGGGATGCCTGCAACACACAGATAACAGGGTCAACCCCAAGGAACCCAAATGTCACCACCTGCTCGTCCTCCCCACCCAGCTCCCATCCATAGGTCCAACGTGCTGCTGCATCCCAGCACCAAGAGGAACAACAGGCCAGCTCTTAGTACTGGCCGAGGCCAGGGGAGGAAGGCCAGGCCTGGGGGCAGGCTGGGGGCGTTCTCCCGTCCTCCAGAGGAGATAAGGAGCCTTCACACCTGTAACAGGTGAAGCTGGCAAGGTGAAGACTGCGAGGAAGCAGCCTCGCACACCTCCCTGTCCTCGTCCAGGACATTCTTCCACACAGATGAACTAGGGTGGAGGTGGGTCAGTAAGGAACTCTTTAGGGGTCCGACAGCAGAAACGGGGACCTGAGGTGACACTTGAGCCTGCTGCTGCTGGGTACCTGAGATGGAGCCAAAGAAGTCTCGAAGCTTCATGTACTTGGCCGTGTAATCTCCAGCTTCTGTCAGCACCGCGTCATAGTCTACAAGATACCGGGCCCTGTCATGGTCATTCCTGTCCCCAGCACAACACACGTGGCAGCATGCACAGGGAAAAGCTCAGAAGGGCAACAGGTCTTGATCTCAGCCATTGGGGAGGCAAGAAACTTTTGAGCCATTCAGACAAAATACCGTAGACACGAAAAACCACGCATCTACAGCAAGTGTCCATGAGGCCGGATGCAGTGGCTCACACCTGTAATCCCAGCACTTTGGGAGGCCAAGGAAGGAGGATCACTTGAGAGCAGCCTGGGCTACACAGCAAGACCCCATCTCTAGACAAAATTTTAAAAATTAGCCAGGGGTTGGGTGCATACTTGTAGTCCCAGCCACTCAGAAGGCTGAAGCAGGAAAACTGCTTGAGCCCAGGTGTTTGAGGTTGCAGTGAGCTATGATCACACTACTGGACTCCAGCCTGGGTGATAGTGTGAGACTCTCACAGACTCGAAAAACGCAAACTGTCCATGATCACAGCGGGGCCCTAAATTTCTAGCTGCAGGTGTAATTTCTACTTTCTGAGACTCTCAAAGGGTGCAGGTTCACACCTCCTCAAGGGCCTGGGCAGGGAGGGCCTCCCTGACACTGTCCCTCCCTGTCACCCTAAGGGGTCCTCTTTCCAATTCCTCTGGCCAACCTCTGCCAAAGAGGCCTCTCTGCAGCGTGGCCTGGTCACAGGCACACCACCTGGCCTGAGGCAGCCCTCCTCTGGAAGTGTAATATGACTGTCCAGGCAAAGCCCCTACCTTCTCCAGGTACTCTATTGCCAAAGACACTGAAAGTGCCAGAAGTTGACCCTGAGGGCCTCTCCACAGCAAGCCCCAGCCATGCCCATGCAGGGCAGACCAGGGAAAACAGTGTTGTTGAATACTTGCCGTAGCTGGTGACATCTGACTTGTAGTCATGGAAGTGCATGGCTCCATTCATGAAGCCAAAGTTGGTGCCTCCATGGAACATGTAGAGGTTGATGGAGGAGCCGGCGTCCACGATGGCAGACACTGTTTTTAAAACCTCTGCCGGAAGAGGGAGAAAGGGGATGTGCAGAGTGACTTAATGTCCTAGATGAGCCGGGGTCTCTTCACTACTCTCCTCTTTCCCAGTCCCACCTCAAGGCCAGCCTTGTTACTCTGTCCTTCTAGCTCTCACTAAAACCCCAATCACAAAGGATTAGGGATGGAGGAAGTATGGGCCAGAATCACGGCCCCGGAGCTCCAGCCTCCAGTTGTTTGTAAATCCTGGTCAAGCCTCCGAGTTCCATGCAGACCACCTGCAGCCCAGGCCGGCCCGGGCCTTGCAGCCAGCACGATCTCGTCAGGCGAAATCTGCCTGACCAAGTGTCTCCAATGCACAAAGATGGGACACATCCCTAGAGAGAAAACTCTGATACCTCCCCTCTTCTGCCTTTGTTCGGAAGTGAACCCTGACATGACAAGATCATAGCAAAGCAGAAAACGAATGGCTGATAAATATATATTTTATTAATATAAATCAAAGAAATGCAGACTAAAAACTATGTGCTGAGTAGACAAATATTAAAAGTTATTTTAATACTCAGTGTTGCTGAATCTGTGGGAAATGGGTGCGCTCATTCAGCGGCTGTGGTTGAAGCGGCCACCGTCTTTCAGGGGGCTGAGGGGTGACCATGCGCATCAACATGGCATCAAGGCGCGGCTGTGCGCACATCACAGGGAAAGCCAGGTGCGCAGAGCGCAGGCTCCGGGACGCTCACCCAGATGGCGCTTCACGGAACCACTGACCCGAGGGACTGGGTCGTCAAAGCGTGGGTTAGAATGGGGTTCCTCACATGCTTTAAAACGGTGATGTCAATCTGTATTTGGTCGTATAGAAAACTGTCCGTATGTGCATTAACTAGCACAAGCAGGTGATGCCGTGGAGTGTGAGTGCATCTGTCTTTGTGTGTGCCTACAGAGCTGTCGGTAGAGCTATATAAATAACTGCCTGCATGGGATACATCTAAATGTTTTTTCTGGGCTCCGGGATTTTTATTTCTTCTCTATCCTTTTTCTGTAATTTCCGGATGTTTCCAATAAGCATGCATTATCCTTCTAATTACAAAAATATGAACAAGCAATGTTAAAAGCCTTCCTATTCAGCAAAGTGTCAAGACAAATGACTCAGGAATATCCAGTCAATTTCTGCACACAGATAATCCCAGCAGTCTTGCCCCCACTGTGGCTGACTTACATCAGTTAGCAGGTGACTGAAACTCATCGTCACTTCCTAAGTAGCACACATGCTGGATGTAGTAACTGCAAGCACTCACCAGAAGAATCCAAGATATTGTGAGGGCCTCCCCACGAGTCAAACCACCCCGTCCAGTACTCCATCACCATCTTGGGCTGAGTCCCCTGGACACCACAAAATGAGAGTTAGACATGCAGACTGGCCAGACAAAAAAGAGGGAAGCGCTTCGTGGAGGGGAGCCCCAGGATCTCTGCCGTCTCCACTCTCCCCTGGCTGCATATCCACTGCCTAGAGGCCTTTGGAGGTGGGACAGAGGTGAGGGCCAAATTCACCTGCACACCACCAGCTCTCCTGTCACATGTGGACTCCACACCTGCAGGTAGAGAGCCAAAAAAGCTCCCAAAGTCACTATGGCAAACCCTGATGGTTTTCATGCTGCACGTCTGCTAGCAAGAAGACACCCATTTGCTTTCTGGATCAAGCCAAGCTTTGCCTGTCCTCTTCCAGGGAAGGGGGATGTTCTACCCAGGGCAACTCCATATCTGAGAGGGATATATGGACGCGGACCCCCCGGGTACTCCCTTCATTAGCAGAATAATCAGATGCCGTAGAGTGGGCCCTCTTCAAGGTCCAGCTCAGTTTAAACAGCAGTTTGCAGCATTTTCTGACCAGAAAACCAGGGTCTTATAGCGCAGCTATTCACAGTGCAGGTTCTGCAGCCACAATTTGGATTTATACCCTGGCTAGGTCACTCAACAAATCTTAAATCTTCTTTCTGAAGACTGACTTTGGCATAGGACTGCCCCAAGCAGGCCAAGATCATTCCTGGGACCATGTCCCACTCTGCCATGTTTGCAGAAACCCAGAGCGCCTGGGGTTTCTACTAACACGCTAGTATTTCAGGCTCTGTGCAAGGCGGCCTTCCTCACTCATTCAGTGACAGTTCATCAAGTATTCTCTAGATCAGTGATGGCCTTAAGTTCAGAGGGCAACTGCATACACAGGGAACAGGACAAACTTACGGTCCGTTAAGTAGAAGGTTAAAGCCAAAGTAGTTACAAGAATTTTTTTAGCAAGACTGGCAGCTTGGTTTTCTTTACAAGCCACCTACCTCCCAAGAAGGAGGCACACGGCACCACGTTGAAGTCACTAAAAAGGGAGATGCGGATTCGAAGTCCCGCAAGTCAGAAATCTCCCATGCCAGAAGCGAGCTGGTTGGCGTGGGGGTACCAGGGCTGAGGAGGTGGGTGTCCACACATGGGCCAGGCCACTGTACTGCACAACCACCGGCTAAGAGCTGGAGCCCTGCGGTCAGACTGCAGTTCCCAAGCCACCCCTTACAGGGTGCCTTAGGCCCTCTATGGCTGTCTCCTTCACTAGCTTATGTGACTACGGAGAATAAACAAGAGAGTACAAGTAATGCCCTTAGCACACTGTGCCTGGCGGGTAGGAAGTGCTCAAGAAACACCTGCATAGTTCTCCCCATCGTGAGTCGTGGACACAGAGGACAAGTGAGGTGCCACTGGACATCGCCACGTGGAGCACACGTGGGGTCTGCACTGTGCATTCAGAGAGGCACTGATTCAGACAAGGAGGTGTCCAAGTCCCCTTCCTTAAGGACAGCAGACATCTTTGGACTGTGCACAGAAAGCACTTCAGCAGGGCCATTCTGTTAGCAAGACAGCCAGCCTGGGAAGGCTGGGACATGGCTACCTCTCTAAGCATGACCTTGCAGGCTAAACATAAGGCATTCTGCTGTATCAGCTGCTGTGCTGGGTACTTTCCAAATATTACCTCATGTAATCGTCCAACAACCCTGTGACTTGACACCATAAAGTGATGGACAATCATCATTCTCACTTAGAAGAAGAAAGAGATGCACGGAGAGGTTAAGTAACTTGCCCAAGGTCACACAGCACAGGGCGGGAGACCCAGTCATCTTAGTCACAAGTATGAGAGCCCCCCACCCCGAACCCCACTGCACACACGGGTAGGCACTCAGGAAACGCTGAGGAAGGAAGGCTGGGACCCTGCTGGATCTTGTCTGAGCCGCCACACAGGAGCCCACCTGGGAGTGGGGCCAGCCCTCCCATTTCCTCCTGGGAGCCGCCTGCCCACTCTGGCATCTGCACTCCAGGAGGAGCCACAGCAAACACACATGCGGTCACATACAGCCGTGGTGGCTCCACACAGATGTGCCTGAGGGCGCAGCCCTGCTCTGAAAGACCATCAGCTGGAATGGAAAGCAGCCCAGCATCTCCACAGGCACCCATGCCTGTCCATCCTAGCACAGCTCCACTCCAGGCCCTGGACCAGTGTGACCATGTGGCAGGGGGACAGTCCGGGGTGTTCCCACCACTCAGTGAGCCAGGGGACAGCCAGGGCCTCCAGCTCTGCAGAGGGCTGCGGCTTGGCCCCAGTCCATCCGTCTCCTTCTGAGGGGCACATGAGCTCAAGAGAGGTCAGAATGGGAGTGCGGCGTCGATGCTCATCAGTCTGACGGATGTTGAGGGACATCTGGAAACTCCTCCCTCTCTCTGGACCTAGAGTGGACCATGTTTTCTGCCTTGCTGATAATACTGATCTTTCTAGGACTGCAGAGGCCTCACAGGTTAAGGCTAGATGCCTTATGTAGTATAGGACAGGGAAATTTTTCTTCCCCCTCAATCCCTGGGAGCAAATCTAGAGCTGGCTGAGGCGACAAAAGTCGAGTCCTCTAGGAATGCACCAAAAGGGCCCCTCTCCCGGGGCAGTGGGTGCCGTCTGCCCTGAGTCAGCCTGCACAGCAGCCCTCGGAGCTGTTTGTGGGTAGCGGGCCTCGCCGGGACACAGACGCATGGGCGGGCGGCCGGCCGAGAGGCCAACAGCTCTGAGTCCAGCTCCCCGCACTGGGGAAGCTGAGCACATTGGCTGGCATTCAAAACTCCTGCAGGCCGCTGAGCAGGGCGGGTGGCAGTTTCCCTAGGGCTGGACTTACCTGGACGTTGAAGAGAAAGGTAGTCAGTAGCTGCAGCTCGTGTGTTGACTGCAGGTTGATGGTGGCCAGCACTGTTACGGGGAAGAGGAGAGAGAGGAGACAAAACATTGCCCCCGAGCCCACTGTTTCCCACCTCCAATTAGGAGGCAACCACAGCCAGGCACAGTGGCTCACACCTGTAATCCTAGCACGTTGGGAGGCTGAGGCAGGAAGATCACTTGAGGCCGGGAGTTCAAGACGAGCCTGGCCAGCATGGTGAAACCCCATCTCTAATAAAAAAAAACACACAAAAGTTAGCCAGGCTTGGTGGTGCATGGCTGTGATCTCAGCTACTCGGGAGGCTGAGGTGGGAAGATCACTCGAACCCAGGAGGCGGAAGTTGCAGTAAACCAAAAATCACATCACTGCACCCCAGTCTGGGTAACAGAGTGAGACTCTGTCTCGCAAAAATAAATAAGTCAGCCAGACTTATTCTGTGGTCTTGCAGGTTCTGCCACGCAGCACAGAGCTGAGAGGCAGTCACTCGCTAGACACCCGACCTTGATCAGCTGTCACTTCTTTTTTTTTTCCCCAAGAAAGGCAGACTGCCACATGCAGCACCTCATTTGGATGTGTCTGGAGTCTTGGAAGCTTGACTACCCTACGTTCTCCTACAAATGGACCTGAAGAGCTTGTTTGGACGTTCTGGCAGGGAAGCACAGCTAGTCGTATACCCTCGACCGAAGACCAGTCCTCCTCTATCGGAGATGGTCATCCTCTTCCACCGAGCGCGCAGCTTCGGGAGGGACGCACACGGAGCGGTGAGGGAGGAAGGGGACACCCACCTAGCCAGCCAGATCGGCCGAATCAACCCTGGCGATCAATGGGGTGACAGATGTCGCAGCCAGATCGCCCTCACATCCGATCAGCTGTGACTTCTACAAGCCGAGTGTGCACTTCCGTCCCTTTCTTTTGTAAGAACCAGAGCTTGATCCTTCCTTGGCACCCCAAGCATCTGGTCCAGGGTAATGATCTAAATGAAGACTCCTCTCTGACTTCTTGAGAAGGGCTAATTCTGTATTCGACCCCGTAACACGTTCCTTTTACAATTTAAAATGCTATTTTCAGTGGCTTTCCATCAGTGAATATATGTTCAATAAATGTGCGTTCTGTTGGACTGACAGCCAGGGATCCCCGCACCCACCCCAGCAGCACAGCCTGACCCCGGGGCCCCTCACCTGCCTGATGTCTGCCTAACAGTCAGTTCAGGCGCATGGCTGTGGCCTGGGCTTCTACAGGCCTAAGCACACACGAGAGAGGCTGAGCTGGCCTGGCAGGCCCAGCCACCTTGACTCTGTGCTGCAGGACACAAACCTCTGACTGCCAGTGAAGAAACGCAAACAGCAGCTGAGGCTCTGTGGAGGTGCGATAACTTGCCTCCAGGTCACAATAATTTGACTCAAGGTAGTTGCAGAACAGGTTTGAACACTGGGACCCCGTGACACCAACCCATGGCCCTGCCTGAGCACTGCCCTCCAGCAACCCACTGGGTAAGACCCTGCACCCAGACCCCCCTCCCCTCAAGCCAGAAGCCCTTTGAAGACAGGAGGCCACTCTGAAACTGAGCAGACTGAAGCCTTAAAGTCCACAGCATGCACATAGCTAAGTGAACACAAGCATCTCCGTCCTTCCTTCCTGACACCTCTCACAAATACAAGACGGGGGGACACATAGACGGGCCACCAGGAACAGGAACGAGAGGAGTCATCGAGAACTCCTGGGACACAGAGGACACAGTGACAGTAAACCATCTAGGAGTGCAGAAGAGGTGACAGTCGGCTCCAGCTCCGGTCCAAGGCTTCACCCCACTCCCAGCACCAGGCCCAGAGCACCGTGAGGTGGCACCCCATCCCCAGCCTCAATGCTTGTTCTCACCTGCTCCCATCCCCTCTGCAGGGGCCATCCCACCTGAGAAAGCGGGCCCCAGTGTCTGTGGAAGTGTGCGTGTGTGGGGAGGTGGAAGGGAGGGTGGGAGGGAGTGTGCGTGTGTGGGGAGGTGGAAGGGAGGGTAGGAGGGGGAAGCAGGCAGTCTCCATAGTAGATTCCCGCCCGCTCCGGGCCTGGCCCAGAACAGCGGCAGCAAGACTCCAGGCCTTCTCTGGAAACACTTAACAGTGCTAGACATACCCTAAACCCTGACAAGTGAGTGTCTCTTCTTGAAAAAGCCACCATGGCCCAATCACCCCATGGGGAAGAACCGTCAACAGTCTCTCCCATGCCCAGCGCTCCCGAGTGGCAGCCCAGAGCCTCTTTTCTAAGCTGATGGGTAAGAGCCGATCCAGAGAATCCCCTTGTGCAGGAGACAGTGGAACAGGAAGCAGGAAAACAGGCAAGCAGCACCTGGGAAACAACCCTGGCAGCACCCGGGACAGGAACACGAGGAGCTCAGGGGACAGGAACACGGGCGGCGCCGGGGACAGGAACACGGGCGGCACGGGGTGGGGTTGTGGGGAATACAGGCAGCGTTTTTTTAAAAAAGCAAACTACTCTCGGAGAGAAATAAGAAAGTTAGTATCCATTTTTAGAGTATGCTGTGAGAAGAGAAATACATTCAAGAAAAATGTGACCCAGGAAATGACGGGAGGACCGGAAGATAAAAGTTCAGGAAGTCACTCAGAAAGTAAAACTGAAGGGCAAAGAGATTTAAGAAAGAAAAATAAAAAGACGCAGAGAATCAATACGAGCACTCAATACACAAACACCAGGATGACTGAAAGACCCGAGGACAAGTGTGTGGAAGGCCACCAGAGACGCACACAGGGAGCTCACAGGACCCGCAGCACAACACGAAGAGGAGGGCCGGCAGGAAGGGAGAGGACACAGGGAGGGCTCGGGAACCGGAGCGTCCTGTCCTGCAGCAGCAACAGCAGGTGCCGGGAAGTCTTGGAGCAATGCCCGCAGAACTCCAGGAGACGGGATTCCACGTGGGATGCCGCCATGCAGGCCTGAACCACGAGAGGGAGGCCTCCAGACAGCCGGGTCGGACCCAGCCGAATCAGACAGGTATGGGACCTGAGACGCACCGGCACATGTGTCTGGGACCTCTCTAAGCAAAGGAGAAAGCGGCAGGGGGTTGAGGGTAGCAAAGAGAATTGAAATGAAAAGAAAAACAAACAGAATAATTACACAGAAAACGAAGCACACTGCAAAACGAGCGGGTTGGCACCCTGAGAATTCACAGGCACGTGGCAGGTGCCCGCAGTCACACACCCACAAGGCCCTCGCTGGCGCCCCCGGGGGCTGAACAGCCATGCTGGCAGGAAAGGGCAGGGAGGGCAGGAAAGAACACTCATCACCCACTGGAACAAGTCAATAGGCAGAAGTTTAAGGCAAATGACGCAGGGTTCTATGTGCACAGTATTTAGAATTAAGAAGTACAATATCCCAAGAAAAAGTCAGACTTGAAAATGGTCATTTCTGGACAATGTGATGACGAGTAGGCAACACTATCTTTCTCTACCAACATTTTCTATTATTTCACTTTTAGACCATTTAATTTTTTTAATTAAAAAAAAAAATCATTCCAGGCAGCAGGTGGCACCAGGGACATGTGCAGGTGGGTGCCTGGAGGTGGGAGGGCCACAGGGAGAAGCAGTAGAGACTCCTGGCTAGATGTGAGGCCTGTAACCGGGAGACCGCCAAGCACTACAAACTCGCTCCAGCATCAAAAGGCATCTCCTGCACAGCCACAGCCCCTCCGGAGCCCGGAGCAGGCCTTAGGAGCACGGTGGGGACACAGTGCCACCGCGTGGAAACTTCGGGAATCACCACGGGTCCTCCCCACACCAGATGCACAGGGTCTGGGTCCTTGCCTGACTCACTTCGCCTGGGGACGAAAGCCCTTTCCTCCCCATGCATGGACCTTCACTCCCTGAGTGTCAGCCCCAGGCCAGGCGCTGCTGTAGGGATATAGAGCGATCTTCAGCAGCTCGGTCTGTGAAGGGAAATGCAAAAGAAGGAAAAGAAAGCGTGGGATGTGCTACAGCAGACACAAGCGCCCCTGCCCGAGGCTGCAGGAAGGGCCCTGCCGCAGGGGATGCGAGGGCGCTGCGCCCACCCACGACACAAACCACGCCTGGGCCTGGAGCACAGCCGCAGGCGGTCGGAGCCCAAGGCCCGCCCAGAGCACTGCTCTGTGAAACAGATCAGTGAAGTCGACTACCGCCGAATGTGAGAGCGCAAAACGAAAGCCGGGAGACGGACGGATTGGGTGAACCCCGGGAAGCAGGAGCTTCAACTCCAAGTGGGGTGCTAGAGAAACCTTCCCTGTGACGGTGACTTTGGAGAAGAGCTATGCAGCTCTCCGGAAGAAGAACAAAGACCCCGAGGCTTGGGGCTCCAGATGTTGGAGGAACAGTAAAGAGGGTGGAACAGAGTTAGCAAAGGGGAAGAAGCAGGGAGTGAGCTCAGCCAGGTCCTGGAGGCCAAGTGGAGAGGCCGTTCGAGGTCATTCCCAGAACCCGGGCTTCACTCGGAGTGAGACAGGGACGCCTGGCGTTCCGAGGGAGGTAGGGTGAGCCAAATGACGCAGAGGCTGATAGGCTGAGAACACACTGTGGAGTCGGCGGCGAAAATGCTACTGCAGCAATGCAGGCCAGGAGCACCGCCGGCAGGTGAGGGCTGAGGCCTGTGGAATTCCAGCCACACTGGCAGATAAAGCTAAGGGTGGCTTGGGTGCCAGGCGGACAGGAGAGGAGCTCACGGTCACTACCAGGTTCAGGGTCCATGCAGCTGGGAAAAACGGAGCTGCAATTTTCCGGTAACAAGAAGCCCATAGTCATCTTCAGAGTGCCCTTAAAGCCCGAGCACCCAGCAGGACGGGAAATCACCCACGCAGCCGGCCACGCACCACAGTCTTCACACGGACCCTCCGACCCTCTGCAGCCCAGTGCCACACGCACAGGAAAAGAACAGACACCGGAGACACTCCTGCTTGGGTCACAGTCCCACAGGGGAAGTGCGCACAGCCCGGCCAGGGGCGCCGCTGCCCTACATGGACCCACGCAAGTGCAGGTACCTCCGTGGACGATCCCCTTGCTCAGCCCATCCTTGTTGTCTGAAGTCAGGAGCAGTTCCACAATGCCGCGGTCCTCCAGCGCCTGCAGGGGAAGATCAGATCAGTCCGCGTACGCCCTGGCTCCTCAGAGCTTCTGCAGTGACGACTGCTGTGATGGGGTAGCCTGAAGAGCTAGAGGGAGAAATGCCAAATAAAGCGTTTATTTCTCTGCTGAAAACTGGCAAAGTCTCCTGCCGTCTGCACCGGCCATGCTCAGCACAGCTCCAATCGGCATGAATTCCCATCGCAGCAGGAGCAGGGCCGGCAAGCCGGGACAGCCCTTGGTTGCTCCAGATCTGGAAGGTGCCCCATGGGCCAGCTACCATGCCTCAGCGGGTCTACGCCACAGCTGGCTCGGGGAAGCCTGCTGCCATGTGTCACCCGCCACTGCCTGATGGGCTCCAGCCTGCAGGATGATACCTACATCCTTCCCTTCACCCACACCCCAAGCAACAGGCCTGTCCCTTCCCCACGCTGGCCGGTGTGGGTCTGGGGGATGGCAAGGCCCAGGAGAGCCCACCATGCCCTTTCACATGCCCATGGTGTGCTGCTCATGCCCAGAACAGCAGGAAGCATCCTCACAGGCTGTAAAGCAGAGTGAACTGGAAGGAACGCTGTGCTTGAGAGGCAATGACAACAATAACCACTCAGAATGTCCCCTGACGTCCACAGAGCAGTCGCTGACACACCAGGTCTTCCACCCAGCACTTTACACGACTGTCCTATGCAGGCCTCACAGTTAATATCTTCGCAGTACAGACGCGCCTCGGAGGGGTGAAGTCAAGCATCGTGGGTTACAGGGCCCATGCAACATAGGCCTGAACCCAGAACCAGAGACTCTGCTCTGAGGCTCTGGGCTTTTTTGGATCAGAAACCCCAGCAGAGGGGTCTTCCTGTAATCTTCCCTGCAGATATTATGACAAGACTGTTTACTTACACTGAAGTCTTTTGGAAGTGGGGAGGTAAGGAGATTATCTGCTGGGCGAATAAGGCTCATGTCCAGTCTCACATACTGAGAAGGAAAGAGCAGAGGGGGCTCTAGTCTTGGCACAATGGAGCTGCAGAGTTCAGCCGTGAGGCCACGTGGGATTTATCAAGAGCCCTGCATTTACCACCTCACACTAACGAGTGGTTCACTGATGTTTCGCAAGTGTTTACTTAGGTCCCTACCACAAACACACACACTTAACATATCCTGGGCATTAGTTTACTGACTCCACCCCCCAAGGGATAATTACTTCTTCCTGAGCACCGGAGACCCAGAGCTAGCCTGGGGCGGCCACCTGTTCTCGCCTCCCAGCAGCCTCACAGGGAGGCTGGGGCATGCTCCTCAGAGCTTCAGGAGCACAGAGGCTGGACGCTGCTGCTTCTCTTTGCCCACCTGAGTCACACAGGAGCACCTCCGCCCAGACACCAGGGAAGCAGGGGTGGAGGGACAGCGCTGCCGGAGCTCTACTCTGCTCTGCTCTCGTGGGGCTCTTTTCTGCAGGTGAGTAACTAAGTCAACAACTGCTGGGAGGCCCCGGGGCCCAGCAGACAGTCTGAGGACATGGGGTATAGCAGGAGACGCTTCAAGTCCTGGGCCAGGATGGGATCTTTCGGTAGGAAGCTGGAGGAGTGGCCTACCCCAAGCCATGGCTGGGCATGGCCATAGGATGGACCTTGCCCCTTTCCAGCTTGAGGAACGCCACCCTTCCTGGACACGGCCTTGCTCCCTCCTAAGAGGGCTTTCTGCAGGTGAGAAGGGTACATGCGAACCCACAAGCTGAAGGGTGTGAGCTTCGGTGTCCCATGTGGAGGGATTGAATTAATTTCCAGATGGAAAATGCTCCGAATGTCACAGCAGAAGGGATGCTGCCCGGGCATCAAGGCCCAAAGCCATCCAGCCCTCAGACAGGTGGAGTCACTGCAGCCACTTACGCTTCCTCAGTTCACACCACGGCCACACCTCCAAGGTACCACACAACAAATGCCAATGATTCCGTCAGGGTCTCTTTTATTGGCAACTTCCTAGAACAGTACTGAGCCGCGTGATATTACATCATACTCGCAATTCATAGAGGTGAATACTCTTATTAGTCCCACTTTATAGAAGAGAAAAAGGAGGCTTAGAAAAAACTCAAGGTATTTTTTCATGGTCTCAACTACTAAGGGACAGAAACCAGATCTGAACTGTAGCCTGTTCTTTTAAGTGTGGCTTTGCCCTTCCCTGGCCAGCCATGCATTGAGTCAGTGGCTCTCAGCCTTCCCTACACACTAAAATCAGGTGTCTGAGAACCCCAAGGATTCTTACTGGCTTGGTATGGTACATGGCCTGGCTGCAGGGATTGCTTAAAACTCCCTAGATAAAGCCAGGGTGCAGCCTGGGCTGGGAACCACTGCTTTGGATGCTGGAATTGAAGCAGCCTCTCCAGGAGGCCTTCCTAATCATCACCACACAATGAAGCCAATTCCTTTATTCCCAGCCCCTGTAATTCCACGTGTGTACTGAAATTCCCAGCTGAAATTCAATCAGCAAGTAAATAAGTGACAGCCCTGTTGAAATAAAGCAATGGAGAAATTTCACTAACAGATGATGTTGGAAGACGTATTAACATGATAAAAATATTAAACCCACATGTCGTACCACAGCCCATCACACACACCAGAGGAAAGAATATAAATCAACACACCAAGAAGACTCTTACCTTCTTGACATAGGGCATGTAAGCAGGGTCTTTGTTATAGGAACCATATTCATTCTCCACTTGCACAGCAATGATGGGTCCCCCACGCTTGTACTGAGGAGAAAAGACGGACAACCAGGAGCTGAGTTTCTAGGGGAACTGTAGTATCGAATCCACCACGCCCATCACCAATGACTAGCAAAATATCCCATTTGAAAACTAAAATCTCAAAAGATTTGGTATATAGTTAAGATTAGTAGCAATAAGACAGTGGAGGAAGAAGCACCAGGCCTTTGTTCTACCATGAAAGCATCAAAGAAACAACTCCAGACTGACTAAAATAACTTAATAGGAGCTCTGGAGACCAGTCAAGTGTCTAAGCAAACAAGTGACCACCAAATTAAACCAAAAAGCCATATGCAAAATGGCACAAAATTTTATGATGTTTTCACAAGTTCTTGCCCCAGCCCCTCCTCAGTGTAGCATGGTGTGGTCAAGAGTACTCGTCCCAACTTCCAAGTCCCCTGTTTACAGTGTCCTAACGTGTTCTGCCCAATGTGCTGGTTTCTGTCTTGTCTGACATGGAGCTCACACAAGAATCGTCAGCATAGTTTGGACTTCAGGTTGGAAGCTAAAGATGGCAGTGGCAGGTTCCGCAGCATATGAAAACTACCAGAAGACTACAAACCCTTGGATGCCTGGGGGCAAGGAATTGCAAGCAGAAGAAAATGAAGAGTATCTAAGGCCGCAAGTAGAAGGGAGTGAGACTCTCTAGGAATCAAAGACACTTGAAAGGGACCAGGGAGGTAGGGACAGGAGCACACACACAGATACAGACAACACATGCCCAGAAAAGATCAGCTCTTAAGTCTTCACACGGGGCTGATCTCTGGGCTTAGGGGCCCATTAATTAGTGAGGGTTCCCCTAAAAAAACTGCAAAAACTGAAATAGGTGTCTACTTTTTCAAATGCCCAATGTTCAACCAAAAAAACACAAGACGTAAAAAGAAACAAGGAAATATGACTCATCAAAGGAACAAAATAAATCTCCAAAAGCAGTATCTGAAGAAACATACGTACCAGACTCAGTAAAGCAAGATCATAACAGCTGTTGTAAATATGCTCAAGGAGCTAAAGGCAGGCAAATGATATATGAAAAAAATGAGAATATCAACAAGAGAACAGAGACTATTCTAAAAAAGAACTAAAGGAACTTCTGGGGCTGAAATATATCGTATCTAAAGTTAAAAATTCACTAGAGGGATTCAACAGCAGATTCAAACAGGCAGAAGAAAGAAAAAGGAAACTTAAACATAGGTTATCAGAAATGATCAGGTTTGAGCAGATAAAAAGAATAAAGAGAAGTAAACAGAGCCTAAGAGACTTACACAACACCTTCAAGCAGACTAATACAATAATTATGAGAATCTTAGAAGAAAAAGAGAGATAAAAGGGCAGGGAGATTATTTATACAGAATAATAGCTGAAAACTTCTCAAATTTGAGAAAAGACATGATTATGTAAATTCAAGGAGCTCAAACATTCCAGAGACCCACACGGGGACATACTATAATCAAACCATTGAAGACAAAAAGAGATTCCTGAGTGCCACAAAAGTTTTGGCCACATACAAGGGATCCTCAGTAAGACTGTAAAAGATATCTCAGCCAGAAACTTTTCAAGCCAGAAGGCAATGGGCTGATATGGTCAAAGTGCTGGAAGAAAAAAGTATCAGCTTTCTTTTCGACACTTCTATATCCAGCAAAACTCAAAAATGAGGGAAAAATTAAGAAATTCCCAGAGAAAAGCTAAGAGAGTTTGTTACCAGCAGACCTGTCCTAGAAAAAGCACTTAAAGTTGAAATGAAAAAATGCAAGTGTAATATGAAACTAGATAAAAATACAAAGTTCTCCAGTAAAGATAGACACATGAAAAATATATTTTTAAAGTACTATTATAATTTTAATTGCAATGTATATTTTTATTTTCTATGAGATTTAAAAGACAGATAAAAATGATTATAAACCTGAGTTAATGTGTACACCACATATGAAGACATGATTTGTGACATCAGTAAAATAAAGTGGAGGGGCAGAACTGTAAAGGAGTAGGGTTTTTATGTACAATTGAAGTTAGGTTTGTATCAATTTAAAACAGAATGTCAAAACTTTAGTATATTATATATAATCCTGAGGTAACCACAAAGAGCATATCTACAGAATATATACAAAATGAAATTAAAAGGAAATATAAAAAACGTCACTATAAAAAATGAACTAGATACAAAGTAAGGCAGTAATAGAGGAAATGAGGGTCAAAAAGCTGTAAGAGATGCAGAAAACAAAAAAAGGCAAAAGTAAGTGTTTCTCTATCAGTAGTTATTTTTAATGTAAATATATTAAACTCCTCAATCAAAAGACATACATTGGCATAATGGATTTTTAACAAACCCATGTCCAATTACATACTGTCTACAACATACTCATTTTAGATCTAAGGATACACATTGGTTGAAAGTGAAAGGTTGGAAAAAGATATTTTATGCAAACAGTAATCAAAACAGCAGGGGTGGCTTTACTAATATCAAACAAAATAGACTTTATATCAAAAACTGTTATGAGGGACAAAGAAAGACATTATAAAATATATATAATAATAAAAGGTTCAATTCACCAAAAGGATATAACAATTGTAAACATATATGCACCAAACACCAGAGTTCCAAAGTATATGAGCCAAACACTGGCAAAATCTATTTAAAGGAAAAATAGACAGCTCTACGCTAATAGTAGGAGACTCAATATCTGAATATCAATAATGGCTAGAATAACCAGACAGAAAATCAGTAACCAAATAGAGGACTTGGACAATATTATGGACCAGTTGGACCTAACATATATCATATACATATCATATATATATATATATATATATAAAATATATATAAAATATTCCACCCCAAAATAGCACAATACACATTTTTCTCATGAGTACTTAAAACACTCTCCAGGATAAACCATATATTAAGCCAAAAAACAAGCCTTAATAATTTTTTTTTGTTTTTTAAAATTACAGAGTCCCACTTTGTCACCCAGGCTGGAAGGCAGTGGCACAATCTTGGCTGACTGCCACCTCCATCTCCCGGATTCAAATTTTGTGCTTCCACCTCCCAAGTAGCTGGGATTACAGGTGCCCACCATCACAACCAGCTAATTGTTTTTTAGTAGAAAAGGGATTTCACCATGTTGGCCAAGCTGGTCTCTAAATCCTGACTTCAAGTGTTTTACCTGTCTCAGCCTCCCAAAGTGCTTGGATTATAGACATGAGCCACCATGCCCAGCCTCAAGCCTTAATAAATTTTAAAAATTGAAATCATACAAAGTTTTATTTTTCCCAATCAAAATGGAATGAAACTAGAAATCAATAGCCAAGAAACAAATCCTGAAAATTTCAAATATTTGGAAATAATCAAACCTTAACCAATAGTCCAAAGAGGAAATCACAAGAGAAATTAGAAAGCATATTGAAAAAAATGAAAATGAAAACAAAATTATGAATTACAGTGAAAGCAGTGCAAAGAGAGAAATTTTATAGCTATAAATATATTTAAAAGACAAAAGGTCTCAAACTAACAACCTAACATTACACCTTAAAAAAACAGAAAAAGGGAAAAAACTAAACTCAAAGGTAGCAGAAGGAAGGAAATAATAAAGATTAGAGCAGAGATACATAATGAGAGAATAGAAAAACAATAAAGAAAAATTAATGAAATCAAGAGTTGATTATTTGAAAAGATGAATGAAACTGACAATCTGTAGCTAAACTAAGGAAACAAGATATGATTCAGCTAAAATCAGAAACAACGTGAGGATATTACTGCTGATTTTATAGAAATAAGGATTACAAAAGAGGAATATGAGCAAATTGTATACCAACAAATTAAATAACCTAAATTGAAAGACACAAATTCCTAGAAACATATAATGTGCCAAAACTAAACCATGAAGAAATATAAAATCTGAACAGACATATAACTAGTAAGGACACTGAATCAGTAACTAAAAACCTCCCAACAAAGAAAAGTCCAGGACCAGATAGCTTCACTAGTGAATTCTACCAAACGTTTAAAGAAAACACCAATCTTCCTCAAACCTTTACCAAAAATTGAAAGGGAAGGAACACTTCCTACCTTATTCCATAAGGTAGAACACAGTAATGAAAGTAATGAACTCTCTATGCTTTTCTTTGGGAATTTCTTAATTTTTTCCCTCATTTATAAGTTTTGCTGGATATAGAAATGTGAAAAACAAGTTGACACTTTTTTCTTTTATTACAAACAAAAGCTGCTATAAGAAAAGAAAACACAGACTAACAGTCCTAATGAATACTGATGCAAAAACCCTCAACAACATGTTCACCAACTTGATTCAGCAGCATATTAAAAGAATTCTAAACCGTGATCAAATGAGATTTATTCCTGTAATGCAAGGATGATTTGCCATGTGAAAATCAATCATTGAAGGCCAGGCAAGGTAGTTCATGCCTACAATCCCAGCACTTTGGGAGTCTGAGTTGGATGGATCACCTGAGGTCAGGGGTTCAAGACCAGTCTGACCAACAGGGTAAAACCCCATCTCTACTAAAAATACAAAATTAGCCAGGCATGGTGGTGGGTGCCTGTAATCACAGCTACATGGGAGGTTGAGGCAGAAGAATCACCTGAACCTGGGAGG
Organism: Saimiri boliviensis; assembly: GCF_048565385.1. Taxonomy (NCBI): domain Eukaryota; kingdom Metazoa; phylum Chordata; class Mammalia; order Primates; family Cebidae; genus Saimiri; species Saimiri boliviensis. The sequence goes on along the minus strand of NC_133454.1, from coordinate 25,564,010 downwards.
AGGAGGTTGCAGTGAGCTGAGATAGTGAGATAGAACCATTACACTCCAGCCTGAGCAACAAGAATAAAACTTGATCTCAAAAAAAAAAAAAAAAAAAAAAAAAAAAAAAAAAAAACAATGTATTATACCACATTAACAAAATTGAAGGGAAAACCCACATTATGATCTCAATTAATGCAGAAAAAACCACACGACAAAATTCAACATTCTTTCATGATTAAAAAATAACACTCAGTAAACTAGGAGCAGAAGGAAACTACCTCAACATAATAAAGGCCACATACGGAAAGCCCACAGCCAACATCATATTCAGTGGTGAAAGACTGAAAAGTTTTCCTGTGTGGTCAGGAACAAACCAAGTATTCCTGCTTTCAGCACTTCTGTTCAACATAGTACTGGAAATCCTAGCCAGAGCAATTAGTCAAGAAAAAAATAAAAGCATCCAAGTTGGAAAGGAAGAAGTTATCTCTGTACACAGACAACATGCTCTTAAATGCAGAAAGCAGTACAGATCCCCACACCCCGAAAAAAAAAAAAAAAACTATCTAGCTAATAATTCAGTAAGCTTGCAGGATAAATAAAATCAATGCACAAAAATCCATTGTTTTTATACACTATCAGGGAACAACTCCATTGAAGGCATCATCAAAAACCATAAAATACTTGGGAATATATTTAATCATGAAGGTAAAATATGTGTACACTGATTGTACATTACGAAAAAATACTAAAAGAAAATCAGGGACAAAGGAGCAAGATGGTGGAATAGAAGCCTGCACTGTTCATCTGTCCTGCTGGAACATCAAGTATTAACAATGATGTGCACACAGAAAACCACCATCACTAAAACCAAAATTCAAGTGAGTAGCCACAGTATCTGGTTTTAACTTCTTATCAACAAAAGAGACATTGAGGCAGGCAAGAGAGACAGTCTTACACCACTGATGCCACCCTCTCCCATCTCCCACCAGCAGCCAACCAATGAGGAGAGAAGACCTGTGCATTTGGGGAAGGGAGAGCCCAGCGACTGGGGAACTTTACACTGGACTCAGTGCTGCCTTGTCATAGCACAGAATAAAGCCATGCTGGGCTCAGCCAGCATCCACCTAGAGGGAGCACTTGGACCAGCCCTAGCCAAAGAGAAACTGCCCATCCTAGCGATTGGAACCTGAGTTTCTTGGCAAGCCTCACCACCGTGGACTGAAGTGCTCTGGAATCCTAGGTAAACATGAAAGGCAGTCTAGGACACAAAGACCACAATTCTTAGGCAATTCCTAGTGCTAGGATGGGCTTACAGCCAGTATACTAGCGTGGCACATGGTCTAAGGAGACACCAGCTGGCATGGCTAAGGGAGCTCTTGCACATCCTTCCCCCAACCCCAGGTAGCACAGCTCATAGAAACAAAAGTGGCCCCTTCCTTCTGCTTAAAGAGAGGAGAGCGAAGAGTAAAGAGGACTTTGTCTTGCGTCTTGGATACAAGATGCTCAGCCACAGCAGGAAAGGGCACCGGCCGAGTCAGGAGGTCCCCGTTCTAGGCCCTAGCTTCCAGACACTTCTAGACACACCCTGGGCCAAAAAGGAAACTGCTGCCTTGAAAGGAAGGACCCAGTCCTGGAGGGACCTGGTAAGGAATTGATATCCAGTAAGTAAAAAGAATTCCTGCCAGGCGCGGTGGCTCACGCCTGTAATCCCAGCACTTTGGGAGGCTGAGGTGGGTGGATCACAAGGTCAAGAGATCGAGACCATCCTGGTCAACAAGATGAAACCCCGTCTCTACTAAAAATACAAAAATCAGCTGGGCATGGTGGCGTGCGCCTGTACTCCGAGCTACTCGGGAGGCTAAGGCAGGAGAATTGCTTGAACCCAGAAGGCGGAGGTTGCGGTGAGCCGAGGTAGCGCCATTGCACTCCAGCCTGGGTAACAAGAGCGAAACTCCATCTCAAAAAAAAAAAAGAATTCCTATAATCAACAACATAAAAACAAACAACTAGATTCAAAAATTAGCAAAAGACTTGAATAAACATTTCTCCCAAGATATGAAAATGACCAATGAGCACATGAAAAGATGCTCAACACCAATAGTTATTAGGGAAATACAAACCAAAACCACCATGAAAGACCACTTCACACCCATTGATGGTTCTCTCCAGATAAACAGGAAATAGCAAGTGTTGGCAGAGAAGTGGTGAAATTGGAATGCTTGCGTATTGCCGGTGGGAATGTAATCTGGTGAAATTTCTTTGAAAAACAATATGGCATTTCCTTAAAAAAAAGTAAATGCAGAATGACAAGTTGATCTAGCAATTTCACTTCTAGGTATATACCCAAAAGAAGCGAAAGCAGGGACTCGGAAAGATATTTGTACACCCATGCTCATAGCAGACTTATTCACAGTGGCCAAAAGGCAGAGCAACCCAAATGTTGATGAATGGATACACAAATGTGTTATATACATACGATGGAATATTATTCAGCCTTTAGAAGGAAGGAAATTCTGGCACAGGTGAACCCTGAGAGCACTGTTAAGTGAAATAATCCAGTCACAGTACTATGTGATTTCACATATATTTGGTAGCTAAAGTGATCAAATGAATAGGGAAAGAGTCGAATGGTTGTCAGGAGATGCAGAGAGGGAAGAATGGAGAGTTTAACAGGCACAGAGTTACACTGGGGAAGACAGAAAAGGTCTGGAGATAGACAGTGGCTGCAATAGACTGTGTTTCCCCAAAACGTACATGTTGAAATCCTAACCCCCAGCGTGAAAGTATTCAGAGGTGGGACTTTCGGGAGGTGATTAGTCATGAGCAGAGTCCTCAAGAAGAGGGCTAGTGCTCTCAGAAGCTCTCTGACCCTCTCTGCCAGGTAAGGTATGTCAATAAGATGGTACCGTATATGCCCTGAAAGAGGGCCCTTCTGGACACCCAATCTGCTAGTGCCTTGATCTTGGACTTCCCACCCTCCAAAGCTGGGAGAAATGAATCTCTAGGGTCCGTAAGCCATTCAGTCTAGGTGTTTGGTGGCGTGGTGGCAGCATGAGCTAAGGCTGTCGAGATGGGCACACAACAGTGTGGGTGTACTCAATGCCACTGAGCTGTACACTCAAAGATGGTTAAAATGGCAATGTTTATGTTATGTATACTATACTACGACAGCAACAAAAATAAAATCAGTGTGTTATTATTTAAATATGTCAAATTTAAATAAGCTAAATAATAATAATTATGTTATCATTTATTTGAAAAAGAAGCATTGGCTGGGCACAGGAGTGCACAGACTGGGTGTGATGTCTCATGCCTGTAATCCCAGCACTTTGGGAGGCTGAGGCAGGCAGATCACAAGGTCAAGAGATCGAGACCCTCCTGGCCAAGATGGTGAAGCCCCGTCTCTACTAAAAATACAAAAAATTAGCTGGGTGTGGTGGGAAGCCCCTGTAATCCCAGCTACTCAGGAGGCTGAGGCAGGAGAATCACTTGAACCCAGCAGGTGGAGGTGGCAGTGAACCGAGATCACACCATGGAACTCCAGAGCGAGACTCTGTCTCAACAAAAAAAAAAAGAAGCATTGGTGATTTGCTGCACATCTGCTAGTGCCTCTAAGTCTGCTCCCAGAACGGCCTTCCTGCTGCCCACCCGACCCTTACAACCTTCTGCTCCCAGGACGGCCTTCCTGCTGCCCACCCGACCCTTACAACCTTCTGCTCCCAGGACGGCCTTCCTGCTGCCCACCCGACCCTTACAACCTTCTGCTCCCAGGACGGCCTTCCTGCTGACCACCCGACTCTTGCAACCTTCTGATCCCCTCATTGGCCCCAGCTTCCAGCAACATCTAGGCTAATGACTTCTAGCTCCTTGCTCCTATCATGATTAGAGCTGCCAGATTTAGTAAACAAAAATAGCGGACATAAGGTTAAATTTGAATTTTACAACAAATAAATTTTTAGCATAAGTATGACCTATGCAATATTTGGAATATATTTACACTAAAAACTTATTCCTTGTTTATCTGAAATTCAAATGTAACTGAGCATCCTGTGTTTTATCTGGCAGTTCCCTTTGATTTATGTGTGCAGTGAGTATTCCATACCACTGACTTGTACTAATTTTTTATTAATGTACTAATTTCTCAGTGTCATTCTTTATGACATTACCACGGGGTTGATTTTTCCCATTCCTGCTTTCCACAGCTTCCAATTATTATATAAAATATTAAGATACTTCGTTTCCCAAAATTTACCTTAACACACGTTTTGAATAGTAAATGTGTACCATGCAGCACCTTTTTGGTAGCAGAGGGAAGTATCTTGTAAAGTCAGCTACAGGAATTTTATAATACACAAAAAGTCCTGCAGTCTTACAGGCAAAGGTTAATCCACATGTGCTCCAACCTGTGCAGAACTGAGCCACAATGCTATTGGACACTGGTAGATAGATGTGTGTTCCCGGCTCTCAAGGCATCCCTGTCTCTCTGGCACCATGGAGACGCCAGTGGATGGGTGTTCCCAGCTGTCACTGCATCCCTGTCTCTCTGGCACCGTGGAGACGCCAGTGGATGGGTGTTCCCGGCTGTCACTGCATCTCTATCTCTCTGACACCATGGAGATGCCAGTGGCTGGGTGTTCCCGGCTGTCACTGCATCTCTATCTCTCTGACACCATGGAGATGCCAGTGGATGAGTGTTCCCGGCTGTCACTGCATCCCTATCTCTGACACCATGGAGACGCCAGTGGATGGGTGTTCCCGGCTGTCACTGCATCTCTATCTCTCTGACACCATGGAGACGCCAGTGGATGGGTGTTCCCAGCTGTCACTGCATCTCTATCTCTCTGACACCATGGAGACGTCAGTGGATGGGTGTTCCCAGCTGTCACTGCATCCCTATCTCTGACACCATGGAGATGCCAGTGGATGGGTGTTCCGGGATGTCACTGCATCTCTATCTCTCTGACACCATGGAGATGCCAGTGGATGGGTGTTCCCAGCTGTCACTGCATCTCTATCTCTCTGACACCGTGGAAACGCCAGTGGATGGGTGTTCCCGGCTGTCACTGCATCTCTATCTCTCTGACACCATGGAGATGCCAGTGGATGGGTGTTCCCGGCTATCATGGCATCCCTGTCTCTCCAGTGCCGTATGTGACAATGTGAGCGCTTACATCTGTCTTTCCTTTCAGTAACACACCTGAGTGAGACGACACTGAAATGCAGAGATCTTTCAAAAGACAACTATTGCAAGCCCCTCGGTTATCAGTCTCAGGCAGTGGGAAAGAGCATGTTCCTGTGTTCAAGAACACTGGAAGCCCCTCGGTCTGAGAACTAACCAAGGATGATCCACCACCTAGAGGAAGACAGGCGAAGATCAGAGAAGATTCCATTTGCTTGTACCTGGAGTGGCACCACCCTGGACATCAGGTGATCAAAATAAAGGTCCACTGCTTCAGTGAAGCCCTTGTACGTTGTCCTCAGCCTCATGCCAGGGTCTTGGAGTAGCCAGCTTGAAGTAAAGAGGGAGGGAAGGGAGGATGTTAGTGTCCCAGTGGGTTTGCTGTGAGCAGGCTGCTGGTGCCGGGAGAAGGGAGAGGCCCCACAGTGCTCTGGAATGGCCTGTGCCCTCCTCCACCCCACTCAGCCCGGAAGTGGGGAGACTGTGCAAACCGATTCTGGGGCGAGCACCCACTTGCCCACCTACAGCTTCCCTTCCCGAGGACACACAGTGGTGGAAGTTCAATTCTAGCTCCACAGCTGCAGGGCCTGGCTGCCAGCAGTGACAAAATCTTTTCACGGGACTCCAGGCCCAGTTTTTAAGAACTTGCTCTAAGATCCCATTACAAAGGGTAAAGCCAAAAAGGTTCAGAATCACTGCGGCGATGGAAGAATGGAGACACAGCTTTCCAGCATCACCCCGAAAAACAAGCCTGACGGGCACGGCGAGGGGCTGAGCAGGGTGCAGCCGCTGTCCTTGCCAATGCGGCTAACACCCCGGCATCGGTCTCACGGGCTGTGCAGAGCTCAGCGCAGAGCAGCCGGTGAGCAAGGGCGGAATTCTCCCTCCACCCAGCTGCTGTGATCCCAAACTCCCCAGAGGAACACAGCAGCATGGGTTAGTTCCAAAGCTGGGGTCAGGGCCCCTTCTTCTCACTTCAGGTTCTGAGAAGACACTTATATTTTCTAACAAAAGGCTCTGAGGCTCCCCTTGCCCTGGTCTGGAAGTCCTAAACAGGTTAGGAAATTATCCCATTTCTATTGGTAAAACAATGGGTGAGGAGAGGGTAGTTTCATCTAGACTGACATCCCCACATTCTAACCCCACCTGACAGGTCAGGTTTCTCTCTCCCACCCAGACTGCCCCTCCGCGGGCGTGCCCACATGCCCCTCTCACGAATAAGCAGATGCCACATGGGCAGGGTTGGGGGGAGAGTCAAAGTGCCACAGCTCTCCCTGCTTCTAAGTTAAGACTGTTAAACCCTTCATCCTCCTGTGCCCGGCCCTGGCTGAGCCGCGGAAATCGCTGACGGTGGCACACAGCTTTCTAATCCGCAGGGACTGGGGAAGCTGCCCTGGCTTTGTTCACGTCAAGGGCGAGCGTGCCAAGCTGAATGGATCAGTGCCTGAGAAGTGACCCTGGGTAGTGGAGACAGAAGCTGTGCCCACAAGGGAAAGGCAGGTCGTGCTGGAAACCAGGAGGAAAACAAGGCCAGGGCTCCCCAGGGGAGGGGAGAGGGCTTGGGGATAAGGATCAGCCTCTTCCCCCGGGGCAGCCCAGGTCTAACCACCTGGTACCGTGGGAGGCTGAGAACGGTATGCCTGTTAACAAGAAAATCTTAAAGGCAACAATGATGAGGATGAGGAATGAATGAGGTCCCAGCTGATTCCTGTCCTGATTTCTACTCCAACCACAGACTACCAACCTCAGCCAAGACTACGCCTGGGAAGATGATACACGTGGGCCAAGATATGAAGACAAAACCATAACAAGAATTTGTTTCTGTTGGGCTTTAGCAAAATACTTGGACTTTTCAAACTCTGCTTGGTAGCATTCCTAAGAAACAGACAGGGAAGGTTTCATCTTCCCCATACTGTAGACAAGCAGGTGAACGACCTGCCAGGGCTCCCAGCTTCACAGCAGAGCCCGACGCACGGAATGCCCGGAGGGTCAGCCCTGCTGCCGCCTGTCACACAGCAGCCCACGAGGGGCTGTTCGAGGCCAGCCACTGCAGCCTCGCTGAAAAGTGATGCCCCCGGGTGCTGTTCTTCCTGAAAAGGAGATTCAGTACAGAATGGGAACTAGAACACAGAAACGAAACTAAACCTGTGTCTGTGAGCTTTCTGCACAGCACACAGGACCCTTCACAATTCCGCTTACCTGGGCAAGCCGCCGAGGTCAATCTCACTGCAGATGTAGGGGCCTGGACGCAGAATCACCCACAGCCCGATCTCCGAGGCCATCAGGATGAAGGCCCTAGGGGGGTCCACATCGTCAGCCCTTCCCACAACAGCCAATGGTGAGGCTAGGTGGGGGCTGCAAGCATCACAGGGTGGAGGAGCTGCCCGGTGGGGTGAAGGGACAGCTCGGCCCCACCCCCACAGAGCAGGGACTCCCACACCAGGTCCGAGGCCCCAGCTGCTCCCAGCCTCAGAGCCTCTGCAAAGCCCCATCAGGGGCCTGAGGAGGAAGGGCATCAGCCAGGGCACAGGGATCTTCACAGTGAACCTGACCCCAGCAGCCTTGCCAGCCTAGAGGGGCCTCCCTGTCCCAGCCCAGGCGGCTGGACCCCATGCAGAGTCAGGCGGCTTCTGGGGTCTTCTGCCCTTCTGGGTTGCAGTGGAGAGGTGAGGCCCAGATGCTGCAGGCCCAGCCCTGCGGGGTGACAGGTCATGGATGGGGAGTGTCTGGGTCCTGGGTGCAGGGCCTCTCACAGTCCTAGAACAGGACCCAGACCCTGGTCCCTCCCTGGTTCTCTTTGCTAATCCACCCCCAGTAACCGCCTCTCTGCCCCTGCCCCTGGCCAGGTCACAGCAGCAGCAACACCACATACTCCAGGTCCAGGTTCCCAGAGAAGTCAAATTTGCCTCTTTCCGGCTCATGCAGGTTCCACGGAACATAGCTGCAACAGACATAATGATTATCAGCTAGCGTGTGTCACTCATTCCAATTCATCTCCCACATTACCTTCTTTATCCTAAAAATCAAATATGATGGCTGAAGATATATGTCTTCATGATTTTAGGACTAGAACCAAGAACTAAGTGAACCAATCTAGAGACCAGAATCGAGGGCAAGCCCTCTTCCTTCCGTATCAACAGGATTTGGACAAAGCGTAAGACCTGCTGAGTAAAAGGTCAGGTGCTCTGACCCCAGTCAGCTTACCATGCCCCCACCCCACTGGAACGGAAGATGTAACTTTATCCGATAAACAGCTAAAAGGAGCAAGAGGAAAGCTCAGTGATCATCCTGCGTTTACTGAAGCACCCAGAATTCCAAAACGTGCAACAGAATGAAGCTTCCAACTCTAGACAAGACAAGGGGCGGAGCAGGCTCATGGACAGGCTCAGCTCGAGAGGCGGAGGGGACAACTCCCGGACGACACAGTGACAACAGCTGCTCTTCCCCCGACCCCACCCCATCACTGGCTTTAGAGGAGCCTCTGCCCGCTATAGAGAATATTCCCAGCTGAAGGGAGGAGAGGCTGTCTGGCTTCCAGCTCAGACACACGAGGTCTGCATTTCAGCAAATATCCGCGGTGCTGCTCCTGTGGGGCAGAGCGCTGAGCCCGCAGCGTTCCCACACCCTGCAGGAGTCCTTTCCGGGAAGTCGTCAAGGCTCAGCACGTCTCTAACTCTTTAAGGAACTGTCTTCAAAATCGGTTCATATATCACCCAAGAAAAGCTACTCTTTGATTTGTAATCACATATTTTTGCCTGAAAATGGAATGATCCAGCTTCATCACCCCCTTTATTTCACAGATTTAGGGCCAAGTATCTGTTGGCAATTTGGGGGGAAACTCCATGAGAAGATCCAGGTTATTCACAACCAAGCACATTTTTTAAATGATTTGCAAAGTCCACATTTTATTGCGTGCCTACCCTGTGTCATCCCACAACAGAAGCCGGGATGACAAGCACAGCATTCTAAGACCACCGCCCTTGAGCAGTGCTAAAAACTGGGGGCACGGCCTCTCAGGCAACTCTTCTGAAGAAGACCCCATTCACTGGCTGTATAAACTGGAAGTGGGGAGACTCCTTGTTAAACAAAAAGGTTCGCTGCCAACGAATCACCTCCTCCACCTGCACTCAGCTCCTTCACTATACTCTCGTGCGACATTGCCACCTCGGTTCCTCTAGACCTTACATCCATTCACGTGCCTCCACGCCCATGAGTCAGGAGCTCTGTGGGGAGAGGAGGAGGGAGACCCCGGCTCTCTGCTCTCGGCAGAGGACCTGGGCTGGTTCCCCTTACATTTTTTCGCAGGCGGACACCAGGAGCCCTACTTGGGAAGCAAGCCCCGTGGGGAAAGGAGGCAACGCCTACGTGGTGAGGGTGTTCAAGCCACAGGCCTTCATCTTCAGCAAGCGGTCCCTCCAGTACTCCTTGGGCACACGGAAATAGTGGATGGAGCCCCCGAAGATCCAGAAGGTGGAGTCCTCCAGCATGAAGTTCCAGCCCTTGGCCTGCAGCCCCAAGTGCCGATGGCGGAGCCACAGAGGGACCAGGGTACTCCAGTCCAACCTGGAAAGACAAAGGCATTCTGGAGCCTAGAGACTCCGGGCCCCAGACAGATCAGCGCCCTCGTCCCGCCACAGGTCCTGGGCGTTTCCTTCTAGAGCGGGCCTGCGTCCAGGTGGCCGGAAAAGCCCCCCCTCTGCCTCAGCCAAACCTTGGAAGGGGTCTTTCTTCAGCACGGGGCCCCGCGGCAGGGGAAGGGCAAGCCAAGGCTGCAGCCAGGAGCAAGGCCAACGCAGCGCTCGGCATGAAGGCTGGCAGGCTAAAAGGACAGAGGACCACAGTCGGCCACTGGGGAGCTGCGGCCAGAGCCACCGCGGCAGCCCGACTCAAGGAGCAGAGACCTGGAAAGAGGGTCTGGGTTAACAGCGTCCACTCATCCACCCGATTCCCAGTCACAATTACTTTCTGAAGATCAGGCACCGGCCAGGAGGTGACCCAGCCACGCAGAGTCCCCCACGGGAAGGCTGTTGAAAGCTTTGGTCCAAGAGAAGCCCCTCCAGCATCTCGCAGGGGTGGCCCCGGGGAGCCCCTCGGGCGGGGGGGGTCCCAGTGACTCGGTATTGCAGGGTGGGTCTCCTTCCCGCCCATCTCCCAAAGGACAGGAGAGACCCACGTTTCAAGCCAGGAAGTTCATGAATGTTGGAGGCATGAAACAAGCACGTGGCCGAGTCTGGGGCAGGAGCTGGTGTTGGTGGTGCCTTTGTCCTCACCGGGCGCTCTCCAGCCCTGACACCCAGCGGGCCCCTCTGCACCAGACGCTCCCTCAGCTGAGTGTCACAGAGGGACAGGGCAGGCGAGGGCGCCAGATGGACAGACACGAGGAGGCAGGATGCCCACAGGACAGAAGACAGCCCGGACATCGCCCGCCTCTTGGGACCTCCATCTGGGACCACTCTCAGGCAAAGAAATTTGCTTTTGTACCTACTGCTTTCTACTTCTCGTAGCCCCTGGGGCCTTAGAACTCACACCCGAGCACCAGGACTACAGTTCTGCTGCGTCACAGGTGAAAGGGTCATCCCATCTGGGGCAACCTGGGAATCTGTTCACCACATTTTTCTTTCTCTAGAGAGAAAAGTTTCATGTTCTAGTAAATGGCTTGCAAATGACATTTTAGGACACAGTTCTTCCAAAGGACTGTATGGGAAAGTAAAAACAAACACACTAGCCAGATGGGAAGATCTGGACATGATTCCCAGCCCCTTCTTCACAGAACCGTTGCCTGGGGTCACTGACAGCAGTTTTGCAGGCAGGAGCTTCTTCCTCTGTAAAACAGGGCTAATGTCTGTCCCAACTGCTCAGAAAGGCTGCTGTGAGGGTCCCAGAGAAATGCTACCCTCTATGCTGTGCAGTCGAAGAGTCTTATCTCTATCTGAAATCCATTTATTTTAGCATGCGCTTGTATGCTAGAGAGCTATGGAAACCTACTCAGCACACGCTTTTCTCTAAAGAGAAAACTTTAGAGAGAGTAGCCTCAAGTGGGTTTTATGTCCCTAATGCAGAATAATCCCAGCCTTTCTATTCTCCCCATTGCGGTATATAATTTATGTGCTAGACTCTGTGCCAAGCCATCTTATGACAATTTCAAAAATTTGACAGTGAAAGATTCTGTACACTGATCCTATTAGATCAACACAGCCTGTAGACCAGAGGTGGGCCCACTTGGGCCTCAGGTAAAATCCAGCCTGCCATCTGTCTTTGTGCTAAGGATAGTTTTCACATTTGTGAGTGGTTGAAGAAAAATCAAAAGCATGATATTTGGGGACACATAAAAAGTTATATGAACTTCAGTGTTCATAGATCGTCGTACCGGCACACAGCCACACCATCTACGTACAGCTGCTTTTCGCAGTGGAGTACTTGCAATAGAGACCGTGCGGCCTGCAAAGGTGAAAACATTTGTGATCGCCCTTTCCCAGCAGCTGTGCTGGCCCACATCCTTGCAGATGAAGCCCTGGACTGCTAAGGTAAGGCCTCGGGCCCCTGTGGGCCACCATCCTGGCCTTCCCTTGGTGTCCCCTGCTCTGCTGACCAGGCGCCTTGTTTTGGTTACAGACTTCCAACTGCTCTGGCTTTGTCAGAAGCCTCCCTCACCTCAGACACAGGAGAGTCTGTGTGTCCCTTGATTCTGGCCACACCTACTCCAAAGCACACACTCTGTGTCCTGCTCAACTCTCCCCACCTCAGGTACTCACCAGACTCAGCTGCCCACCGCAACACGGGTTCTCCCCCCAGATCCCCCAGAAGCACACGCTGGGCTCACCCCAGGCCAGAACGAGGAAGAACCGGATGGACAGATTCTTTTCTAATAAACAGGGATATTTTGACAATCTGGTGGTGAAAATACACACACACACACACACACACACACACACACACACACACACAATATCACTGTTTGTAAAGACAGTGATAATACAACTTAACAATCACTCTACAAGGTAGCAAACCTTATTCTCCAGCCAGAACTTCAAAAGCACAATCTCCAATTCTTATTAAAGCACACATTACTTACCCTAACATCTATTTATGGGTGCCAGAGTCTCCACTCCCTACCCTGCTAAGTGCAGAGGTGTAGGCACGGTTGGAGAAGCTTCTCTGTGACCCGCATTCCAACATAGTCCCTGCTAGTAACAAACACCTTTAACCTGTCCCCTTGATTAGCTGATGACTAAGGATCAGCAAACCTGCCTCTAGGCTGACTTCTCCAGGCAGCAATGCCTCGGAACCCCCTCAGGGTCACAGCCACCTGACTCAAGGTGCAGACGCCGGGAAAGAGGCATCCCAATTCAATAGCTTCTATCTACCAACCAGATTTCCAGGTCTTCATCTGCAGCTTGTCAGAAATGCATAAACCTCATGTCTTACTTGCAACCTATTGAGTCAAAATCTGCATTCTAGCCAGTCCCAAGGTTACGGCTTGAGAAGCCCAATCTGTATCTTCTCCTTTGACACGTGTACACAGACTCCCTCCCTGGATAGAGCTTATCTTTGCTAGTGTATTTGTAGCACACCATTTTCATATTTTTAGGGAAAATATTCTTCTCAGTGCATTCAAGAGGCACGAAATAAACATCAAAAACCAAAAACAATCTAGCTGTTATCCGATTCCGAATTCTAGAAAATTCCACTGTTTCTCCATGGGAATTTTCTGGTAGGTTACTAGACAAGTTGTCAATATATGACTAAAAAGGATGGATTCCCTGAGCAAATGAGGATGCTAAGTATTTGTTTCTCCAAGGAATTCGCTGCAGGGAAATGAGGCCATACAAGTTAGAGCCTCATAAACAACGAAGCATCACGTAAATGGTTATTATCACTAATAACGATCATTAATACAAAGAATCATAAGATGGAGAATAACCCCGTAATTTTCTGAGTAACTCAGTAACAATAAAATAAAGGAAATATCAACTGTGTGGTTAGAGTTGGTTGGTTTAAAGGTCAGTAAGACTTTACTCCTAAACTAGGCTTGATACCAAGGAGCTAACCAAATCCTAAGGAAGCCCAGCGTGTTTCTGCCACTTTTCTTGGTGAGCAGTTCATCCATGATGGATCTTTATTTGATGAAAACAGGAACACCTGCCTTTTTTTTTTTTTTTTTTTTTTTTTGAGACGGAGTTTCGCTCTCGTTACCCAGGCCGGAGTGCAATGGCACGATCTTAGCTCACCGCAACCTCCGCCTCCTGGGTTCAAGCAATTCTCCTGTCTCAGCCTCCCGAGTAGCTGGGACTACAGGTGCACGCCACCACGCCCAGCTAATTTTTGTATTTTTTAGTACAGACGGGGTTTCACCATGTTGACCAGGATGGTCTCGATCTCTTGACCTCGTGATCCACCCGCCTTGGCCTCCCAATAGGTGTGAGCCACCGTGCCTGGCCTATGTTAACATTTTCTCCTGGAATTTCTGTTGCCTGTGTATCTTGGCTTCATTTATAGAAAGTGACTTTTCTGCCTTAGAAGACACTGCACAGCAGGCCCTGACCGCTGGCCTGAACTCAGTGCTCAGTGCCCAGGTCTGCTCTGCTCAGAGACAGGCTCTACTCCTCCACCTGGATGGAGAGGATGGCCATGGTCATAGTCCAAGGTGAGGTCCCTGGAAGAAGGCAGGTACGTCAGGACTTCTGATGGAGCCTCGCACAACTTGACAAGACCTCTGCAGCCCATCCTCACCAATTCCTTTTTGGCAAGTGGAAAGGGGCATGAACTATGGTGCTGAAGGCTGTGCAAGCTGCAGATGCAAAAATCGGTTGCAATGGAAACCTGAAGCAGAGGACATAGGTACCGAGTTCTGCTGTGCCCTGTGGTGAGGAAGCAGGGGAGGCGAAGCCTTCTGGAGCAATTTTCCCTTGACCGGTGAGGTGGGTCCTGAGGATGAAGGGTACAGGGCAGTCTCCAGCAGGCAGGAGTTCTGGGAGTGGTAAAGAGCACTGGCAGATGTGAGGGGATGGAAAGGGGCAGATGACCTCGTGGCAAGGTCACCACTTCTTTCTGGGAATGGGACTGGCTGTCAAGTTTCAGAGGGCATCTTGCAGGGCAGATGGGTGGGAGGTGAGCCAGATCCTATGGCCACCAGAAAGGATCTCCTTGAGTGAGTGTGCCAGGCGTGAAATGCGTCCTGCCATGCCAGGGGGCATCCCCGCATCCCTCGTCAATCCTGCAAACACTCATCAGGAACTGGGTCATGGTAGGGCTGGGAGGCCTCACTGGGGTCACAGTCATCTCTTTCTGGTCTGCCATGCAGAGTATGAGCAGACACAGATGGGCCAGGATCTACACAACTGGGCACAGCAGAGACGGCGGCGTGAACATGAGGAGTATGACGACCGCCAGCAGAGACCAGGCAGCACTCACGCTGTCCGAGGCTGGCCACGGGTGTATGCAAGCTGATGTCTGAGGCAAGAACTGCAATAATTGTCCTTCAATTCCCAGAACGTAAGTCCTTGCCGGCCCCAAGGGCCAGTTATTTTGACACTCTAACATATAATGTGCTCACGTACTTATTCATCGGAGATGATGGCTTACGAATTCAATTTCTAGATGCACTGCGGCCCTATTAGGGCCTCCATAAGCAGAGGTTCAACTGAATCCAAGTTCAGGGCATCCTATGAAGATCCTGACCAAGAAAACACTCACCTCTGCCCTCCTCCAAGCGGCCGTGCCGGAGACCACCACTGAAGGTGTGTTCAGCTGCCCACAAGACCTCAAGCACGTGGGAGTTCCTCACTTGGATCTGTCTTCAGTGCAGAATTCTATTCATCACTCTCAGGATTCTGGTTCAGTTCTAGGCTCCCATGAGGCTCAACTTCCTTGGACATCCTGCTCCCCTAAACTGTGTGTTTGGGGATATTTTGGTCCCAGCAGCCTTCAGTCCTGTTCTCTCCACCCTCAGCAAAAGAATTCGAGGGCCAGGGGAAGGACCTATTTACTCTTTGGCCCAGATGGTGCCCTTAACGCCTCTACTCCAAAATATCGCCTCTTGGACCAATCCCTGGGCTCCAAGAACTTCAGCCCCAGGGAAATGGAACTTGGTCCCTGTGCCTGGCCCAGCTTTCTCTCTATGTGCTCCTTGGTCTGGGCCCAAGGCAGTGGACTGCTGTTTTGCTGGGAGAGGCACTAAGTATGCCCAAGGGCTTGGGCCTGCCATTCCCAAGGCAAGCACACGCATTTTGCAGAAATGTGAGGTCCCCAGCGAGAGGTCCACAGCACTCCTGCAATCCCAGCTCCTCTGCTTTTCCCTCTTAAAAGGTCCCCAGGTAAAACAGGAACCCCGGCCTCACATCCAGGCTCTGACCCAGAAGCAATATTGGTGGCTCAGAGGGCAATCTTTCCTAAAGACTGCAGGAAGTGAGTACATGGAGAAGAGTTTTCTAGACCAAAACCTTGCGATCCAAGAGTGAAATAACAAAAACCCCTCACTGTAATCAACCACGTAACAACAATGACAACAACGAACAGTGTTCTAACGTTAGGTGACACCGCACTTCCGCAGCACTTTGGGACCCCGGACAGCATCATAAACAAGAAACGGACTGTATCTCACCCAGAGAGAAGTGAAAGCTGTGCTGGGTGACACAAGGCCTCTCCTGTTGGTAACAAGCCCCATTTCTTGGAGATGCTTATAGACTCTAAATGAAATGATCTCATAAATAGGAAACAACATAACTATGTGGAATATTTTTCTTCAATCCACCACACAGGACTTATCTATGAAGATATATACAAGACATGCACCGGTTCTTACAAGACTCGAGAATCTACCTGCCCCTGTCGAGCTGGGCTCAGAATCTCCTTCACACTGATCCAACAGAAATAAAATGTGCTATTTTGGAAATGTCTATCAAGATTTCAAATGAATCTCTCCTACGGTCAGCAATTCTACTTATAGAAATATATCCAACAGATATCTGCAGCAACTTTGTTTACAGTAACTAAAAGACTGCAAACAATCAATGCCCATCAACAGAAGACCGTTTAAATAAATTATGTGTCTAATGGACAAGTGGGATAATATGTGCAGCTCTCTTCTTGTATATGCATAGAATATCTCTGAGAGAAGCCATTATCAGTAACAATAGCTGATACTAAGAGGGGATGGGGAAGGATGCCTAGCCTAGAGGTCAGGAGTGGGAGTTTCTTTTCACTCTATTCCCCTCACACTCTGAATATCTTACCATGTTCATAAATTACCTACTCACAAAATAACTTCTTAAGGGAAAAAAAAATACAATCTGTGCTTTAAAGGAACAAGCCCACTAACTGTTTTGCTGAGTGTCAGAGAACAGAAGCTGTGAGTATCAACAAGGAGTCTAACCGGCAGACACCAGTCAAGAAATAGCTATCTCGTTAGCACGAGCCTCTAAAAACACCTGCTGCCCTTCTGTCGCAGGAAACATCCACACCCTGAGAACTCTTTTTCAATACCGTCTTCAATATCCAGAGCAATAGATTTAAGCAAAAGCTAAAACTGAGTGGAGAGGAAGCAGCGAATATCCCAACATCGACACCAAAAACCCTGCCTCTGCTGCATGATGCTGGCGAGGGAGGGAGTGCGTGCCTGGACCCCAGAGTCCTTTCCAGGTGCCAAATGTTCTAAAACCTTTCTCCTCAAGCTGCAGCATTTTCTGAATGCTTCCCAGAAGAGCATCTGACATGACCTTATGGAACTGTGCATCACTTCATCAAGGACTACATGTTTTTCTTTCACTGGCCAGTTCCTTGGTTTAAGGTGGGAAGAACCCTTTAGCCAGCTTTATTTCTGCAGCCAACGCTCTTTGTCCCCCGTCTTCTTGGTAGCCCAGTCTCTCCCTTGAATCACACCTACAACAATACTGTGGCTGCTCCAACACAACTCTGGGCTCCTTCAGTTGCTGGCTAGCATGGTCCTGTAAGAATCCCAGAGCTAACTCGATCTTCTAGCACACGGTGGCTCAGACATCCCTCTTCCTGATGATGAGCCACTGCTCAGGTAGCCCTGCCTCACCAACTGTATCCAACAGGTGATCACCTGCTGAAAGAGCTGCTTCCCTGATGCTGAAAACTTTGCTACCACAAGATGAAAGGAACACTGTTCAAAGCGTTTGAACATTCATGAAATATGACTCAGGCCTCAAGCAAAGCAGAGTCCTAGAATAGGCAAGGCCCATAAAATCAATCACCTCCCAAAAGCTCAAGAGGAGAGGCACGATTTGGCCACATACTCTTGGAAGACAGGACTGGCCATGATTTGGATCCAAAAAAAGTGACCCGCATTACTAAGTTAGCAACCTTGTTCAGGAGAAGGAGTTTGCTACATTCTCTTCTTTTTCCTTTCCAAAGGAAGAATTTGGCGTCTGGAATCTGGATAACAGCAGAGCAGGGCAGCGTGTTAGACAGACCTCAGAGAAGAAATGAACTTACCTCTTAGGAGCATGATGCTGCCTGCTCACCTGAAGGCTTTCCCCTCTCCCAACTTTCCCAGCTAAAATTTCAGGTATGACAGATGCAGAGTTGGCTGCATTTTTGCTCGGTGATGCATTTATATGAAGGAAAAATCCTGAGTGAGAACCATGCCCTTAGATAACATCAAGCAGGTATTCTTGTGTCCATGGAGTGGGAAGAAGAAAGGGAAGGAAAGGCAACTGGCTCAAAGGCATGGTTCACACTGATACATGCATCGCAGACCTCAAAATAACACACTGAGTGAAAGAAGCCAGACCAAAAAAGAAAGCATGCTTTAAGATTACAAATCTCTGAAACACTAGAAAATGCAATCCAATAGATCCTGGCAGAAAGCAACAGATCAGTGGTTGCTTGGGGCTGAGGACCAAGGAGGGGTAGGAGGGAGGGATGACGGAGAGGTGCATGAAACGTTGGGGGCTGGGGGCTGTTTACACAACCCTAATTGTGGTGGTAAATCCACAGCTGGATTTAGGTATATGTCAAAGCATATGAAATTGTACATGTTAACTAGGGGCAGTTTGTCGCACGACAGACAAACTCCAATAGAGGTAATTTTTAAGAAAGACCACTGTTCAAGCTTAAAAACAACCCAAGAAACCTAAGATTGACATCCTCCCCAAAAGTCAACCTGGCTCTCCTGGTTCTTTGGTATGATGTAACCCACCAGCCATGACTGACCATGAACCAACCCAAGGAAAAGTTGATGGGAAAAAAAAAAAAAAGCTATAGCCAAACACCCCCACCCCATGCCAGACACTGCCCAAGTACCTGCCTTCTGCTACAGGAAAGGGGCTGCTCCTGACAGCTCGGCTCCACAAAGCATGAACTTAGTGGCCAGTTTCCATGTGACCTATATTCCACTGGCCACCTCAACACTCCCTGGTAACAGCTGGGGGAGGCCCCCACCTCCCACTCAGTTAATGACCCAGTCAGAGCTGGAGGAAGACAGGAAGAAGGAGAGACAAAGAGGATGTTCTCCTCCTGCCTCCGGAGATATTACGGCAACGCATAATCATTGATGTCCAGCCCAAGTCAGACAGGAGGAACGGGGCAGAATGTACCAGAGGGTGAAAAAATCAAAAAGATGCCAGAAAGACATGTGTGCCACAGGATCCAAAGAGGACTTGCTTCAGGGCTTCCTGGGCTTCTGCCCTACCTGCTAGAAGGATGGAGTGGCAGGAAAAACGACTTTCCTAGGCATGTCAAACTGTTGCCACAGCCTTGAGTCACCGCTCCTTATTCTCTGTTGCCATTCCACACCGCTCCAATGGCCCCAGACTGATTCCCGGTGTGGCCACCCCGCCTACTTGGGGACACAGTTACCTCATCTCAGAGAAGCTCAGGCTTCTTCCCAGCTAGGTCAGACACCCCACCTCTGTCCCACCACACAACAGCAAACACTCAGCCTCCTTCCCATACCTTTTCCTGAGGACTTCAGATGTGCCACTCCGCCCATCTCTAGTCCACAGTGCTGCCCCAAAAAGTGACCTGCCTGGGTCCCCTGCACAGACTCCTATATCCCTGATGAGCAATAGGCCTGCAGCCGCTAGCCTTTCTCTGGGGAGCTTGAGTGCCTTGCTATTCTGCTGCATGCAGGAGGATCTGCTGCCGCCGCCCTGAGTAATTCTTCTGGGGTTTGCATAAGCTTTGCACAGGGAGGAAAGCTGAGCATCCCACAGGATCCAGGGCCAGTCAGAGAGGAATGGCTTAGAGATCTTAGGCAGGACAGAAAACATCTTGGGAACAGCTGGAGAAATGAAATGCTCGAAGTTTTCTGGGCCCCAGAATGAGAAGAAAACCACGTCCTTCTCCCAAACAATATTATCTCAGAAACAAGAATCAAGTCTTGACAAGGTGTAAACATAGTTTGTCAATGTTTTCTCGTGGCGGCAAAAGATTTCCAGATATTTATCTCTATCAACGACTTTCCAATCTCACAGGGGAAGTTTAGAGAAACTAAGAAGAGGAGTAAAAAAGAAGCAAATGACAAAGCTGAGCGGTGTAGTGACTGCCACCAGTTCCAACCGTTCAGCTCATTCGATACTGCCGGTCGGCTTCCCACTGGAGGTTTTGAATATGGAAAATGCTGACCTGAAAGATAGGGTCAGGGCTGTAAGATCCTTAAAATAGGCACAATCTAGAAAACCTCTGGGCTAGGGCACCCAGCAAACTTTTTCACAGGCCGTGGGTAAATCGCGGTATCACTGAAGTCACCCATTTGCCGTAAACAACATTTTGTAAAAGGGGGAGACGAAACGGTGAGCTGGTAACAGGTGAATGGTGGGAAAGTGGAGAGGGACGACCTATCAGTCCTCGAACTGTGCAAATAAACCATGGTCCAGGATCCTGGAGGCCCATGGGCAGTGTTCTTATGACCCTGCCAGGCGTGCTGGCTCGACCACAGCTGCGAGGCTGGAGCGCGGGCCTCTGCGGAATAAGGCGCCTACCAGAGGCTTGGGGGGAAAAGGGGGGCCTGGGGCCAGAGCAGAGGGAGCTTTCCGCGGAGCTGCGGGGACAGGGCTTGACGGCGGGAGGGCTGGGGGCGTCCACGAGGGGCAGAGCCGGGTATCACAGGCACAGCGGGGTGGGCGGCTCGGGGCACAGACACCGGCTCCCGAGGGCACGCCGGGTGTCGCCCAGAGGCCTGGATCGAGAGGCAGGAGCAGAGTGCCCGGAGGAGCCGCAGGGGAGCTCGGGGGTGTTGGGGAGCTCCCAGAAAGAAGCGACTGGGGCTGCTTCCCTCGGGAACCCGGGATTTGCGGGTCGCGAGAGGCGAGAACCCGAGGTGCGGAAGGCTGGGTAATGTGGGGTCCGGCAGGTGCTTCGCGGGGCTCTCTCTCACCTGCGGAGCACCAGGAAGCTCAAGATGACCAAAAGCAGGAGGCCCAGCGTGCGGCCCGGCCTCCGCCGGAGGCTCCACGTGGTCATCGCCTGTTCTCTGCTCTCGGGGACCAGCGTTCCCACTCCAGCCCGCACTCAGCCGCGCGCGGGAGCCCAGCGCGGGGGGCGGGGCCGCGCGCTGGTCGCCCGGGCAACCGGCCCGCCGGCTCTCATTGGCTGGGGCTCGCGGCCCCGCGCTTCCAACTCTAGGCCCTGCGCAGGCAGGGGCGGGGCGGGGCGGGGAGGGGGCGGGGCCTCTTCCGGGGGCGGGGCAGGACTGGCGGGCTGGGACGAGGTCTCGGTAGGGGAGGAGGCTGGCGGGGGCTGGGCTAGTGGAGGAGGGGCCTTATCGGGGACGGGGCGGGGCTGGCTGGGACAGGACCTCGGTAGGGGGCGGGCTGGGGCGGGGCCTCGGCCGAGGGGACGGGGCGGGGCTGGCGGGGAGAGGACCTCAGTAGGGGCGGGGCTGGGGCTTGGCCTCGACATAGGGGACGGGGCGGGGTTGGGGCGGGGCCTCAGCCGGGAGCGGGGGTTGGGGCGGGGCCTCGGTCGAGGGGACGGGGCGGGGCTGGAGCTTGGCCTCGGCCGAGGGGATGGGGTGGGGTTGGGGCGGGGCCTCGGCCGGGAGCGGAGCGATGGGGCGGGGTCTCGGCCGAGGGGACGGGGCGGGGCTGGGGCGGGGCTGGGGCGGGGCCTCGGCCAGGAGCGGGGGTGGGGCGGGGACAAGGTCTCGGTAGGGGAGGGGGCTGGAGGGAGCCCCTCCCGGGCGGCCGCGGGTCCCCAGGGTCGCGGAGCGGCGCCCCGTCCGCGGTGTCCCTGCGCGCGTTTCGCAAGCAGGTGCGGGAAGGCTGCGCCCCAGCCGCCCGGCGCTTGCGTACCGGTCAAACGAGGTGAAGTCACCCTCCGCCTCGCTGCTTCAGGAAGGACGAACAAAACGCGTCCGCAAAGCAGGGCAAGCAACAGAATCTTTTAAAACAATTCAGATTTGAAGCAAACAACTTTTTGAAGTAACAAATCATCCTGTGAACAGCCGGGATTTTGAAGAACTGTATTTGGACACATTTCAATGTGGTTCATGTGTGAGTAGGAGGAGTCCAGATATTTTCTGTCTGGTTTCCGCGAGTCTGACTCTGGCCTTGACAACAAGCACTTTCAATTTTTCATTTTAAAAAGGTCCATATAAAACCCTCACATTTTAGGAAAGGAAAAACACAATTCTTATTATGAAACAGAATTTATGTCCCAAAGAACAGTATGTCGTATTTAGGTGCAACTGACACTTTGTAGCAATCACAAACCCAGCTCCTCCCTGGAACAAAATTCAGATTTTACTGAAAGAAACTCGAGGATGCCAGGGCATCCGGGTTTGTCGAACGTCTCCCTTGCCGCATGCTTTGAATTCATTTCCTAAACGCGGGCATAGTTTTGAACTTGGAGAGCCGGCAGGAACCGAATGAAATTGTGGATCTTGGAACGAAGACACACACTTGGGTGTGAAGGGTCCTTCGTCTAGCATTAAGCACGTATTCAGTCAGGGAGCAAAAGTTAAACCAAAGAGACGCAAAAACAAACAAACAGACAAGAGGGGGAACGCTGGCAGAACTGGGAAGGATGAGCTGGGCTTGCTGCAATCCCGATCCGACCTCGGCACCGCAGACATTCCCAGGGGCTCACGGAGAGACCCCGCTCCGGAGGACGCCGCCAAGCCAGCTCCTTTTCCCCATTGGTAAGGCTCTGATTCCTTGATGGCTATGAAGTCTATGAGAACACGTGTTGGTTTAATTAGAACACCAGCTAGCCCCTAAGCATGTGGAGAAATTGTCAAAGCCTAGGGCCTTTGCCTGCAGGGGACCATCCGAAAGACACGCACCCCACATTCATCCTCTCGCTTTTCTGGTCACGCTGAGCAGTAGCAGAATCTATCAAATATGAGGGAATTCTCAAATGGTTTAAGCAATACAAGCATCTCCATTTTTCTTCAAATGTTAGCAAAAACTTAACATGGGTTCTAAAAACGGTGAACTCCTTGGCCGAACCTTGTGTCCTTTGTTTTTATTTGTGTGAGAAAAATACACACAGCTGAGAGTTTTCAAAAAGATTTCCCCTTAACCTTGTGGGAAGTTCAGAACTAGGGACACACCCTGCTCACAGTCTAGGAACAATTTTACTTTATCTGTGCTTAATGATGCCAGAGAGTGCTACAAAGGTAGCACTAATCCAAGGTGTTTCTTGCTGAGAGGCTGAGACTTTTTTTTTTTTTTTTTTTTTTCCAGGCAGAGTCTCACTGTATTGCCCAGGCTGGAGTGCAGTGGTGCAGTCTTGGCTCACTGCAACCTCTGCCTCCTGGGTTCAAGCAACTCTCCTGCCTCAGTCTCCTGAGTAACTGGGACTACAGGCACCCACCACTGTGCTCTGCTAATTTTTGTATTTTTAGTTGAGATTGGGTTGCACCATGTTGGCCAGGCTGGGCACAAACTCCTGACCTCAAATGATCTGCCCGCCTCAGCCTCCCAAAGTGCTGGGATTACAGGCATGAGCTACCATTCCCATCCTGAGACTTTTGTTTTTTTAAACATTAGCAAGATACTCATTCAGGGTCTCCTTTCCAACATGCTTAGTGATCTTAACCCAAAGCAGACAGCGAAAACAGTCAAATCCCTGGGAACAAAAGCTACAGTTACAATGTACTGGCATTAGAGTGATGTGACAAAGTGGTCTGGCAAAGTGCTTGGCTTGGTAATGAATCCCTGGTACACAGGAGTCATCCTCTTTCCAGGCCTTCCTTCTAGTGTCCAGGGTTTAGAAACTATATGAAGTGCTTTTAAAAAAAAAAAAAAAATTAAATCCTGTTGGTATGCCACGCCATTGCTCTAAGTCAGAGCTCCAACAGACCCAGAAGGCATAGTTTCTTCCTTGACAATTCCTCTGTCACACATAATCAGTGGGAAACAGAAACACACACAAAATGCACACACACAGGAGAATAAAAACGACATTCATTCAGAGTCAGTACAGAGGAGCCATGAGAGAAAAGCGATCATATCAAACTAATGTCATTTGCTGTTTCGCTTTTTATTGTTAGTAGGTAACAGGTTTACCGATCAGTTATTCATTCACATAACTCATTTTTGTGGGCATTCTGCTAATGCTTTAAATATAGTATATCTGAATTTTAGGAAAACACTGGCAACATTTCTCTTAGTCATGAGAATAAGATGAAAAAATGCGGCCTTCTATGATATTACAGTCACTTGGGCTCCTGGAGCAAGATATAACCCTCTCCTCCCGACCTCCTCCTGTGGAGAGACACCCCTGGCCAGCACTCCCCATCCACCCTCCACTCAGGAGGAGCAAAGTCCAGTTACCATGTCAAGTTGCCAGGGGTGTTGAACAAAGAAATTAAGAACACAGGGGAATTCCTGGAAATAAAAGAGGGCCATTTCAAGCCTAGACAAAAAGAAAATAACAAGTCCTGCAATGGAGATTTGGCCTTGGAAAAAGAAAAGCGAAGGCCGATCTAAGTTAAGGGAAGTAGACAAAGTTTTTGATCCCCAAAGATGTGTGAGTGGGACCGGAAGGGGCCTGTGTACATCAGGGAGGTATGCACAGAACTTGATCATTAGCTATAGCAGGCCTCAACGATCACTTTTCAGGCTCAGCCTTTGAAGGCCTAATAGCCAGAGATCTAATTCTACCACAATTATGTATTAAAAAGTAACTGACAAATTGTAATGACCATAAACAACCTGCTGAACACTGTTTCACATGCCTGGGATATATCAGTGGACAAAACAAAGATCTCTTCTCTTTGAAACTTCTGTTCTAGCTGGGGAAGAAAGACAACAAAAATTAACAGAATGAATAAGTAAACTGTGGAGTATATTCAAAGATAATAAACTCCATTGCAAAAATTTAAAAAGTAATAAGGAGGCTGGGCGCAGTGGCTCATGCCTGTAATCTTAGCACCTTGGGAGGCCGAGGCGGGCAGATCACTTGAGGTCAGGAGTTCAAGACCAGCCTGGCTAACATGGTGAAACCCTGTCTCTACTAAAAATACAAAATTTAGCCAGAAATTGCTTGAACCCTGGAGGCAGAGGTTGCAGTGAGCCAAGATCATGCCACTGCACTTCAGCCTGGGCAACAGAGCAAGACTCTGTCTTTTAAAAAAAAAAAAAAAAAGTAATAATGGTAATGTGATGGGGAGGGTGTGCAGAAAGGAGTTCTCCCTGGAAAGACATTAGCTCAACAAGGATCTAAACACAGTGGGAGTTCTCCATGCAAGCGAATCAGTATCTAACCTGGAGGAGGCACTGCCCAAGCAGAGAGAACAGCTCATACCAACGCCCTCAGGAAGGAGCATGACCTGGTGTCCTCCTAAAAGCTAGGGGGACAATGTGGGAGGTGATGGTGAGAAGGCAGGAGATGAGGAGAGAGAGATGCAGGGGCCTGGTCATGCAGGGCCTTTAAGAGAAGGGCTTTGACTCTGAATGAAATGAGAGCCACTGCAGGGTTTGAACATGGCAGTGATGATAAGTTAGAAGGATCACTGGTACCATGCAGGAATCCCTGTGGGAGACCGTGCTGACTCAGTGGACAGCGATGGAGGTAGTAAGAAGTGTTGGATTTCTGGAAGTATTCAGAAAGAAGACACAAGAGGGTAGTTGCAATTCGTGGATTGTTTGTGGAGGAAGAGAAATAAAGGGGTGCTTAAGAGTCCTCCACAGGCTGGGCCTGAGAGACAGAAGTGCTGGTCAGTGTAACCTGAGATGGGGAAGAACACTTGATGAGTATGGCGGGGACATCCGTAGCTCAGCTGTGACCTGCTGCATTGGAGAAGTCTGGGACACATCTGAGTGGAGACACCCCACAGGCTGCTGAATATCAATCCCGATGAACAAGAAAACATGTCTGGGATGGGGATACAAATGTAGGCGTTGACAGAGAGTTATATTTAAAGGCAAGAACCTGCAGCAGTGAACAGAGTCCAGGCAGAGAAAGGGGACTGAGGACAAGCCTTGGCACACCTATTACTGAGAAAAGACAAGGAGCCACACCACCAGCAGGTGAGATTAAAGACATACTGAGGAGGCCGAGCATGGTGGCTCACACCTATAACCCCAGCATTTTGGGAGGTCGAGGAGGGCGGATGACTTGAGGTCAGGAGTTCGAGACCAGCCTAGTCAACATAGTGAAACCGAATCTCTACTAAAAATGCAAAAATTAACCGGGCATGGTGGTGGGTGCCTGTAATCCCAGCTACTCAGGAGGCAGAGGCAGAAGAATTGCTTGAACCCAGGAGACAGAGGTTGCAGTAAGCCAAGATTATGCCACTACACTCCAACCTGGGTGACAGAGTGAGACTCCATCTCAATTAAAAAAAAAAAAAAAAAGGAGGAGGAGAAGAAAACAAGACAGACTGAGGATTGACCCGTGGATTTAGTATGTGGCAAATGTTGTTGAACTGAACACAGGCAGCTTGGGCAGACTTGAGGCTCATGGGATTTGGGAAGCGAAGTGGAATGGGTTCAGAAAGAAAGGGTGAAGAGAGATCTAAGACAGTTAATATAGATTATTCATTCAAGGATATAGGCTAGAGCGGGGACGCATAGGCTGGGTGCGGTGGCTCACACCTGTAATCCCAGCACTTTGGGAGGCTGAGGCAGGTGGATCACCTGAGGTCAGCATTTCGAGACCAACCTGTCTAACGTGGTAAAACCCCATCTCTACTAAAAATACAAAAATTAGCTGGGTGTGGAGGCGGGTTCCTGTAATCCCAGCAACTTCGGAGGCTGAGGCAGGAGAATCATTTGAACCCGGGAGATGGAGGTTGCAGTGAGCAGAGGTGGCACTACTGCACTCCAGCCTGGGCAACAAGAGCAAAATTCCATCTCAAGTAAATAAGTAAATAAGAAAGGGAACACATAAATGAGATGGTAGCTGGGGCAGAAGAGGGAACCGAATCAAGGCCTGTGTGCTGTTTTCATTTCTGCCACAGCATGCTTGTGCACTCAGAGTGATCTTGATCAGCAGACAAAGCTGGTGAGGTAGGAGAGACCATAGAGAATTTCTGGTGTGAAACCCTTGAGAAGGTGAAGTGTAGGGACAAGGTGACCAAGTGAACGGATTAGCTTTAGGTTGGAGCACATGGGATAGTTTAAGGCCTCACTGCATTCTTGGCAACAGAGTGATCGCTGAGGTTAATTTTAAACCCACAGCGTGTGAGAGTGAGGTATGTCTCTGGAATTTGTTATTAATATCAGAACATAGTTAACCCTCTGTATCCATGGGTTCCACACCTGTAGATTCAACTCACCATGGATTAAAGATATAATTTTGTAAAAAATTCATATCTAGGGTGGAGGGAGTGGAGATAGTTAATGGGTACAAAAATATATTTAGATAAAATGAATAAGATCTAGTATTTAATTGCACAACAGGGTAGCTACAATCAACAATAATTTATCATACATTTAGAAATAACTCTAGGAGGCAGAGCAAGGGGGCTCCCACCTGTAATCCCAGCACGTTGGGAGGCTGAGGTGGGCAGATCAGGAGGTCAGGAGTTTGAGACCAGCCTGACCAACATGGTGAAACCCATCTCTACTAAAAATACAAAAATTAGCTCTGACCTGCTGCATTGGAGAAGTCTGGGACACATCTGAGTGGAGACACCCCACAAGTGGCGTGGTGGCGTGCACCTGTAATTCCATCTACTCATGAGGCTGAGGTAGGAGAATCACTTGAACCCGGGAGATGGAGGTTGCAGTGAGCCAAGATTGCGCCACTGCACTCCAGCCTGGCAACGGAGCAAGACACTGTCTCAAAAATAAATATATATATATATATATATATATATATATATATATATATATAAACAAATATAACTGTAGGAGTATAATTGGGTGATTTGTAACACAAAGAAAGGATAAATGCTTGAGGTGATGAACACCTCATTTATGTTGATGTGATTATTATACATTGCATGCCTGTATCAAAATACCTCATGTAGTCCATAAACATGTACTCCTACTATGTACCCACACATTTTTAATTAAAAAAAGGAAAACTACAAAAAAAAAATCTGTACTAAACATGTACAAACATTTTTCCTGTAATTATTCCCTGAACAATACAGTATAACAACTATTTACATAGCATTTACATTATATTAGATATTATAAATAATACATATTACAACATGAATTTATATTATACTAATAAATAATATTATAAATAATCTCAAGATGATTGAAAGGATACAAGAGAATATTCGTAGATTATATGCAAACACTGCCTCATTTTATTTCAGGGACTTGAGCATCTGTGGATTTTGGTATCCACAGGAGATCCTGGAACGAGTCCCCAGGGATACTGAAGGACGACTGTATTCACTTTGAAATGCAAGTCTGCATTTGAGATGTAACATAAAGTGAAACACTAAAATTTCATCAATAGGTTAAAGTAAAATAAAGCAATTATTGATTCTTATAAAAACTATTGATTTAATGTCCAAAAACAATTATTAAGAACTTTCAAATATTGAAGCACATAAGGAAATAGAGTGACAGTTTATGTGAATATTGAGAGAGTATATTAGCTTTATAACTTTGGGAAGAATATATGCTCTTTAAGCCAGTAATGTATTTAAAAAATGTTAAAACATAAAATATGTGTATAAAATATGTAAACATTTTATATCATATGAAGTACAAATTTAAATGTATAAGTAATAAATATATATTAACATAATAAAGATTGTTATGTCATAATTTTTCATTTTAAAATTGCTTGATGAATATCGTTTATAACACTAAACAACGTGCGTGCCTTTTATAAACTAAATTTATTTTTATTATTTAATATAATTCAGGCCATGAATCTTTGAAGAAAAAGTCTTCTTTTTCCAAAAGAGTAAGGAAATCAGTATCCTTATTCTTGCCCAGGCTACAGACCTTTCCATTCCCCTCAATTGAGTATGGGAGGCAGAGTGAAACTTTTCTTTACGGCAGCTACATCTATAATAAATCATTTTCAATTCAGACGGAACAAAGAACAGGAAAAGTACAAAGAAAAAATGATAGCGGTAGGCAAAAATTAGGCACATTATGTTCTCACTAATCTAACTTCAAAGGACAGACTTATAATAATACTTTTAAAAGGTAATTTCTTATAGCTTTGAGTCTGTGGAGACTAAATAAAAAGCTTCTCGGAATAATTGCTGTATCCCGGTATTTTCAGTAGTTTTTTGGCGGCCAAAGAATTGTTTAAATTTGCCCAAGTTATGACTCCAAGGTACAAAGCTCCTTCTACAAAACATGTTACTAAAATATGTTTTCCTGACTTATATTTTACTGTGTATCAATCAGTGATGTTATTAAGTATCCATGTCTTATATCAGATATTTGGGTACGCAGAAACAAATAGAAGTTGCCTTAGAGTTTGGTACGGTAGCTTAATGAAAATTTTAACAATTCTTCTCCTTCATTCTTTGCCATGATTTCTGGGTATAGCACAACAATCCAAGAAATCGTTATAAAATAAAAAATTAGGAAATAAAGTCGCCATGTAACTGTCATTGGCAAAGAAAGAACAAACATGGCTAAGGCCGTAAATGGCTTAGGAATTACAAATCTATCATTGTTTCATTCATGACTTTTAGCTCTGCATTTAGAAAGAAATTTCAGCACAGTTTAAGGTAGGGGCTCTTCAACCAAAATCAAAGTCCATGACATACAAAAGATTTTGAAACTCTCTTATCTCTTTATGCAAGACATTCAGAAAGGTTGAATAGCACCTAATTCATGCTTTTAAAAAAAGCATAAGCAAAAAAAAAAGTCTTAATATTATGCTTTACAGAGAATAACAGCAACACAGGCCTTATAAGCAACTAATGATTTATTTGCTGAAATTCGCTAAAGAAGTAAACCCGGTGACATGGCCAGAGAGAAGTTACCCTTCCATGACACCTCATGAAAGACACTACCATCTTTCTGTGGAAATGAAAGCTGAAATGCACAGAAAATTTCAGAGATGATTTTTTTTTTTTTTTTGAGATGGGGTCTCGCTCTGCCACCCAGGCTGGAGTGCAGTGGTATGATCTTGGCTCAGTGTAACCTCCACCACCCAGGTTCAAGCGAGTCTCCTGCCTCAGCCTCCTGAATAGCTGAGACTACAGGCACCCACCACGATGCCTAGCTTTTTTTTTTTTTTTTTTTTAGTAGAGACAAGGTCTCACCATGTTGGCCAGGCTGGTCATGAATGCCTGACCTCAACTGATCCACCCACCTTGGTCTTTCAAAGTCCTGGGATTACAGCCACGTGCCACTGCACCCAGCTGATTTTTGTCATCTTAAAGTCCAGGTGCATTACTTCATTGCTATATGTTTGGACTCAGTGTTTAAGAGGACATTACGAATGGATATGTTGCATGGTTGTTGTTAAATTTAGATGTTGTAGATGTTCCATCTTAATATATAATCTGTACTCATGATCATCATGATTATTAGTTCTGCTTTCTTCCTTTACACTACATTTTCCATAGAGTTCACAGGTTTGTGGCTAGGTCCCCAGACAACAAAGTTTTATGTAGAATTGTGGAGGTACCTGACAGAATTTTCTTCCATTGAGATAGTCATTCAGACTAGTGGGAGAGAAGATAATCCGACACCTTTATCTTCATTCCAAACAGAGGGTTCTCTTCCCTCTGGACACCAGAATACTCACTAAGTTACTCAAAAGCCCTAGGCACTATATTTAACAGGTTGATAAGATTTGGTTATAACGCATTGGTTTGAATTTAGGCCAAGTGCTGTGTTTTGTATATAAGAAAGTGCTTGGTTCCCAATGGTACCATTTTTTTTTTTCTCAAATGGTACCACTGGCTTTCAGAGTGATTGGGATATTCCTATGTGTGTGGCTAATCTCACTGATATCTACCCACTATCATTAGTAGCCTTGACTATAACCAGATAGACAGGGAGTAAGAAGACACAGAGGACCCTGTGCTAAGCTCTGTTGTCACACATGTCTGAAACAAATGACAAAATTGCTGTTCCTTCTCTGATTGGATGTGGCACACAGGCTCACCTTGTGGACACATAGTTGAAGGGAAATGCCTAAAGACATTGCTCATTGCCCTCTGCTTTTCCCTACTCCTACATATACAGAGAGAAAGAGAGAGAGAGAGAGAGGACAGAGACCATGAGTTTGCCCATCAGTACACACAGTACTCTCTGGCATGGGGAAATCAATATCCTTACTCTTCCCCAGGCTACAGACCTTTCCATTCCCCTCAATTGAGTATGGGAGGCAGAAGTGAAACTTGTTTTTATTTTATTCACATCTACTTAAAGGCACATTTAATTAAAGAATAAGAGCCTGCTAAGGATTAAGCATTAAACTAGATAAATCAGTCATTAAAGATTTTGAAGACTTGTTGGAGCCTAAAAATAGGCATCATATAGACAGACTACAAAATACATAACAATTACTCTGCTGGGTTTTTTTGGTTATTTTCACATTTTTGCCATTGCAGGCAACCCTATGATAGATAATCTTAACATAAATGTTCTTCTCCAAAAATGACTTATAGATGAACTCCAGTAACCCAAAAAATGTGTTCGGACACGGTTTTACAGCATTGGCTTGTCTGTAGATTCAATGTCTGAGCCACTCAACATCTTCTCAAACACAATGACCTGAGAAGAAAAGGAAGATTGATAGTGGGAAAGGTGAAACGTGTTTAGTACGGGATGAAAAAGACACTGCAATTCACATTGATCTGAAAGCTTATGAGATCTCAAGGCAGAGATTAGAGTGACCCACCTCGTTGTCTTCTGGATGAAGCCAGGCTCCAGGAAGGTACAGTGTTTTCTGAGGCCCAATATTCCAATATCGCCCAAGATTACGTCCATTGATGAACACGAATCCATAATTCCAGTTCTGAAAGGAATGGTGGCTTGAGATGTAAAAATAGGTTCACATTAGCAAGGTAAAACCCAAGGCACTTGGGGAGTGAGAGCAAGACTGAGATATTTTATGACACTCAAAGTGAGTTTAGAGTGAGTTCAGAGTGGGACATGTTCTGGAACTCCTAACTTGCTGTCTAGGAATTAAAGAGAAAAACATAAATAGAACTAACCCTTTAATGGTAAGGCTGCTGTTGCTTCTGTTGTGTGATACATAATGTTATATATTTTAAAGAGCAGATCTTCTACTTCTAGAAATAAATACTAGGTAATAGTGATGAACACCACTGCTAACAGTGGTTAATATAAAAGCTGCACGTTTTTTAAAAATTTGCTTGCAATGTAATGAAGAATTACAGAACCAAGATCTAGAAGAAGAAAATGGAAAGACAGGAGATGTCCAGGCAGTTTTTCCACTAGAGGCACTTGCTTATTCTGGGATGTAACAAAAAGGCCTAGTGTGTAAAATTGGACTCCCTGAAATGCTCAAAATTAAAGGCCAAATTTGCTGAAGTGGATTTCAAATAAAGTAGTTATGTGCTATGTATAAGAGAATCATCAAAAACATAAGGTACTGAAAAAATAAAAGAAAAACAATGGATAAATATATGTAAATCCTAACCAAAAGGAAGTTGTTATAGTCCTGTTAATATTCAGAAAAATAATGCTTTAAGGCAAGAAGCATTATTAGAGATAAACAGGAACATTTCATGGTGGTAAAAGTCTTAATTTACCATAAATCTACATATAACATACATAAGGAAAATAAAAGCATAGATTCAAAACATATCAGTGAAATTGACAGAATAATAAAGAGAAATAAATTTACAACCATAGTGGGAAATTTTATACAACCTTTCAATAGGCAATAGGCAAAGCAAATAAAAATAAAGATATGAAACATTTGAAAAGATGATTAACAAAATTGAACTAATTGACAGAACATTGATTTAACATCTACAGTATACACACATTCTTTCAAGTATACCTCAGAATATTTGCAAGCTGGACCATGTGTTAAACTAGTCTTCACATAAACTTCTCAGACTATAATGCAGTTAAGCAAGAAATTGACAACAAAAAGATAACTATAAAATATCCAAATTCTTGGAAATTAAGAAAAGCACTTCTAAATAATCCATAAGTCAAATGAGAAATGACAAAGGAAGTTGGAAGTATTTTAATTCATTGATGATGACAATAAAATACACAGAAAGTTATAGGGTCTAAGACTAACAGCAGATTTTTTAGCAGAAACCTTGCAGGCTAGCATGGAATGGACCAATATATTTAAAATGCTGAAAGCAAAACAACTGGCAACCAAGGATAGATACTACATCCAGCAACATTGTCTTTCAAAAATGCAGAAGACTTAAAGACTTTCAGACAAACACTGAGGGAGTTCATCACCACTAGACCTGCCTTACAGTAAAGTCTGCCTTACAAGACTCAGGAAGATTGGCCCTAAAATGCAGGAAAATGTGCTGGCCTTCTCTTTTTTTGCCTGCCAGCTTCTTACAAAAACGAAAAATGCTAAAGGAACTCCTTCAACGTGAAAAGAAAGGACCTTAAACATTACCAAGAATGCACAAAAATATAAACTTATTGGTAAAGATCATCAAGTTTCTCTCCAGCAACCACATGGTCCCCAGAGTGGCCTGCAGCCTTCTGAACAGCACTGCCAGGACGTCCAGCCCCTTAGGTTGACTACTACCTGCCGAATGGCACCTTCAGGCTACACTACTTCCCTTAATCTGGGAAGAAAGCACAGCCCTACTATAGCAAAATTCTGGTCCCAGGGAAGCTTCTCAATGTCCCCAAAAACATGGAAGTTGTCAGTATGTGCAAGTCCTCGTGAAACAGGTGACCTTCAACAATCCACACAGCCATATGAAGGAAAAGTGACATTCCAAATTAAAATTTAGAGGTGAAAGAGCAAGAATAGGTATTTCATAATTCCTGGCAGACTCAAGAAGATTGGCCCGAACCTGCAGGATAATTTGCAGACCTTCTCTTTTGTTGGGTTTAATTTGCCTGCCAGCTCCTTACAAAATCATCCTTAAGACATGCTAAAATGCCAGTACTGAAGTCAATTTGATACCTTCAGAGGACCACCTACATGTGAAGTGTTGGCCTTTAGTATCAGCCATTTCTTATGAAACATTTATTATTTTTTAGATAGAATTTGTAGTTATGATTGAAACGTTAGGCTAACATAGTAACCCTAAAGCAGCAACTATCCAACTAATAAGACCCTAAAATGATTCATCTCTTTCTATATAGACATCACTTGTCTCACTACAATTTATTTTTTCTGTATTTCAATATCAACCATTACCCATATCATAGAAAGTATAATACAAAAATTAATGATGCACTGATATGAAATATGGCTTATAATTACATACATTCTGAATTCTTGAAGAATGTAATTCCTAAGTCATGAAAATAAAATATATTAAATTTATTCTTATTCTATGTAAAAAAAAAAAAAAGAAAGAAAGAAAAAGAAAAAGAATGGGACTCACTTCCAGTATAGGCAAATCCATAAAGATAATAAAAAAATTGCTGTTGCCGGCGGGTAGGAGGAGCAGAAAATGGGGAAATAATTGCCAAATGGTTATAGAGTTTCCTTTAGGATAATGAAAATGCATTTGAACTGCAGATAGTGGCCACACAGCATTGTGAAGGCATGAAATGCTACTTAATTGTTCACTTTAACAGAGTTAATATTATGTTATGTAATTTTACCTCAAAAAATATTTTTTAAAACTTACGGGATGCAACCAAATCCATGCTTAAATGATGATTCGTAACCTAAATTCACATAATTAAAAAGAATAAAGACTAAAAATCCAGTATCTAAGTATCTATGTCAAGACATTATAAAAATAAAGCAAATTACTCCTAAACTAAGAATTTGAATAAACAAAATAATAAAGATAATGACAGAAATTAAAGAATCAGAAAAGAAATACATAATATAGTAAGAGTCATAGCCGAATACTGTACTTTGAAAGGTTAATAGAATTGATAGTGTTCTGGTGAGAATTACCAAGAAAAAAGAGTACATCAATATCCTATAACAAATGGCAAGGGGAATGCTACTACCAACGATCTAGACATCAAAAACAAACATTTTAAAGAAAACATATTTAAAATTTTAGATTAAGTGGTAAAATTCCCAGGGAAATATATTTTCTCAAAGCTCACTTTAAAACAAAATCTAAATAGTACTTTAAGCTTTCAAGAATTGAATCCACACTTACAAACTTTCTCAAAAAGAAAATGCCAGCTCTAGAAGCCTTCACTAATGAACTCCACTAAATGTTTGGGTTTTTTGGGTTTTTTAGTTTTTGTTGTTGTTGTTGTTTGTTTGTTTGTTTGTTTGTTTTGAGATGGAGTCTTGCTCTGTAGCCCAAGCTGGAATGCAGTAGCGTAATCTCAGTTCACTGCAACCTCTGCCTCTTGGGTCCCAGTTCAAGCAATTCTCATGCCCCAGCCTCTGGAGTAGCTGGGATTACAGGCACACACCAACATGCCCAGCTAATTTTTGTATTTTTAGTATAGATGGGGTTTCACCATGTTGGCCAGGCTGGTCTTGAACTCCTGACCTAGTGATCCACGCTCCTTGGCTTCCCAAAGTGCTAGGATTACAGGCGTGAGCCACCATGCCTGGCCCATTAAATGTTTAAGAAGTAATACTTGTCTTACACAAATTCCCCCCCTAAATTCCTTTATGAGAGCCCTAAACCTTGGTACCAAAACCTGACAAAGATATCTCAGCCATGAACATAAAAAAGTCTTAATTATTCATCATAGACAAGCCCTAGATATCATCTAAATGTTCAGAAACAGCAAAATGGTTAAATAAATTACGGTGTATTTACTAAAGGAACCCAATACAACAGTGAAAATGAACAAGTCACTGCAGCATCAATAAATGGCTGAACCTCACAGTGTTGAACAAAAGAAGACATATGAAAAAGAATATTCCCTGTACGATTCCATTCACAAAAAGTCAAAATAGGGGACACTGGCCTGGGGTGTCAGATGTCAAGGTAGCAGAGACCTTTGGAGAGAAAAGGGACAGCGGTTGGGAGGGGTGCTCA
The DNA here is from genome assembly GCF_048565385.1 of Saimiri boliviensis. NCBI lineage: Eukaryota > Metazoa > Chordata > Mammalia > Primates > Cebidae > Saimiri > Saimiri boliviensis. Next base: position 25,528,392 of record NC_133454.1, on the reverse strand, counting down.
CGGTATTTTTAAATTTAGGTGATAATCATATGGTGCTCACTTTGTGATCGTTTGTTCATCTGTACATTCACATTTTATATGTTTATGTTATTTATATGTATTTATACAGAAAAAGATATTCTAGGTAAAAACTAACCTACCAACTCACGCCGCCCCCCGCCCCCACCGCCAACACACACACAAAAAAGCAAGTTGCAGAATATAGTACGTGGCACAATTCTATTCGTGTAAAAATAATTGTGTATGTGTGTGTTCGGACAAAGTCATATATAAAAATGTCCCACAGCTGGCAGTGCTGAGTTCTCAGAAGCAGAGGCGAATCGGAATGGGGTGGGTTGGGAATCTTCAGGCTTTGCTCTCTCCTCTTGCTATTGTTTGAATTTTTAATTGTTTTGATGTGATATTCTCTAAATAGTGATAAATGAGTTCGACTGATCAGTGTTGGAAGGTTTGGTTGGAGGTGGGGAAAGAAGAGGAAAAGAAGAAAGGGCGTATTCCCCAGGAACACTGGCTGTGCTTCAGGGCTCGAAAACTAAACTCGGTGTTGGGAACAGCAGGGCAGCAGAGGGCGGCACCTACCCGCAGGCTCAGGAAGGTGTCCTTGGGAGAAGGGCCAGCCCGCAGGGTCCCACGGTAGAAGGCGGGGCCCGGGTGGCTGTCTGGGACAGGCCTCCAGGTGGCGGAGCGGAGCCTAAAAGGAAGGCCGAGCGTGTGGGAGAGCAGTCCCCCTCCCAGCCCGGCTCCCAGGACTGAACCCAGGTGGCCTGGGCCGGGCCCAGGATTGTTTCAATGAGCTAGAGTAGACTAGACACGTTGGGATCGGAATCAGGACGCCTGATCCAGGGCTCCAGTGCTGATGCCCAGGCACTGGACGCCTGGAGGAAGCCGCTCCGTCCCTGTACCTCTGCAGTGAGCAATACGAAATCCCAGAGTTCCCCGATCACCGAAGTGTGCATACCTCTCAAAGAAGCTCCTTTTCATCTCCAGGGAGTAGATGGTAAAACCCTCCAGGGAAGAGTTACTGATGCTCACAGACCCGGTTATTCCTGCAAATAGGAGTCAGGAAAGAGTCTATGAGGCAGGACTGGCTAGTCTCCAGGTATGAAACGAAGAAACGCAGACGTGTCGTCCGTGCCTTAGGACAGGGGCTCAGCCAGGAGGGCAAACGTTTGTCTGACCTGCCATTGAGTACCGGAACTTTCCCTGAAATTCCCAAAAGGATACTGGTCCTGCTCCAGAACAAGCCAGCACTGAACACCCTGGCTCCACCCTCTGGCCCCGGAGATCCAGGGAAGGCAAGACAAGCCTGAGGGGCAGACTTTGTATCTCTGCTCCCGGGACCTGGGACGCTCCCAGCTGAGAGGCTGCTTCATCCCTCCCAACCCCAGCAAGTAGCCTGGGTCTTCGGGTCTGAGTAACTGAGGAGAGGACACAGCCAGAGCCCACCTTTCCGCTCATTCTGTATCTGCCATGAAAAATTGACTCGTCCTTGATTCTCCACCAGGATCCTCAGGTATCGGCACACCTGCTGGGACAGGCCGGTTGATGGAGACCAAGCAGCTATGGAGGGCACCTACCCTACAACCCATTTTTCTGTCTCAGTTCCATATGGAGACACAAATGGGAGAAACGGAAGCTCCAGAGCCCAGCAGCCTTCCCTGTCACCTAAGGACCCCCTTGTGTTCCTATTCCATAGTCAATCTTCCCTTTCCCTTCTGCTGATCCTACTGGGAAAGGCAGAGAGACTCAGCTATGCCTTTTACCAACTCTGAACGCACAGAAACTCCACCAGGGGCTGAGGACAGACCGGCTCAGGGCTTAGTGAGGAAATCCCCCTCCCACTGCGGCATGCACGAGGTAGCTTCTGAGACGCCAGGGCCTGGGAGGCACACTTCTGCTACGGCTCCAGGTGAGGAGCAGGACCAACAGCAGGGGCGGAGAAGGGAGGCTGACTGTCTCAGGGCCAGGCTCTGTCTGCATCTGAGGGGAGTCGAGGGCGTCACCTGGCCTCTTAAATTACGTACCCTGAGTTCAGGAATGTGCAGGTTCTGGTTATTCTCATTCAGAATCCCTATCATTGTCTCATCCAAAAACACCTGCAAAAGAAGAGCCAGCATCAGACTGCGAGGCCCACCTGAAGAAGGGAGAAGAGGCTGGGCGCGGTGGCTCAAGCCTGTAATCCCAGCACTTTGGGAGGCCGAGGCGGGTGGATCACGAGGTCAAGAGATCGAGACCAACCTGGTCAACAAGACGAAACACTGTCTTTACTAAAAATACAAAAAATTAGCTGGGCATGGCGGCGCGTGCCTGTAATCCCAGCTACTCGGGAGGCTGAGGCAGGAGAATTGCCTGAACCCGGGAGGCGGAGGTTGCGATGAGCCGAGATCGCGCCATTGCACTCCAGCCTGGGTAACAAGAGTGAAACTCCGTCTCAAAAAAAAAAAAAGAAAGGAGAAGAGAGGCTGTGATTCTGGCAGCAGGAGGTCAGTATGAAGGCAGGGGCCAGCTGTGGTGCTCACAGACGGCCCCAAGAGATTCTCAGTGGTGATAACGCTGAAAACAAATCTATTTGGCCTGACTTTTTATTCCCAAGGCCTCCCATATAGTAGGTCATCAGAGAGCAACGTGTGTCCTCAGTCAACCACCCTGCCCAACAGCACGGGGAGGTGATGCATTTTGCTTCCTGCTCGCCCTACCTGTGCCATGTCGTGAGCGTGGGCACAGAGGCGGCCTCCGGAGCAGATGGACTTCTCATACAGGACGAACCCGTAGGACTGGCCGCTCCCATTGTTTATGGGCAGGTTCTCCATGTTGATGGGCTGATGTGACCTGACTGGCTATGAGGAGAAATGGCAGGAGCAGAAGCCCAAGGGCTAAGCAGTGAGGATCCTCCTTCCTAAGACCCTGTCATTTGATATGGTCCCACCTAATGGTCCCCAAGGGTTCTTTGAATGGGAAATGATAAAATACATGACATGTGATAATGTCTGTGCTTATGTCTCCGCTGCTCAGGAAACTCAGGGGATTGCACGGCATGGTGACGTGAGAGCAATCGCTCTAATCCTAAGAACTGATTAACAGAGGACACAGCTGGGGTGCAGGGGCTCACGCCTGTAATCCCAGCACTTTGTGAGGCCGAGGCAGGTGCATCACTTGAGGCCAGGAGTTTGAAACCAGCCTGGGCAACATAGTGAGACCCCACATCTACAAAAAATTTAAAAATTTAGCTGGGCGTGTTGGTGTCCTCCTGTAATCCTAGCTACTCAAGAGGCTGAGGCGGGAGGATTGCTTGAGCCTAGGAGTTCAAGGCTGCAGTGAGCCATGATTGTGCCACTACATTCCAGCCAGAGCAACAGAGCAAGACCCTGTCTCGAGAAAAAAAAAATAAAAAGAGTAAACTTTATTCTAAAATTGCTGAAGTCTAGCAATGAACTATGCACCAAGCAAATGTTTATTTCATTAAATTAAATTTAGTTACATTAAATACATTTAGTTTTTTTAGTGTACCAGTCACCACCTTTTCTCTAAGATAATGATAGCAGAGGTGAAACCAATGTGAATTCAAGGGCCACTGTTACCATTCCAAACAGCTTTCACCTTTCCTCAAAATAGGACAGGAAGGCTGATGGGAACGGATGAGCAGGAACCCAGGAAGTTCAGGCCCAGCTTCTGGTGAAGCATGGGCAGAAGCTGGTCTCCAGATCCCAGCCCAGTGGCTCTTCCTACATGGATTCCATAAGGACCACAAAGTGCAAACAACAGCATCCCCAGATAGGTTCGCCTGAGCAGGGACCCGGGATCCTCTGACACCCTGCCACCCCTGCCAGGGATCCAGGATCCTCCGACACCCTGCCGCCCCTGCCGGGACCCGGGATCCTCCGACATCCTGCCACCCCTGCCGGGGATCCGGGATCCTCCGACACCCTGCCGCCCCTGCCGGGGACCCGGGATCCTCCAACATCCTGCCGCCCCTGCCCTGCACAGTGACTCCAAGGTCAGACCCCTCATGGTCCACCCAGAAGGAGCTGGTGGCTTTTGTCCCACAGCTCTAAATTTGGATGAAATGCAGATGATTTGTTTTCCCACTTCCCAAATTTGTTTTCCCACTTCCCACTTCAGTTTCCTGAAGGAATCCCCTTCCCCATCTCTCCAAGGCCACTGCTCCTCCTGTGGCCAATGAGCACTCACCTCATTTAAGTAGGCTAGGGCATCCCACAGCGGGAGGTACAGCGAGGGCCTCACCGGGGAATATGCAGCCTTGGGGGTAAGTTTGGGTACTCGGGGCAGGGGAATTGCTGCAATGAAGATGGAGCACAGGGCAAAAAGTGCCTGAGATGACCACTGCCTTGTCTAAGCCCCCTCCCCTGTGCCTATCCAGTATGGCTTTTGCTTTTGTATTGGGGGTTACTATGTCATCCACGGTACTAAGAGCTTTACAAAAAGTAACTTAAGCTTCACAGTCATCACAGGAGACCAGGGTTACTACCTTTATGTTTCAGTGAAGAAACTGAGGCTTAAAACGCTTAGAAACCCCTATTTTTAAAAAACACACAGATTTTAAGCAGGAAACCCAGGGTTGGAAGTGAAGGTTGCCCTTGTTCTCAGGAGCTCGGTTAAACTCCTGCCCACAAGGGAGACCCTTGCCATCCTCACTCTTCCACAGAACAGACTCCTTACACGAGGGCTGGCCCATAAGGTAAATGGGTGCTGAGTACCTGAGAAAGATCCAAAGAGTTTTTGAAGCTTGAAATATTTTTCTGTGTAATCTCCAGCCTCCGTGAGCACAGCATCATAGTCTGCAAGACACCAGGGCCGGTAATGTGCCATGTAGTCTCCACAGCAGGCCCTGTTTCAGCAGCGCTGACGTGAGACAGCCAGGGCCACTGAGAGTGAGACAGAAGGAAGACGCCTTCCGTCCCACCTGGGAGTGTAATGCCAACCTAGACACGTCCCGTCCCACGTGGGTGTGTAACACCAACCTAGACACCTTCCATCCCACGTGGGAGTGTAACGCCAACCTAGACACCTTCTGTCCCACGTGGGTGTGTAACACCAACCTAGACACGTTCCGTTCCACATGGGAGTGTAACGCCAACCTAGACACGTTCTGTCCCACGTGGGAGTGTAACGCCAACCTAGACACATTCCATCCCCCATGGGTATGTAATGCCAACCTAGACACATTCTGTCCCACGTGGGTGTGTAACACCAACCTAGACACGTTCCATCCCACGTGGGAGTGTAATGCCAACCTAGACACATTCTGTCCCACATGGGAGTGTAACGCCAACCTAGACACCTTCCGTCCCACGTGGGAGTGTAACGCCAACCTAGACACATTCCATCCCCCATGGGTATGTAATGCCAACCTAGACACATTCTGTCCCACGTGGGTGTGTAACGCCAACCTAGACACGTTCCGTCCCACGTGGGAGTGTAACGCCAACCTACACACGTTCCGTCCCACGTGGGAGTGTAACGCCAACCTAGACACATTCCATCCCCCATGGGTATGTAACGCCAACCTAGACACGTTCCGTCCCACGTGGGAGTGTAACGCCAACCTAGACACGTTCCGCCCCACGTGGGTGTGTAACTCCCACCTAGACACGTTCCGTCCCACGTGGGAGTGTAACGCCAGTCTAGGAACATTCCCCACAACTTGTCCCAAGGACCTAAGGCCTCTGTGACACTGGTCTTGCCCCCATTTGACTTTCTAATGCAAACTTGTTCAACCGGGCCACTGGCAGCCCAGGACAGCTCTGAATGCAGCCCAACACAAATTCATAAACTTTCTTAAACTGTTTTGCAAATTTTTAGCTTATCAGCTATCATTAGTGTTAGTGTATTTTACCTATGACCCAAGACAGTTCTTATTCTTCTTCCAGTGTGGCCCAAGGAAGCCAAAAAGCTGGACATCCCTGCAATGGATACTCTTTTCTTTGCTCAGTCTGTATTGCCCGGCTGTGCCAGTCTGTGTCTTTACAGCAGTCACCGTTCGTACCCCGCCTATCTTCAGAGATTCAAGCCAACAGGGCAGTGTGCGAGGGGCATGAAGCCGAGCTCTAAGGTGCAGAAAGCCCTGTCTACCACTATGACAGCCTGTTGGGTCATTATGAACATACGGAAGAAAGGAAAATAGAAAAATCCTCAGTACTCAGCATAGATTATAGGTCAAGAACCCAGTGATGCCAGAACAGGCTTCCAGAGCCTCTTCTGTAAAGCCCCAGCACCACCCATGCTGGAGAGACCACTACACCAGCAGACACTTGCCATAGCTGGTAACAACGCCAGTGTGCTTCCCGAAATACGTGGCCCCATTCAGGAAACCGAAGTTGGTTCCACCATGGAACATATACACATTGAAGGAGATCTCATATTTGATGAATTCAGACACAGTACGTTCAATCTCTGAGAGGGAGGAGATGAGAACACAAGAGAATGTTAAAAATTAAGAGGAGACAAAAGTCTCTAGCAAACTCTTAGCATTTCCAACCCACCCCACAATCAGTAACAGTAACTCCTTGCTTGACAACTGTCTATACATTCTTGGAAACGGAGACTTTAAGTGAAATGATATCTAACAAAACTGAATTTTTTCTCAATTTTACCATGACACAATGTTGAAGGAAACAACATTATATGAGGATGTGCTGTGTATCATTTTGTTTAAAGTTTCCAAGAATCTACTGATGATGTTAGACCTACTGCAAATGTTTTATCATTCAACCTCTACAAAGATTGCAGCAAAGAAATGGGTGGAATTGGCCAGAACTACTCTAGGACACTGAATCCTGTCAATCCCAAGAGATTTGTGAACTTTTTTTCCAAAGTATTGATGTAATTGGACTCCAAACTATACCTATTAATTAAGAGCCTAAGAATTCTCATGTCACTTAACTATCTAATTTCCACTAAATTTTTTTGAAATTATACATATAATTAGCATAGCCTCGTTACTACCTTCCAATATCATGTTTCTGGGAACACTGGCTTGGAAACACTGCAGTGGTCCACAGTGGCTGCTCTTAATCTTTGGCCACAGAAACTTCTATTTTGTACCACGTTTTAACAGCTACAGTCATCTCTCCACTGGCCACACTGGGAAGAAGATTAAAAGTCATTTAGAGTGGGAGTGGATTCTGGCTGTGCTCTTTACTGCTCGTACGACCTTGGAAAACCTATTTTCTTTCTCAATGCTACTGCTTTCCGATCTATTAAATGAACATATTCATTCCAACGATATCATGAGACTGATGAGAGCATTCACTGATGAGGTAATATTTGTGGAAACATGGCACAGTGCCAGCCATGCAAGAGACCAGAAAACTGTTATTGTTGCTAGCACTGCTTCTGGTGTTACTGGTGGTGATAGTGGTCCTTTGACTTTTTTTCTGTTTTTAACCCAAAACAGCCTTTTCCCAGGCCTTAAGTATTTTTCAGTGTTTTTCTATACTTCGGATACAAGTGGGCTTGTTTTCATAATAGCATTTTCAAAACATCTTCTGTAGACACATACAGCTAGTAAGTAAATGACTGCCAGGCATTGCTCTAAGTGGCAGCACTTAATCCTTGCACCAGCCCCGTGAGGTCGCTTTTATGATCATCCTCAAGTTTGGATGAGGTCACTGAGACTTAAACCGAAGGACACCTGCCTGAGGTCCCATGGCTAGTACTGTAGAGCTGGGATTAAAACCTCATCTCTTTGGCTGCACGATCCATGCTCTTGGCCATCGCTGTAAGTCGTCCCCTGATCGTTGTTAGTGTTTAGTTGACAACGGCCGTAGACGGGACCGATGCACTGCTAGCGATGATTAACGCTCCACCTTCCCCAGAGACGCTGCGCTGTCAGAGAACCTTCTGTAACCACCTAACCTTACCTGGGCAGGTCTCTCTTCTATCACTGCACCCTGTTTGTTTGCTTCAAAGTACCCGCCAAACATGGAACTATATATTGATGGCTTTACTTTGTAATGACCTGTGGACCTCACTAACTTATACCCTCTGGGGGGGGTCGGAACCACGTAATTTCTATCCACCAGACCATCCTGGCTGAGTGCTTGTATATAAAAGGTTACACGAATATCTATGACTGATCAGGTGAATCAATTAGCAGAGAATTATATGAATGAGTTCTCAGGGGACCCCGGGCCATCGTTTCCTGGAGTCAAACGCTGCAAAACACTCACCCTTTGCATCCATAACATGGTGCTTATCTCCCCATCTGTCGAACCAGCCGACCCAGTATTCCATAATAAGAAGGGGCTTATCTCTCTAGAAACAAACCAAAGCAAATACTAAGTTTGACCAAAAAAAAAAAAGAAAAGAAAAGAAAAGAACAATCAGAAAAACTGAATACAATAGATGAGAACTTATGGAACTCATGCTTTTTCCCGATTCAGAGCTTTCCCTTTTTGATCCAGTATTTCTTCCCCCATCCCCTGCCCATTACCCCTTGGCTATCATTCGCAGCTCTGGTTCCTCCACTCCTAAATGTCCGTGGTCTCCAGACTCTGTCTAGCTTCACATGCCTCTCCGCTATACCTGGAAAGCACCATCAGTAATTTCAACCTTGTCTCACCCACGGCTGGCATTGAAAGAATGGGTTTTTGGACACTCAAGGACCTGACTGCAATTCCTTAGGTAGAAACTCAGATTTCACAGGCTTTCAGCCTGACATCTGCATTCCACTTCTAGCCTAGCATTTTCAGGGCTGCTGAATCATGTAAGTTCTGTTTTCAAAGGGTGGCACCTCCTCCGCAACAGGCCTAGCTGTTGCTGTGCCGTGGATTTTAAAATGAATGACGGTGGCTGAGCTTCTCCTGGGCGATATGTCAGCCACTCAGCTGCACTCCTGAGTCCTCCGGCGTACTGCTGCAATTAGATGGTCTCACTCTAAGCCCAAAGAGCCTTCAGCCTAGGACTTCTGTTAGCAGCTCCCTGGATTTGGATCATGATGTTTTCCGGATCCCATGTCCTCTTCTACCTTGATTTCATCTCTCGTTTCCTGCATCCTTCAAACACCTCCGTAGAGAAGATGAGTGGAAAACAAATATTCTGAGTCCTTAAATGTCTGGCTATCAACACAATTAATATTTAGACTGGGTGTACAATTCTAAGTTAAAATTCATTTAGCCTCAAATTTTAAAGGCATATGCCATTGTTTCCTATTATCCAATATCTTACAGTCCTATGCCATTCTAATTATTTTTGCTTGGCATGTAGACCTGTGGTTTTTCTCTCTGTAGGATGCGAATTTCACAATGCAGGCCTTTTTCCTCACTTACTATGCTTACCATTTGATGTACACTTTTCATCTAGACATACAGGTCCTTCAGTTAAAGACAATTCTTATGTGATTTGCAATTTCCTTTCCGCCCTGCTCTTTGTCCACTCTTTCTGCAGCCAGTATTAAATAAGATGCTGAGTCTTCTACAGTGATCCTGTAAGACATTCATCGTGTCTCTTTTATGTTTTGTTGCGCTTGTACTAATAGTAATATTAGGAAATTTTATCATCTCTACCTTCCAACTTCTATATTTAATTTTTAATTTCAAATACTAGATTTTTAATTTCAAAGATTTGTTTTTGGTTCCCTAATTGTCCCTTTTACTTAACAGCCCACTCTTATTCATGTATAATCTTATTCATAGCTCTATGCATATTAATAAGCCTTTTTACTACTCTATTCTGTTGCCCGAATTAACTCCATGTTCCCTGATTTCCATTTTCTTCTTTATTTGCAGTTTAATTATTTTCTCTCTGTGAAATCGTATTAAATAAATACAGATCCTTAATTTGCCATTTGTATTCCAGAGGAAGGACTGCCTTCTGGTGTTAAAATGGTACTGTGGGCTTCATATTCTCCTCTTGGAAATCTTCAGAATCAAAATACGGACTAGAAATGCAAACAAACACAAACAACCTCTGCCGTGAATCTAAGAGACATCTGAAACTTCAAAATATAAATTAGGAGGAAGAAGTACAAAAGGATTGAAGGTCTACCAGGGGTCCAAAAAAACATAGAGAAAGAATTCTCTTTGTTGAAGATTTTAGGAAAGGCTAACAGCACAAATTTCTCCCAAGTAAGAAGCTTACTCTATAGTGCGATGCCAACCATGTATTACCAGTTACAGAATAGGGTGCACACGCTGGTGAAGGGAATACACTTTACATAATTCAATGCATCAGCAGCTTAGAATGACAAAATTATTGAAGAATCACAGATGAGAACTGTAAGGAGAAAGAAGTTGCTGCTTGTGAGGCATCTGAGAGCAGTCCTGCAATCTACACTAGCTCCCTGAGAGGATGGAGAAAGCAAGAAGGAAGATGGGTAAAGGTAAGAATTCATCCCTGCCTACAGCAATATGCCACTAAGATATATGGTTAGCACAGTCACGTACGGTCAACCACAGCAAACTTCTCTTGAATCCTTGAGCCAATAAGAACTCATCTCCATCAAAGATGGATCAAAAAGAAATTACTTTTAAAATTCTAATAGAATAGAATAGAATCTACTTTTAAAATTCTAATTTAAAAAAAGAGAGTTTTCTTTTTTGTTAACAGGGTAAGAAATTAGAGGAGGAACACCAAAATCTTTCTATAGCATAGGTCAAAATTGTGATCCAAAATTATTGTTATAAAGTTAAAAATCTCAGTGAAACAATTGCTTCTATAAATTGAGAGCATAAAAAGAGAAAACTAAAAGTCCTCAAGGAAGACATGGTAAGAAAACGGAAGGAACTAAAATATGACCTGGCAAAGGTTTTTTTAAGGCAGATAAAATAGAAAATATTAAGTCCAAACTGGAGGCAGATAAAAGGAAAATAAACATTGTGAGAAACATGAAAAGAAGAGGAGTGAAAAGTGATCACAGTTAAAATGAATACAGAGTAGAAAGAATGAGAAAAAAAATGGATGCAGGAGATGTGAAAGTAAGACAGAAGAACTTTGCACTACACATAACTTCTGTCCCTAAAGAAAATAAACCAAATAAAAATTTTTAAAACATATTTAAAGATATAATCAAAGACCTACAATTTCCAACAATCATGATCTATGTTATTTGGACCAACCCTCTCACTGAGGATTTTTACAAAGTTAAATAAACTGTAATATCACCATGGATACAGCTGAAAGGAGAATCAGTGTATCTGAAGATAAATCAGAAGAAAGTATCCAAATAGCAGCATAAGGAGACAAAAGTACACAAACTAAAAAGATATACAGCACATTTGTGAAGGTCTAATGAATTTAGCTGAAATCCCAGGAAGAGAAGAGTGAGATAACAGAGCAGAAGCAATATTCGAGGAACTACTAGCCAGAAATACATACATTCTAGAAGCCCAACAAACTAGAAGACTAATAAATAAAAAGATACTCACAAAGAGACATAGTTAAACTACAGAAAACCAAAAACAAAAAATTCTTAGTAGCAAAGGAGAAAAAAAAAGGCTAACAGAAGACCTCTCAAAAACAGCTGTGAAGTTAGCAGACTGCATGCTGAAAGAAAACAACTTTCACATTAGAATTCAGAACCAGTAAGAGACTGAAGCCAAAATCAGAGAGTTTACCATAAGCAGACATCACTAAAGGCTATACTTCAAGCCGAAGAAAATTGATCCTGAGTAGACTCTCCAGATTATGAAAAATAATAAATAGCAAAAAGATAATTATGCTAAAACTAAATGAATATTGATTGTCTAAAACAAACATATAATATTTTTAGAGTTCTAAAAAAATAGAAATCAAATACAAGAAAAAAACAGAAGATACATCAGCCAGAGTGGCCAGAGTCACAGTGCCCTGAGACACTTGTACAATCCAGACAGAGAGCCCAACTTTAGACTGTGCGGGAATCAGTACGTACACTAAAATTTCAAGGATGACTTTTAAAAGATAAAAACAGACTATAACTCCACCCTGATATAGGAAAAAAACAGAAATTGATTTTTTTGAATAGTCCAATCCGTGAAAAGAAGCCAAGATTGTAAAGAAAACGAAAAGAAACGTTGAAAAGTAGGCACATAATCAGATAGCAGGTTTAAATTCAATCTAGCAAGAATTATGTGAAACAGAATGACTGAGGGCTCCAAATAAAAGTTTCATTGTGTCAGACTAAAATAAAAATATTCAACTCATTTCTAATCTCTAATTAGAGAGGTGTCTAAAGAAAAATGTAGAATTACAGCAAGATTAAAAAGCAAATTAGGATATAGAAAATGACACACCATTCAAATATGAAACAGATCTGGCATGGCAATATCAGTGACAGACAAAAGTGACCTTTAGACAAAAAGCAATACTGCATGCAAACAAGATGACTCCCTCGTGACAAAATTTCATGTCCATGAAGATAAAGCAAATCCAAATTTACAAAGCCTCAAAATACATCAAGCAAACTTTAATAAATTGGCTAAAGTACAGGTAAAATATTAAGGACTACTGGTAGAAATATGCAAATCTGCAATTATGGTAGGAAATATTAGCACATCTCTTTCAGTGACCAATATTACCAGCCAAAAATATCAATTGAAAATAGAAAAATAGAATAACACAATAAATAAAATTGACATAGAACTTAAACAGAATACCGCACCCAGTACCACAAAATACATTTATCACAAGCACACAGGGCAGTTACCAAAACTGACCATTGATAGGACATAAATACGAACAAAATTAAATAAAAAAATAAAGAATAACACCTAAAAATTGAAAACAAACTTAAATGAATCTAACTCTACATCATGTTGATAAAACAATGATATAAAACAAAGAAATTATTCCATGTAACCTTAGTACACAGAATTTTGACTACACATTTTCTGTGTGATATACCTTAAAGATAAAATAAAAACCACAGAAATCTTAAAGATCATTAGATTTTCTTAATTTCAGTAATATTATCAGTGTTATTTCAAACCTATTATAAATATATTGCAGAATTATGTGAATAATAAAATTGTGAATATTGTTACCAATTTTGATGTCCAGAGTCAGAGAAAAAATAAAAATATAAATCAGAAAAGTTAACGTAAGTTCTATAATTTTAAATTTGTATTTTTAAAAAATGAATGAAACCACAATTTTCTTCTCTTCTAAAACATACCAATATCCTGGCCCTACACACTGAAAATTCTTAGAAATAACAGCAATTTGATAGTAAGCATAGCTTGTATTCTACAGAAACAACAGGGTTCTTAGGAGAATCACTATTTCTGGATTGAGGATTGGAAATTTATCAGGTGACTCTGAGACATTGTACTTGGCTGGAAACCAAGTGAACTATGAAAGACTGATGGGGTCATGTCAGAGGAAAGAGGAGCTAGTGGCGGGTGCTTCCGGCAGGCCAACAAGAAGCCAGTTTAGGCTTCAGCAACATAATGATTACGAGTGATAAAAAGGCATTAAACATACTAAAAAGTCATGAATTAATAATAAAAGAAAACAATTTACAAAAGTTTGAAAAGGTACAGAGTATGTTTTCAGGCTTCAATGAAATAAAGAAAAAAATATAGAAACTCCCTATGTCTGAAAATTGAATACACACAGGCCAAAGAAACAATCATAGTGAATATTTGAACTAGTCTGAATTGCAATATATCAAATATACCAAATATAAAACTCACGAACTGATAAGAAATCTATACCCTTAAATGTTCATAATAAAACATACAGATAAAATGTGAAGGCTAATTATCCACCTCAAGAAATTAGAACAGCAAAATAAACCAAAAAATAGCCGGGCACGGTGGCTCAAGCCTGCAAGCCCAGCACTTTGGGAGGCCGAGGCGGGTGGATCACAAGGTCAAGAGATCGAGACCATCCTGGTCAACATGGTGAAACCCCGTCTCTACTAAAAATACTAAAAATTAGCTGGGCATGGTGGCGCATGCCTGTAATCCCAGCTACTCAGGAGGCTGAGGCAGGAGAATTGCCTGAACCCAGGAGGCGGAGGTTGCAGTGAGCCGAGATCACGCCATTGCACTCCAGCCTGGGTAACAAGAGTGAAACTCCGTCTCTAAAAAAAATAAAATAAAATAAAAATAAACCAAAAAATAATAAAATAAATAAAGGAAATATAAACCTAAGAGTAGAAGCAATGTAACTGAAATTAATTTACAATAGAGACAGCTTAAAAAGAAAAATTAGTTCTCTGAAAAGAACTGACATGCTTCTGATGAGACTGAGAAGACAGAGTAAAAATAGATAACTAAGATTAGAAATGAAAAGGAAAGACCAGCACAAATGATACAGCCATTGAAAGCAAGCAGATAGTGAACATAATTATATGCCATTATAATTTCAGTTTGGTTGAAATGGACATACTCCTAGAAAAACTGTAACAACCACATTTACTTAGAAGGAAATAAACTTCTGAGTACAGCTCAGAGATACAGCCATGGGAAAAACATAAATCTTATTCTCACAGCAAGGACAAGGTTGAAAAACTGCAAGTTCATGGTTTCTTGGGTTCATCAGAGAACCTAAGTCACAGAGCAATCAAACAACCTAAAATCCATGGAAAACCTGATGCCTGCAGGAAGAAGCTGGACTCAAGCACCTGCTTACCTATGGCTGGATCATCTAATATAATACAAATAGATCATATTAAAGATGTGCTAAAGACAGTGTGGGCCAGCACGAGAGTATAAAGTCAAGGGAGCCGAGACTGCTTACACCCTCATGCTGACTTTCACTCCCTAAGTCTACCAGCTGTTCTGACGGGAGACTGGGGAGAATCCTGGGCAAGTCTTTGCTGTGGGCTGAATTGTGTCCCCAGCCAAATTCACATGAAGGCTGTACCGCAGAATGTGACTGTACTTGGAGACAGGAACTTTAAAGAGGTAGTTAGGTAAAAGCGAGGCTGTTAGTGTGGATCTTAATCTTACCTCACTGGTGTTCTAATAAGAAGAGGAAATTTTGACACACCAGGGTCTCATGTTCATGGCAGAAAGAGCACGTGAGGACACGTTGAGGAGGTGGCCATCTGCAAGCCAAGGAGAAGCCTGGGGACACCTTGATTAAAATGTGGTCAGTAGGATGGGCCCTAATCCAATATAAGATGTATCCTTATAAGAGGAGGAGATTAGGGCGCAAACACACACAGAGAAGAGACCATGTGAGGACCCAGGGAGGAGAAGACAGGCATCCCACAAGCCAAGGAGGGAGGCCTCAGAAGAAACCTACCCTGCCAGCACCTTGATTTCAGACATCTAACCTCCAGAATGTGAGAAAATAAATGTCTGCTGTTTAAGCCACATGGTCCATGGTCCTTTGTCATGGCAACTAGCAAAGTAACACAGCTTCCTTTCTGGTGCTGGCTGAGGGGAGGGAGCCATGGCCACTGCCAGACCTTCTCCCAGCCCATCTTCCCTAGGGAACAAAAGTCCGAACCAGCTGAGAAACAGCACAGAAGCTGTCACTTAAGGGCAGCTTAATTGCATCTGAAAAAAGGGGTGGGGGATGCACTACCCTTCGGAAAGAAAGCGTATATGCTAGGATCAGATCTGCTGCTAGAAGAAGAGCAGGAGCAGGAGCGCCTGCAAGGGTCACACCCCTCAGACCCAGAGACAGCATCTACTGACAATAAGGCATAGTCAGAACATCAGGGAAAGCCTTTCTCCCTCACCTGCGGGCTAACCAAGCTGGAGAAAATATAACACATACTATAGCTGAGAGAGCTGCAAGCAACAGATTCTCTGTGGGGCACTGTGCAAAGGCGACACTCTGAGAGGAATGCAGATGTAGAGAAAACAAACTCTGCCAAACCAGCACTTGCTCTAGACACCAGGAGCATTTGAAGCCCATGACGCACAGAGGATAACACAGCAACAAGCTTATAACCAGCCCAACGCCATATGCGATGAATACAAAATTCCACATGGTCTAGCAGAAGGAAAAGCATGCTGATCTCTCAGACAATATCTATGTCCTATACATGATGTGCCGTTTTCAATTAAAAAAAATAAAAAATTACGAGACATACAAAAAGGCAAAAAAAGAACACACTTGGAAGAGATAAAGCAATCATCAGAAACAGACTCAGATAAGACACGGGTATCACAGCAATCACACAAGAAATTCAAAATAACTATGATTAATATGTTTAAGGCTATCATGGATAAGGTAGATAGCATGCAAGATCAGATAGGTAATTTTGGCTGAAAGATGAAAACTATAAAAAAGAAGCAAATGGAAACACTAGAAATCAAAAACATAGCAAAAGAAATGAAGAATTTCTTCAATAGATTCATCATTAAACTCAACAGGTATGCAGAATGAATCACGGAACTTAGAGATAGGTCAATAGAAATTAACCAAACTGAAAAATAAAGAGAAAAAACAACAGTGGGGAAGAAAACAGTATCCAAGAGTTGTGAGACCATACAAAATGGTCTCACGTACAGGCAATTTGAATTGCAGAAGGTGAGAGAGCAGACAGAGCAAGTATCTAAATAAGTGACGACTCAGAATTCTACAAAATTAATGGCCGAGTCTTGCATTCCTAGGATGAATCTCACTTGAATGTAATTATATTAGTCCGTTTTCATGCTGCTGATAAAGACATACCCGAGACTGGGAAGAAAAAGAGGTTTAATTGGACTTACAGTTCCACATGGCTGGGAGGCCTCAGAATCATGGCAGGAGGTGAAAGGCACTGATTATATGGCAGTAGCAAGGGAAAATAAGATCTCATGAGACTTATTCACTATCACGAGAATAGCAGGGGAAAGACCGGCCCTCATGATTCAATCACCTCCCGTGGGTCTCTCCCACAACACATGGG
Source organism: Saimiri boliviensis (assembly GCF_048565385.1). NCBI lineage: Eukaryota > Metazoa > Chordata > Mammalia > Primates > Cebidae > Saimiri > Saimiri boliviensis. Next base: position 25,511,600 of record NC_133454.1, on the reverse strand, counting down.
AATTCTTGGAGACACAATTCAAGCAGAGATTTGGGCGGGGACACAGCCAAACCGTATCAGTAATGTATTATCATTTTACATATTGCTGGATTCAATTTGTTCACCTTTGGCTGAGAATTTTTGTTTCCATGTTCATAAGGAAAATTGGTCTTTGGTTTTCTTGACTTTCGTTGTTTTTATTTGATTTTGGAATTAGGACAATGCTAATCCTCATAAAATGAGTTTAGAAGTGTTCTCTCCTTTTCTGTTCTCTGGAACATATTATGTAGAATTATTATTATCCCTTACTTAATGTTTGGTAAACTTCACCAAACCACAGATACAAGCAGGACAAATTTTAAGAAACAAACCACATCTCGGCATATCACACTCAAATTTCTGAAAATTAAAGACAAACAAAATTCTAAAGGTAGCCAGAGGAAAAAAGATAAGGATTAGAACAGGCTTCTCATCAGAAACCAGGGAAGTAAAAATGATAACGAAGTGACATCTGTAAAGTGGGTAATTAGGAAGATGCTATTGTACAATGCTAATATTAGATACACTTTAGTATGTTTTAGGTTAATTTTTAAATGTGTATTTTAAATTCTAGGTCAACAGCTACAATTTTTTAAACTGACATAAGTAGTAAGTCTACAGCACAGATAAAATGGAATCAAAAAATTATCCATTCACTCAGAAAAAGGAGTAAAAAAGAACAAGAAAGAGATAAAGTACAAAAAAGAAAAGAATTTGCCAAAAGGTAAATTTTACTCAAACCACATCAGTAACTACTTTAAATGTGATAATCTATCCACATTATCTTAAAATACAAAAACTGGCAAACTTAATTTTTTAAAACAATATGTAAATATACGATGTCTACAAGAAATCCATTTTAAATACAGACTTTAAGGTATATAAAAAGAAAAAGGATATATAAAGATATGCCATGCAAATACTAATTAAAAGAAAGCTAGAGTTGCTATATTTACATGAAAATAGAATTCAGAACAAGGAAGAGGGACATTATGTAATGATACAGTGGCCAATCTTCCAACAAAATATCATAATCCTAAATGTGAATGCATCTCAAAACAGAGACAAAAATCAGTAGGCCTAAAGGAAAAATAAACAATCTGTGATTACGTTTAGAGATGTCAACATCCTGCTCATAATAATTAGTGGAATGAGTGGGCAGAAAATCAGTAAAGAGCCAGTATCATCCATTAGCTTGACCTGATGGGAATTTATAAACAAATGTAAACTACACATTATTCTCAAATGTACATGGAACATTCACGAAGAATAACCATATTATGATCCATGAAACAAACCTTAACAAATGTAAAAGAACAGAAATTATACAAGTATGTTCTAGGTCCTTAACAGTATTAAACTAGAAATCAATTATAGAACGATACCTGGAAAATCCTCCAACGTTCAAAAATGAAACAGCACACTCCCAACGGATGCATAGAATAAAGTCTCAGGGGAAATTTTTTGAAATGTTTTGACATTTTGAACTCGATGAAAACACAGTCCATCAAAATTGGTGGGATGCAGCAAAACTACTGCGTACAGAGAAATGTATAGCATAAATGCTTACATTAGAAGAGAACTCCCAACTCCGTAAGCTTAATTTCCAACAGAAAGAAGCAAGAGAAAGAACAAATGCAATCCGAAGGCAGCAGAAGGGAGAAAATGCTAAAGATCAGAGCAGAAACGGAGGGAGCTGAAGACACAAAAGTAACAGAGAAACAAAATTAAGCTGAAGACTAATTCTCTGCAAAGATCAATAAAAATGATAAACGTCTAACCACATGAACCAAAATAAGTACACAAAATTAGCAATATTAGGACTGAAAAAACAGCCATCACTAATGACAACAAACACAGTAGGGGTTTAACAAGGGATTATTATCACAAACAACTCTATGCCCATGAACTCAAAAATGTAGATAGAATAGAAGAGAATGGGTAAACTAGATTCTTGAAAGACATAAACTGTTAAAACTCACTCAAAAAGAAATAACTTAAATTTTTCTGTATTAATTAGAGAAACAGAACTGCAAGTTACAATTCTTCTAAAAAGGAAAACTTTAAAGGAAAAAGGTCCAGATAGTTTCGGTGGTGAATTCCCAAGCATTAAGTAACAATTCTACAGAAGCTGTTCCAGAAAATAGGAAGAGAGAGCATACTTCCAAACTCCTTTTATAAGGCCAGCGTTATCCTAATTCTAAACCCAAACAAATATCTTTTAAGAGAACAAAACCAAAGACCGATGTCTCTCATGAACACGGAAGTGAAAATTCTCAAGAAAAATATGAATAAACCAAATTTGGCAAAATCGAAAATGGTAATATTTCACAATCAGATGAGATTCATTTCAGGAACACAGGACTGGTTCAACATGCAAAAACCACAGTCACGAGATTAACATACTAACCCAGGACCACCTTTGGGTTTGACTGTGACTTTACATACATGACAGCCAAGCACAGTCCAACCAGCTATCAAACAAGATGAAGCAGTGAGGCATGCTACAACATGCATCAGTGAACCTCAAAAAAACACCACACTGTGTGAAAGAAACCAGATGAAAAAGACTAAATACTGCATGAGTCCACTTACCTGAAATGTCTAGAAAAGGTAAATTTACAGAACTAGAAAGCAGATTGGTGTCTGTCTAGGGCTGCAGAAGGGATTAACTCCAATGAGCATTAAATGCAATGAACACTTTGGATCGTGGTGATGATTGTGAAACTCTGAAGGTTGAATTGTATGCTTGCAACGGGAGAATGTAATGGTGTAAAAATGAGATTTCAATTAAGTTCTTAAAGTGACAAGAAAGAACAAAAAGGAAGAAGACTTAGCGAAGGTATTGAAAAACCTGAGATAGTCACAGATCCACAGAGCCCTGGCAGGGCCCCTTCCTTTCACTAAGTTGGAAACTATAGATATTAATGAAAAGCCAGGCGCAGTGGCTCACACTTGTAATCTCAGCACTTTGGGAAGCTTAGGCAGGTGGATCCCCTGAGGTCAGGAGTCTGAGACCAACCTGACCAAAATGGTGAAACCCCATCTCTACTAAAAAGTACAAAAATTAGCCGGGTGTGGTGGTGGGTACCTGTAATCCCAGCTACTCGGGAGGCTAAGACAGGAGAATCACTAGAACCTGGGAGGTGGAGGTTGCAGTGAATCAAGATTGCACCATTGCACTCCAGCCGGGGCGACAAGAGCAAGACTCTGTCTCAAAAAAAAAAAGAAAAGAAAAGAAATTGATGAGAAAAGGAAGCAAGGTTCATGAGTCTTATTCATAATGTAGCTGGAGGGTGGGGACAGAGCCGTCAAGCTGTGGAGTCTTTGGCTAGGTCAGGGCACCACAGTGCGGGAATGGAAGGAAGGCCCTCAGGGGCGGGGTGGCAGGGCTAGCAGTGGAGGCAAAGGCTCACAGTGCCCCAGCAGGCCAAGGCGTAGGGGCTGGATGTCATCCTGGGCACAAAGAACAATCTGGAAAGCATGATAAGCAGAGGAGACCATGACCAGGCCTGGTTTTGAAGCTCACACTCTAGCTAGTCTGTAGAGAAAGGACAGATGTACTCCCTGGAGGCTGGGCTGTGGCTTGTCCTTCACTGTAACTGTCACAGGAGGTCACCCACTGAGAAGAAGGTGGGAGCCTCTCAATCCACGTCTGTTAAATCAGTGCACACACAGCTGCCATCCCTTCCCATAATGCATATAGCTGAGGTGGGAGAGCCTGGTGCACCAGAACTCCCTGGGAGGCCTCTGTCAAACGCTCATAGCCCATCTCTGAGCTCTGTCTTCAGAGGGGACATCATCTCCCTCTGATTCCCGTCACACCCACCCTTCCCACTCATCTCCATGAAGTGATCCACAAGCGGAGGTGACACAAGCAGGGTTCCCTCCTCCCTCTCCACCCCAAAAGGCTCCCGAAATGGCTTGTAGCCTGCCAAGGCCCCAGGGTAAAAACCTGTGGTCTTCTCGTCAAACCTGTTTTCACAGAACACCAGTTACATAGGAGACAGGAGGAGCTGCAGAACCCCGCCTGTCTGAGATGTCTTACCTGGACTTTATGAAGCTGATTGAAAATATTCCGGTGAAGTTTCTGCAAATTGATGGTGGCCAGCGCTGCATAAAGGAGAGAGAGGCCCGGCTGAGCCGTGAGTCAAGTGCTGTTGGGGAAGGGAAGGCAACCCTCCAACCCCGCCACCCCACACGTAGCAGGAATGAAGGCTCGGCCGTAAGGATGGAGAGAGATACTGCCTGGGTCCCACCCTGCAACGTCCAGAGGGCTGCCAGGGCCATCGCCACATCCCTGACACTTTCGAGGGCACTCATTTGTACAGAGGGGGCAGTTAAAATTAACCACACCCTGTGCAGAGAAGTGAGCCAGGCTAAGGCTCCCTGACATGATTAGGCCTGGAAACGGAACGCAGGCTTCCCAGCCCCAAGCTCAGCATGTGCTCCAGTGCGCCATGCTTCTGAGGAAGAGCCGCTGCTGAGGAGGCAGAACAGTGACTGCCAGCAGCAGCTTGCCCCACCGGCCTGTCACACCCGGGCGTGTCCCTCACTATTGCCATCCGATGAGTCCGTCCCGAATCATCCTGCCACTTAATTCTCTAGATCTCCTAAGTGTCCACACAGAGCCTTGGGCGGTAGGATCCCAGGAATGGAACTGGGCCTAGGCGGGGTTCCCGACACAACACCCATCTTCTGGTTCCCTGTGTGGTTTCCCACGTTAGTAGAGACGGTCCTGACCCCCAAGCCAGGCCCAGCACCCACGCAGGTGCCTTGCCACAGAAGAACTATGGGAGGTCGAAAGCTGTCCTGAGGACAGAGGAGCTCCAGTGTGGCTGTGTTTAAAGACGGCAGGGGCAAGGCCAAGAGAGGGAGCTGGCCCTGAGCCTTGACCTGAGTCCTCATTAATTGTAACATCGAACCCCAGGATCTACTCCAGCGGACATGGGAAAGGGAGGCAGCCAGATGCACTTGGTTTCCTCTGGGGTGCGTTCGAGATTTACACGGGCTGGCTGAGAACCTTGTTCTCCTGTGAACTAACTCTAAATGCGTACCCCCTTTGGTGTGGCCGCTCAGCACATTTTTCTCACCGTCGGAGGTCAAGAGAAGCTCCACAATCCCTCTTCTCAGCAGGGCCTGTTGAGAAAACTGACCAAAATAAAACCACTTCCGGCCGGGCATGGTGGCTCAAGCCTGTAATCCCAGCACTTTGGGAGGCCGAGGCAGGTGGATCACAAGGTCAAGAGATCGAGACCATCCTGGTCAACATGGTGAAACCCCGTCTCTGCTAAAGGTGCAAAAACTTAGCTGGGCATGGTGGCACGTGCCTGTAATCCCAGCTACTCTGGAGGCTGAGGCAGGAGAATTGCCTGAACCCAGGAGGCGGAGGTTGCGGCGAGCCGAGATAGCGCCATTGCACTCCAGCCTGGGTAACAAGAGTGAAACTCCGTCTCAAAAAAATAAATAAATAAAATAAAAAATAAAAAAATAAAAAAATAAAACCACTTCCCTCACTCCCATGGGAAAAAGAAATACATACAGCCTCCATATTCATGGGTCCTGCATCCCTGGATTCTGCAATCACAGTCAGAAATTTTTTTTTTTTTTTTTTTTTTTTTTTTTACTTTTTTAATTTTAAATTCTTTTAGAGACAGGTTCTTACTATGTTTTCCCAGGCTGGAGTGCAGTGGCACGATCATAGCTCACCGTAACCTCAAACTCCTGGATTCAAGCCATCTTACCACCCCAGCCTCCTGAGTAGCTAGGACTACAGGCACACACCACCACATCCAGCTATTTTTTTCTTTTGTAGAAACAAGGTCTTGCCTTGTGCCTAGTCTCAAACTCCTGGCCTGAAGGAAACCTCCTTCCTGGGACTCCCAAAGCACTGAGATTACAGGTGTGCGCCACCACACCTGGCCAAAAATATATTTCTTAATTGCATCTGTACTGAACATGTACAGGCTTTTTTCTTGTCATTATTTACATAGCAACGATTTATGTAGCATTTACATTGTATTGGGTATTAGAAGTAATCTAGAGATAACTTAAAAGTATATGGGAGAGGCCAGGCGCGGTGGCTCATGCCTGTTAATCCCAGCACTTTGGGAGGTCAAGGCATGCAGATCACGTGAGGTCAGAAGTTTGGGACCAGCCTGGCCAACGTGGTGAAATCCTCTCTAATTATCTGGGTGTGGTGATGTGTACCGGTAATTCCAACTACTTGGGAGGCTGAGTCACAAGAATCGCTTGAAACTGGAGGCGGAGGTTGCAGTGAGCTGAGATCACGCCAGCCTAGGTGACAGAGTAAAACTGTGTCTCAGAACAAAAAATGGGAGGTTGTGCATAGGTTGCATGGAAATGTCACATCATTTTATGTAAAGGACTTGAGCACCCACCAATGTTCGTATCCATGGGGGCCCTGGAATCAATCCTCCATGGATGCCAAAGGACGACTGTATGAGAATATTGGGACCAAACACAATGGTTCAGTTGAGCAGGATGTGAGCTAGACAAGGGTTTGACTGCAGAGTCTGACATTCTGCAACTTAGTAAATTGGTGGAACTCACTGTCTCTGTCTCAGCCTGGTGGTTTTTGTGGGGAATGACCCTAAAATCAGCCAAGCGTGGGCTCTGACACCCTGTGATCAAAGTCTCCAGGGAAGAAAAGGACTGAGTTTACCAGTAAACACCTTGGGAGAGGATCTAAGTCACTGAAAGAAGAGGAAGAAGATTGGGAAGCAACTCTGTGCTGGAAGCGGGGAGGCTGCAGCTGTGGGGTCCTGAGAGCCAGCAGGGACTTTGCCAAGCTCCGGGGATGCCTGAACACTGTCAAGGGGGACACGGAAGCCCACCATGACTGCAGGGACGGGAAGATCTAATCTGAAAAACCGTGGTAACGAGGCAGCTAAGGCCGGGCTGTATGTCTCCTGTGTTCATCGAGCCAGATCTGGACTGGGAGGGGAGTTGAATGGCAATTTCTTCTTTTTTTTTTTTTTTTTTTTTTGGTTTTGAGACGAGTCTTGCTTTGTCACCCAGGCTGGGGTACAGTGGCGCAACCTCTGCTCACTGCAACCTCCATCTCCCAGGTTCAAGCGATTCTCCTGCCTCAGCCTCCCAAGTAGCTGGGATTACAGGCACGTGCCACCACACCCAGCTAATTTTTCTATTTTTAGTAGAGACAGGGTTTTGCCACACTGACCAGGCTGGTCTCGATTCTCCTGACCTCAGGTGATCCACCCGCCTCAGCCTCCCAAACTAGTAGGATTACAAGCGTGAGCCAGTAAATTTTAAAACAAAAAACAAATACTGCTAGCTGAAAAAAACCGATTGAGGGCAGCCACACAGCCCCTGGGATAAGTTAGGGAAGGAAATTACCCTCTGACCTTGTCCAACTCCAGAAGCCACAGCTGTAGGGCAGGAGCCGGCGTGTGGATGAAGTCCAGCCCCGCCCTCCTCCCCGCTTTGCCCAGCTGGGAAGCCCTGCCCCTCCCCTCCCGGCCTCCAGCCAGAGGTCTCCGCGCGTGGGCACTGCTGCAGAGTCAAGGGTGGAGTCAGGATGGCTCAGGCCAGCCGTGCAGCCCTGCACCCTGTGTGGCAGCCTAAGGAGTTCAGTTGAGACCAAATCTTATCAGCTTCCTGAATGTGAGACATCAGGGGTCAGCAGGGGCTGAGCCACCAGAAAGGACAGCAGGCAGGACAGCAGTTATGCCCAGGCCTGAAACGTCTCTCCATTAAGGAGCAAGGGGGGACAGAAGAGATGATGTTTATCCTACAGGCCAGAAAGCTTCAAGCTGACAGCAACATCACTAATTCTTGAAGCATTATTTACAGTGGAGGGAAATTCACCAACCCCAGCTTTAATGAGAATCGTGGGTCACAGAGATAGGAAACAGAAAGGAATCGCCCTTTAACGTCGTGTTCTATCTTCTAATAAATTATTTAGGTACATCTTGGCCGGGCGTGGTGGCTCACACCTGTAATCCCAGCACTTTGGGAGGACAAGGTGGGGAGATCACGAGGTCAGGAGTTCAAGACTAGCCTTACCAAGATAATGAAACCCCTTCTCTAATAAAAATACAAAAATTAGCCAGGCATGATGCCTGCAATCCCAGCTACTCAGGAGGCTGAGGCAGGGAATTACTTGATCCAGGAAGGTGGAGGTTGCAGTGAGCCGAGATTGCACCACTGCGCTCCAACCTGGGTGTCAGAGCAACACTCCATCTCAGGAAAAAAAAAAAAAAAAAATGTTATTTAGGTACATCTTGATTGTTCTGACTGTTGTAAATTCACAGAGAAAATGAACTTGGTCTACAGTTGAACCTTGAACGACACAGGTTTAAACTATGCAGATTCACTTATACTCGGATTTTTTTAATACAAGTTACAACCAATGTAACTCCCTTCCCTGCCTCCCCTTCCAACCCCTCCACCTCTTCTGACACCCCTGAGTCGGCAAAACCAACTCCTCCTCCTCCTCCTCAGCCTTGCTCAACATGAGGATGATGAGGATGAAGACCTTTTTGATGATTCATTCCTGCTTAATGAAAAGTCAATATATTTTCTGTTCCTTATGGTTTTCTTAGTAATATTTTCTTTTCTGAAGCTTACTTTATTTTAAGAATATGGTATATAACAGAGATATAAAACCTGCATTAATCAAACTGTTTATTATCAGTAAGGCTTCCAGTCAAATTTAGTCACTAAATTTTGAGGGAGTCGAAAGTTATACGCAAATTTCAGCCACGCGGGGGGCCGGCACCCCTCAGCCCCTCGTGTTCACAGGCCAACTGCATATTCTCAGAACGCACAGTGCCCAGCCCGTTCACCCATGCAGCCAGGAACCAGAAAAGGATGCCAGAAAAGAGACAGATGGAGGAAGGAGGCATGTAAACGTGGGGCCAAACCCAGGGTCTCTTACCTTGCGGAGATAGGGCATGTATTTTTTGTCCTTATTGAATGAGCCGTATTCATTCTCCACTTGCATCGCGATGACAGGGCCTCCCTGGCGGTACTGAGACATGAGCAGAGGAGGGTTAAAGGGTGAGGCTATTCGGGGCAAAAGCCTGAAGTCTGTGGGCTTGCTGCTGAAGGCTGCACAGCTGGTGAGGCAGGCTCTGGTCCACGGCCCCAGCGGTCCGCACGCTCTGCTCCAGCACTGGAGTTAAGAGTCTGCCGGGTCGCTAGCTGTTGCAGGGGCTGCCTTCCCCAGTGCGTTGCAGATACATGACTGCCACAGTTTTCCCTCTGTCTCTCACACTCGCTGCTTAGATTTGAGTCCTCAGACCTACAAATACGCCTGCTTCCACCCCCATCCACATTCCCTCCTCCCTTCGGCCTTAGGGTCATGCCACCACTTGTGTGTGGGTCCCACGGCCTTCCATGGCCCGCTCGGGAATGTGGCTCTGGGCACAGCCACTCTCCCCTCTGTGCCTTTGACCTTCCTTCACAACAGGCTGACCTCCATGGTCATGGAAACTTACCCAGGACCCTCCGCATCAGAAAGAGATGGAGGCAGGGGCCCAGGAACGTTCCCCTCTTCCCACTCTCCTTGCTAAGAACCTCACTTCCTGGAAGAGGTACCAGTCGTCTACACCCACATCTTCTGCTCAAACCCCCTTGAGAAAACTTCCAGCCCATCATGGCATCCAGACCATGAACAATGATCGAGTTAGGCTAAACTCAAAACCCTTTTCAGGGTATCTTCGTTCGGGTCCTTCTTCTCCTTGGAGGCCAGCCACAGGGAAGGCAGCCTGAGCGCTGGCAAGCCAAGCTCTAACCTTTTTGTCCTGACATACAGCAGGCTGTGGTCCCCACTGCCTACAGCGTAAATGTCCTGCTTAGAGTACGTTCTTCCCTCTTGGACAAAGGAATGCTGGCTCCGAGAACACAAAGGAAGGAGAATGGGCATGACTGTCAGGTCTTCCTTCGCAGGGTCCCCTCTGCCTCCTTCCCCCCCGTCACTCTCCGCCAAGGCATGCTGGCTTCCCGCAGCTCCTACTGAGATGTGGTTTGCCTCCACGGGCAGCACCACGCCTGTCCCCACGAGTGGATGCATGGCCTCTGCCCCGTGCCTGGGACACTCAACAGTGACCACACAGGGCCTGGTGCTCAGCAATTACTCGCTGGATGGACACAAATATTCTCAGCTAGTGAGTTGAGAACAATTGTTTTCATTATTGAACCAGCTGAAGGGTAAGACGTCTAAAAACCCCATTGCAGGGGAATTCCCAGTCGGCCTTATGAAATAAACAGGATGAGAAGAATAAAAGTCCCAAGTAAAACAGTCATGCGCTCCAAAAATTATTTTTACATAACAATAAAGATAACCAATTCAGTAAAGGGACCTTAAAAGACTAATGATTTATCAATAATTAAGTTATGATAAGGTATAGGGCATTACATTCCATTTACATTTATAATTCCTTGCTTCTTAAAAAATGTCCTAGGATTTCCCACCCTCACGATTCAATGGGATGCCTGTAAATTTGCTTTCCTTGTCACACACATATGAATGGGAATGGCATTTGTACTTGTGCCGAAACTTCCATCCAAATATTCAGTCTTTCTGGTTTTAAGGCATACGCCTACCACTGAGCCCCACCTAGATTGCAGAAATGCAGCCAGACACATACAGCTTCAGCCCTTCAAACAAACGACGTACCTCAACTCCACCCGACAGAGCACAGGTACCATGCATCACCATCCTCATGGCGTAAGCCAGGGTTTAATCCTACAGAAAAGGTTTTCTTCCTCTCAGCAGTACCTGTCTCATAGCTGTATTGCAGCAATACCATTGCTAAGCCCTCTCTCACATTCTTCCTTTCTTATCCCTCGATTCTCCTCTTTATAATTATCCTAGTAAGAACAACTCACAGGTCGGGGACAGTGGCTCACGCCTGTAAACCCGGCACTTTGGGAGACTGAGGCCGGCGGATCATTCTGAGTTTGTGATCAGTCCAGGCAAAATGACAAAACCTCATCTCTGCTAAAAATACAAAAATTAGCTGGGCATGGTGGTGGGTGCCTGTAATCCCAGCTATTCAGGAGGCTGAAGCAGGAAAATCTCTTGAACCCAGGAGGCGGAGGTTGCAGTGAGCCGAGATTGCACCACTGTGCTCCAGCCTGGGCCACAGAGTGAGACTCTGTCTCAACAACACCAAAAAAAAAAAGAAAAAAGAAAAGGGAATAACATACATTTCATGATTCAGAATTAGTTACCAAGGCCTAGATTTGTATGTTTGCCATACTTTCTCCCAAACAGAAGAGTAAGATGAGCTATCAGGCGACTACCTAAAAATCCAGGTGGTTTTTTCGTTCGTTTTTGAGGCAAGGTTTTGATCTGTCACCCAGGCTGGAGTGCAGCGGCACGATCTCAGGTCACTGCAACTGGGCTCAAGCCATCCTCCCACCTCAGCTTCAGGAGTAGTTGGAACGACAGGTGCGTACCATGCTCTCAAATGTGTGTGTTTTTTTGTAGAGATGTGGTCTCACTCTATCGCTCAGGCTGGTCTTGTACTCCGGGGCTCAAGCAATCCTCCCACTTTGGCCTCCCAAAGTGCTGGGCTTAGAGCCGTGAGCCACCATGCCAGGCCACAATCTAGATTTTTAGCCCATCTCAAAGTACATCAAGAGATGTGTCCTTAAACTGGGATTGATTTTTCTTAATAACCATGTGCATCTCCTCATTTGGAAGAGTTAATTGTTTAAATTAAACTAATATTATAATGATCAAACAATGCTGTCTTATAGACAGCACAGGACAATGTTTGTTTGTTTTTTTTGTTTTTTTGTTTTTTTTGTCACAGACCTGACTGTGTGCTCTAGGTTGCCATGGTGAAAATGAAGGCATTTCTTATCCAGTACCTGAGGTCTGAGTATGCCACAAAGAAGGTGACGAATGGCACGTGTGCTCTTCCCATCTGTGGGACAAAATCAACCTGGAATGCTGGCAATAGCGAAGAGACTTACACAGATACAGAACGGGGGTGCACAAGTTATTTGTTTACGACACAAATGAGAAATCCAAATGTCCGTAAGTAGGGTATGAATTCCTGTTTTTTGGTTTTTTGTTGTTTGTTTATTTGTTTGTTTGAGACAAAGTCTCACTCTGTCGCCCAGTCTGGAGTGCAGTGGAGGGCTCTCAGCTCACTGTAACCTCCACTTCCCAGGCTCAAGCGATTCTTCTGCCTCAGTCTCCCAAATAGCTGGGATTACAGGTATGTGCCACCATACCCAGCTAACTTTTTTGTATTTTTAGTAGAGACGGAGTTTCCCCATGTTGGTCAGGCTGGTCTCAAACTCCTGACCTCAGGTGATCTGCCTGCCTCATTCCCCCAAAGTGCTGAGATTACAGGAGTGAGCCACCGTGACCAGCCTGAATTCCCGTTAAATGAACTGTAATATATCCCTACTATGGAACACTGTGCAGGCACTAAAAAGAGTGGCTGATTTCGAATATACGTATTTCAAGTAACAAAAGAAAAATGCCTGAGGGGAATCATATATTTTTATATTAAAAAGGATATATATTCTTTTTTTTTTTTTTTTTTGAGACGGAGTTTCACTCTTGTTACCCAGGCTGGAGTGCAATGGCGCGATCTCGGCTCACCGCAACCTCTGCCTCCTGGGTTCAGGCAATTCTCCTGCCTCAGCCTCCTGAGTAGCTGGGATTACAGGCACCCACCACCATGCCCAGCTAATTTTTTGTATTTTTAGTAGAGACGGGGTTTCACCTTGTTGACCAGGATGGTCTCGATCTCTTGCCCTTGTGATCCACCCGCCTCGGCCTCCCAAAGTGCTGGGATTACAGGCTTGAGCCACCATGCCCGGCCTATATTCTTTTTTTCTATATTCTTTTTTTCTTTTGAATCACAGTCTCACTCTGTTGCCCAGGCTGGAGTGCAGTGGCATAATCTCAGCTCACTGCCACCTCCACCTCCCGAGTTCAAGCAATTCTTCTGCCTCAGCCTCCCACATAGCTGGGACTACAGGCACCTGCCACCATGTTAGACTGATTTTTTTTTTTTTTTGTATTTTTGGTAGAGACGAGGTTTCACCATGTTGGCCAGGCTGGTTTTGAATTCCTGACCTTGTGATCCACCCACCTCAGCCTCCCAAAGTGCTGGGATTACAGGTGTGAGCCACCACCCAGCCACATTTTTTTAAATGTAAAAACATGTACGTGTCTGTGTGTTCATGTCTCTGTGTATATAGACATGTACGTATAATTTGCTTCCATGTTGATAATACCACTAAAAAGAGACACAAAATCTAGTAAAATTGGTTGCCTCCTGAAAGGACAACTAAATGGCTTTGGGACAGGGTGGAAAGGAAGACTTTTATCTGACCATAAATTCATTTGTGCCTTCTGAGCCTTTTTGCCTTGTTAAGAGTGGAAGGAAGCAGTGGGAAGATTGGTGAGCTTGAGAACAGTAAGTTCACGTGGACAGCCAGGACACCCGTTTGCGCAGTCCCCGCCCCATGTGATGAGACTTCGTGGAAACCCCGGGACAAGCACACAAGGACACGGAGGACAGGACGGGTCAACGCGTCTATCCTTAAGACGAGGGTCCGGAACCCAAGGCTACAAGAAAGTCAGCTCAGTTGCTCGTGGAGACCGCATGTGGGTCTTTGGTGATCAACCCAAGCAAACTCTTTCCCTAAAGTGCACGTAAGAAAGACGGAGGAGGTAATTTGGCTTTACCTGGAGAGGAATCACTCTGGGAATCAGGTGGTCAAAATACTTCTCGACTGCTTCCATGAAGCCCTTGTTGGTGGTCCTCAACAGCAACCGGGGGTCTTGCAGGAGCCAGCTGGGGGCGAGAGGGGCAGGCTCAGGGTCTGAGACAGAAAGGCAGGGGGAAGGAGGATTGAGCTCAGACCTGCCCCGGCTCACTGCCCATCTGCCCAGCTGCCTCACTCCTCTGGTCCCGTAGCACGCAGGGGTGCTGGATCCTGGAAGGATCTGTGCCACTGACACTTTCAGGCCATTCTTGTAGACTTGTGGGATTTGGAAAGAAAACACCTGCCTCCACCTCCAAGGCACTTCACAACTCTGGAAGAGCCTTCAGCTCCCTTTGGTCCAACGGAGGGGCTGGCCTGCCAATGCTCTTACAGCCATGTGTTAAAGAGCTTTTTCTTCTAGCATTCGTTGAACACTCTCCATTATTTTTCAGCTTATTAAAAACAGTTTTCCTGGGGACAACCTCTGTTCCTTAGGTACAGTGTGGCATTTCCACTAAGAGTTAAGTCTTCAGGTTCAGGGTGGGGGCCTGTGCGCCAATGATACCCCACCCTCTCCAGATCACCGGGAAAGTGTCAGGCAGGCCTCCGGCCAAGCCATGCCAGGAATCACTGTTTCCCGAAAACTCTGCTCCCCTCAGCTCGGGTTTTCTCTGCCCCTGAGCTGGATGGGAGAAAGGACTCATCTGGAGAAAAGCAAAGGTCTCATTTGACCCTAAGTTGCAAGAGGTGCTCCCTGGAGGCAGAGCCTCAGATTCTCCAGGGATCCCTGCCTGACACAGGGGTGGCAGAGAGGAGTCTTGGAGTCTCACCCTGACCCTCAGCAGTCTGGGCTGGGGGCCGGCATCACAGAGGAGAGAACAAGGCAAAGAAAAGCAAGAGGGAGTGGGGAGGGGAGCTGAGGGTGGTCTCACCGCGTGGAGAAGGCAGCCTTCCCCTTGCAAAATAAGCAAAAGATCAGAAGTTTTCAAAACAAGTCCAGGGTTGTCAGAACCTTCCCTTGCAGGCCATAAAGCTTCTGGTCCCTTTCTTCCCAGGACATTTTGGGAAGGACAGAGGGGGCCACAGCCCTTCCTGAGTGGGGAATGAAGAGTGGGAGGCTCGTGTGGCCACCTCTCCCCACGCACACCGTCTTGGCTGCATGCCCAAGGCCCCAGGACCAAAGCCTGGAGCTTCTCATCTGTGAATGGGGATGGCAACAGCACGCGCCCCTCCCCGCAGCACCACAGGCTTCACTGGAGACGGCGCAGGCACGGTGCCTGGCGTGGTGCAGCACACCTCCTATCTGCTCCGTGAATAAAGGTTATTTTCCTTGTTACTAGATTAAAATTCACTTTTTGTAAAGCAAGTACTTCACTACAACCACGATTTTGAGATTATAGCCCCGCTTACCTGGGCAAGCCGCCAAGGTCAATCTCACTGCAGATGTAGGGGCCTGGACGCAGAATCACCCACAGCCCGATCTCCGAGGCCATCAGGACGAAGGCCCTAGAGGGGTCCACATCGTCAGCCCTTCCCACGACAGCCCAAGAACAGGCCAGGTGGGGACCGCATGCATCACAGGGTGGAGGAGCTGCCCGGTGGGTGAAGGGACAGCTCGGCCCCACCCCCACAGAGCAGGGACTCCCACACCAGGTCCGAGGCCCGAGCTGCTCCCAGCCTCAGAGCCTCTGCAAAGCCCCATCAGGGGCCTGAGGAGGAAGGGCATCAGCCAGGGCACAGGGGTCTTCACAGTGAACCTGACCCCAGCAGCCTTGCCAGCCTAGAAGGGCCTCCCTGTCCCAGCCCAGGCGGCTGGACCCTATGCAGAGTCAGGCAGCTTCTGGGGTCTTCTGCACCTCTGGGTTGCAGTGGAGAGGTGAGGCCCAGATGCTGCAGGCCCAGCCCTGCGGGGTGACAGGTCATGGATGGGGAGTGTCTGGGTCCTGGGTGCAGGGCCTCTCATAGTCCTAGAACAGGACCCAGACCCTGGTCCCTCCCTGGTTCTCTTTGCTAATCCACCCCCAGTAACCGCCTCTCTGCCCCTGCCCCTGGCCAGGTCACAGCAGCAGCAACACCACATACTCCAGGTCCAGGTTCCCAGAGAAGTCAAATTTGCCTCTTTCCGGCTCATGCAGGTTCCACGGAACATAGCTAGAAGAGATGAAAGGGACGTATGATGAGTGTCTTCTTACTTCTTCCTCCAAGTTGTTAGGTCCACCCCAAATCCAAGCCAAAACCATGCACAGCTCTATTTTGAAATACATTGAAGTTTCCAATGGAAATTAAACCTCTATTACACTAACCATGACTATCTTTAATAGTTCCTCGCTCTGTTATCTAATTGTGGTTCAAGCCGCCAATGATCCTCTGATGCTAGATTTTTTTGGGATTTATATATAAATTATTCTACTCACTGCCCTATTCTTTGGGCAGTAACACCCATTAAAGTTATAAATTTAAAAAAGAGAACAAAAACAAAAATGTCTACATCTGCCTTATAAATTATTACTATGAGTTAGTCAAAATAAGAATAAATATGGAGTTTCTGCAAAGATAGTGGAGATACAGTAAATCTAGTAAAGGTACTACTATCTTTAGACCTTAGCAAGAAGGGCCCCTGCAGGACCCTCCCCCAAAGGCCTATGAGTACAAATTTTATCAGACGTACTAGACATAGTTCACTAGGCAACTGTTGTTTTTTGTGTCACTAGCAACATTTTTTAGTGGTATGCCCCAATATCATGTTTCCTATAAGCCCAATCGTTTTTATTACACAATTTTGTGCAGTGCAGAGATTTTCAACAATACATTGTAGAACTGACTGTATGACCCACCAAGAAGATATACTAATCATGGCCTTCTATGAACTTAACAACACAGCTTGTCGTAAGTCAAGGAGAAGCTGACTGAATTAGAGAGAATATGGCTACATCAGTTGTCAACACAGTGAAAAAATTTAAAGTACCCCTCTAAAAAATAAAGATAATAAGCAGCCAAAAACACCTGTAAGGCTATAGATTTGAACAGCAGAATTAAAAGGCTTCACCTAATAAATAAAGAGAGAACCCAGTAGCCAACAGATGGAGCATTTACATTCCCTTAAAAATTTCATCCGTAGAACTAAGAATGAAAAAAGAATGTAAAATTTAAAGGACCAAACAAAATTTAAAATGCATGAAACAGTTGTAAAATATTGGCAGGTATTATGTCACAAACTAAATCTCAACAAATTCCAAAAACCTATATCACATAGTCCAGGATCCCAAGACAAAGGCAAATAAATTTTAAAATTACAGTTTAAAATAGTAAAAATTGAGATTTCCAGCAAGATGGCTGAATAGGAACAGCTCCTGTGTGCAGCTCCCAGCAAGAGCAACATAGACGATGGGTGATCTCCACACTTCCAACTGAGGTACCTGGTTCATCTCATTGTAACTGGTTAGACAGTGGGTACAGCCCAAGGAGTGTGAGCTGAAGCAAGGTGGGGCATCACCTCACCTTGGAAGCACAAGGAGCCAAAGAACTCCCTCTTCTAGCCAAGGGAAGCCATTAGGGACTTTTCCTGGCACTCTGGTGCTCTGGCTCAGATACTGCACTTTCCCATGGTCTTCACAACCCGCAAACCAGGAGATTCCCTCCAGTGCCTAGAACATCGGTGCTCCAGGTTTCCAGCACAAAACTGGGCGGCCGTTTGGGAAGACACTGAGCTAGCCACAGCAGTTTTGTTGATGTTGTTGTTGTTGTTGTTTCTTTTTTTTTTTTTCTTTTTTTTTTCTTTTTTTTTTTCATAACCCTGTAGCACCTGGAATGCCAGTGGTACAGAACCGCTCATTCTCCTGAAAAGGGGGCTGAAGCCAGAGAGCCAAGTGATCTGGCTTGGGGGGTCCCACCCCCACGAAAACCAGCAAGCTAAGACCCACTGGCTTGAAATTCTCACAGCCAGCACAGCAGTCTAAGCTTGACCTGGGACATGAGAGCTCGGGGCAGGGAGGGCATCCACCATTGCTGAGGCTCGGGTA
The DNA here is from genome assembly GCF_048565385.1 of Saimiri boliviensis. Taxonomy (NCBI): domain Eukaryota; kingdom Metazoa; phylum Chordata; class Mammalia; order Primates; family Cebidae; genus Saimiri; species Saimiri boliviensis. Next base: position 25,493,835 of record NC_133454.1, on the reverse strand, counting down.
GATGGTTTTAACCTTGCCTATGTAAACAAAGTCGCGGGGAAGTTTACACAGTGACTGGGCAGAGCCCACGACAGCTCAACAAGGCCACTGCAGGCAGACTGTGTCACTAGACTCCCTCCTTCTGGGCACGACATTTCTGAAAAAAGGCAGCAGCCTGTCAGGGTCTTATACATAAAGCCCTGGCCTTCCTGGAATGGGGCACCTGGGAAAAGGGGCAGTTATGGTTACAGCTTCAGCAGACTTAAACATCCCTGCCCAGCAGCTCTGAAGGGAGCAACGGATCTCCAAGCACAGCTCTCAAGCTCTGATAAGGGATAGATTGCCCCCTCAAGTGGCTCCCTGACCCCTGTGTATCCTGACTGGGAGGCACCTCCCAGCAGGGGTTGACAGACACCTCATACAGGAGAGCTCTGGCTGGCATCTGATGGGTACCCTTCTACAACGAAGCTACCAGAGGAAAGAACAGGCAGCAATCTTCGCTGTTCTGCAGCCCCCGCTGGTGATTCCCAGGCAAGCAGGGTCCATAGCAGACCTCCAGCAAACTCCAGCAGACCTGCAGCAGAGGGACCTGTTAGAAGGAAAACTAACAAACAGAAAGAAATAATTTCAACATCAACAGAAAGGACGTCCACTCAGAGACCCCATCCAAAGGTCACCAACTTTAAAGACCAAAGGTTGATAAATCCACCAAGATGGGAAGAAACCAGTGCAAAAAGGATGCCAACTCAAAAAACCAGAATGCCTCTCCTCCTCCAAGGGATCACAAGTCCTCACCAGCAAGGGAAAACTGGATGGAGAATGAGTTTGACAAATTCACAGAAGCAGGCTTTAGAATGTGTGTAATAACAAACTTCTCTGAGCTAAAGGAACATGTTCTAACCCAACACAAGGAAGCTAAGAACCTTGAAAAAAAGGTTAGATGAAATGCTAACTAGAATAACCAGCATAGAGAAGAACATAATAAATGACTTGATGGAGCTGAAAAACACAGCACAAGAACTTCATGAACTGTATACAAGTTTCAATAGCCAAGCTGATCAAGAAGAAAAAAGGATATCAGAGATTGAAGATCAACTCAATGAAAAAGAACAAGAAGGCAAGATTGGAGAAAAAAGAGTAAAAATAAATAAACACAGTCTCCAAGAAATATGGAATTATGTGAAAAGACCTAATCTACATTTTTTTTTTTTTTTTTTTTTTGAGACGGAGTTTCACTCTTGTTACCCAGGCTGGAGTGCAATGGCGCGATCTCGGCTCACCGCAACCTCCGCCTCCTGGGTTCAGGCAATTCTCCTGCCTCAGCCTCCTGAGTAGCTGGGATTACAGGCACGCACCACCATGCCCAGCTAATTTTTTTGTATTTTTAGTAGAGACGGGGTTTCACCTTGTTGACCAAGATGGTCTCGATCTCTTGACCTTGTGATCCACCCGCCTCGGCCTCCCAAAGTGCTGGGATTACAGGCTTGAGCCACCGCGCCCGGCCCTAATCTACATTTGATCAGTGTACCCGAAAGTGATGGGGAGAATGAAACCGAGTTGGAAAACGCTCTTCAGGATATTTTCCAGGAGAACTTCCCCAACCTAGCAGGGCAGGCCAACATGCAAATCCAGGAAATACAGAGAACACCACAAGATATTCCTCAGGAAGAGCAACCCCAAGACACGTAATTGTCAGATTCACCAGGGTTGAAATGAAGGGAAAAAATGCTTAAAAAAAAAAAAAAAAAAAAAAAGGAGGGCCAGCCAGAGAGAAAGGTGGGGTTTCTCACAAAGGGAAGCCCATCAGACTCACAGCAGATCTCTCTGCATAAACCCTACAAGCCAGAAGAGTGAGGGCCAATATTCAGCATCCTTAAAGAAAAGAATTTTCAACCCAGAATGTCACATCCTGCCAAACTAAGCTTCATAAGCAAAGGAGAAATAAAATCCTTTATGGACAAGCAAATGCTGAGAGATTTTGTCACCATCAGGCCTGCCTTACAGAAGCTCTTGATAGAAGTGCTAAACATGGAAAGGAACAACCAGTACCAGCCACTGCAAAAACATACCAAATTGTAAAGATCATCGACACAATGAAGAAACTGCATCATCTAATGGGCAAAACAACCAGCTAGCATCAAAATGGCAGGATCAAATTCACACATAACAATATTAACCTTAAATGTAAATGGGCTAAATGTCCCAATCAAAAGACACAGACTGGCAAATAGGAAAAAGAGTCAAGACCCATCAGTGTGCTGTATTCAGATAATCCATCTCATGTGCAAAGACACACATAGGCTCAAAATAAAGGGATGGAGGAATATTTACCAAGCAAATGGAATGCAAAAAAAAAAGAAACAAACAAAACAAAACAAAACAAAAAAAACAGGGGTCACAATTCTAGTCTCTGATAAAACAGACTTTAAACCAACAAAGATCCAAAGAGACAAAGAAGGGCATTACATAATGGTAAAGGGATCAATTCAACAAGAAGAGCTAACTATCCTAAATATATATATATATATATATATGTACCCAATACATGAGCACTTAGATACCTAAAGAAAGTTCTTAATGACCTACAAACAGACTTAGACTCCTACACAATAATAGTGGGAGACTTTAACATCCCCACTGTCAATACTAGACAGATCAACAAGACAGAAAACTAACAAGGGCATCCAGGACTTGAACTCAGATCTGGATCAAGTGGACCTAATAGACATCTACAGAACTCTCCACCCCAAATCCACAGAATATACATTCTTCTCAGCAACACATCACACTTATTCTAAAATTGACCAATAATTGGAAGTAAAACACTCCTTAGCAAATGCAAAAGAATGGAAATCATAACAGTCTCTCAGACCACAGTGCAATCAAATTAGAACTCAGGATTAAGAAACTCACATCAAAATCACACAACTACATGGAAACTGAACAACCTGCTCCTGAATGACCACTGGGTAAATAATGAAATGAAGACAGAAATAAAGATGTTCTTTGAAATAAATGAGAATGAAGACACAAGGTACCAGAAGTGTATAAACACCTCTATGCAAATAAACCAGTAAATCTGGAAGAAATAAATAAATTTCTGGACACTTACACCCTCCCAAGACTAAACCCAGAAGAAGTTGTATCCCTGAATAGACCAATAAAAAGGTCTGAAATTGAGGCAGCAATTAATAGCCTATCTACAAAAAAAGTCCAGGATCAGACTGGTTCACAGCCAAATTCTACAAGAGGTACAAAGAGGAACTGGTATCATACCTTCTGAAACTATTCCAAACAATAGAAAAAGATGGATTCCTCCCTAACTCATTTTATGAGACCAACATCATACTGATACCAAAACCTGGCAGAGATACAACTAAAAAAGAAAATTTCAGGCCAATATCCATGATGAATATTGATGCAAAAATCCTTAATAAAATACTGGCAAACCAAATCCAACAACACATCAAAAAGCTTATCCATCATCATCAAGTCGGCTTCATCCCTCGGATGCAAGCCTGGTTCAACATATGCAGATCTATAAATGTGATCCACCACATAAAGAGAACCGAAGACAAAAACCGCAAGATTATCTCAATGGATGCGGACGAGGCCTTTGACAAAATTCAACAGCCCTTTATGCTAAACACTCTCCATAAACTAGGTATTGACGGAACACATCTCAATAAAAGCTATTTACAGCAAACCCACAGCCAATATCATACTGAATGGCCAAAAACTGGAAGTATTCCCTTTGAAAACTGGCACAAGACAAGGATGCCCTCTCTCACTGCTACTATTCAATATAGTATTGGAATTTCTGGCCAGGGCAATCAGGCAAGAAAATGAAATGAAGGGTATTCAATTAGGAAAGGAGGAAGTCAAATTGTCTCTATTTGCAGATGACATGATTGTATATTTAGAAGACCCCATCGTCTCAGCCCAAAATCTCCTTAAGTTGATAAGCAACTTCAGTGAAGTCTCAGGATACAAAATCAATGTGCAAAAATCACAAGCATTCCTATACACCAGTAATAGACAGAGAGCCAGATCATGAGTGAACTCGCATTCACAATTCCTACATAGAGAATAAAATAACTAGGAATACAACTAACAAAGGATGCGAAGGACCTCTTCGAGGAGAACTACAAACCACTGCTCGAGGAAATAAGAGAGGACGCAACAGATGAAAAAGCATTCCATGCTCTTGGTTAGAATAATTAATATCGTGAAAATGGCCATGCTGCCCAAAGTAATTTATAGATTCAATGCTATCCCCATCAAGCTACCATTGCCTTTCTTTATAGACTTGAAAAAAAAAAAACACCTTAAATTTCATATGAAACCAAAAATGAGTCCACCTAGCCAAGACAATCCTAAGAAAAAAAAAAAAAGCTGGAGGCATCAAGCTATCTGACTTCAAACTATACTACAAGGCTACAGTAAGCAAAACAGCATGGTACTGGTACCAAAACAGAGATATAGACCAATGGAATAGAACAGAGGCCTCAGAAGTAATGCACACATCTACAACCACCTGATCTTTGACAAACCTGACAAAAACAAGCAATGGGGAAAGGATTCCCTATTTAATAAATGGTGTTGGGAAAACAGGCTAGCCACATGCAGAAAGCTGAAACTGGACCCCTTCTTTATACCTTATACAAAAATTAACTGCAGATGTATTAAAGATTTAAATATAAGACCTAACACCATAAAAACCCTAGAAGAAAACTGAGGCAATACCATTTAGGACATAGGCATGGGCAAGGACTTCATGACTAAAACACCAAAAGCAATGGCAACTAAAGCCAAAATAGACAAATGGGATCTAATTAAACTTAAGAGGCAAAAGAAACTATCAATAGAGTGAACCATCAACCAACAGAATGGAAAAAATCTTTTGCAATCTACCCATGTGACAAAGGGCTAATATCCAGAATCTACAAATAACTTAAACAAATTTACAAGAAAAAAACGACCCTATCAAAAAGTGGACAAAGGATATGACCAGACACTTTTCAAAAGAAGACATTTATGCAGCCAATAAACATATGAAAAAATGCTCATCATTACTGGTCATTAGAGAAATGCAAATCAAAACCACATTGAGATACCATCTCACACCAGTTAGAATGGCAAACATTAAAAAATCAGGAAAGAGCAGATGCTGGAGAGGATGTGAAGAAATAAGAACACTTTATTAGTTCAACCATTGTGAAAGACAGTGTGGTGATTTTGCAAGGATCTAAAACTAGAAATACTGTTTGACCCAGTAATCCCATTACTGAGTATATACCCAAAGAATTGTAAATCATTCTATTATAAAGACACATGTACACGTAGGTTTACTGCAGCACTGTTCACAATAGCAAAGACTTGGTACCAACCCAGATGCCCACCAATGACAGACTGGATAAAGAAAATGTGGCACATATGCACCATAGAATACTATGCAACCATAAAAAAGGGTGAGTTCATGTTCTTTGCTGGGACATGGGTGAAGCTGGAAACCATCATTCTCAGCAAACTGAAACAAGAACAGAAAACAAAACACCACATGTTCTCATTTAGAAGTAGGTGTTGAACACTGAGAACACATGGACACAGGGAGGGGAACATCACACACTGGGGCTTGTCAGGAGGGGAGGCTAGAGGAGGGAGAGCAGGGGGTGGAGGGGATAGGGGAGAGATAGCATGGGGAGAAATAACTAATGTAGGTGACGGGGTGATGGATGCAGCAAACCACCATAGCACATGTATACCCTATGTAACAGACCTGCACATTCTGCACATGTACCCCTGAACTTAAAGTATAATAATAATAATAACAGCAAAACTTAAAATAAATAAAACAGAAAGCATATTCCCAAATAGCTAATGAAAACAACAACAAAACTTAAGAAATATTTGAAAATAAATGGCATTCAAAGCACTATGTAGCAAAATTGGTGGGCTATATAACCGAAGCAGCACTCAGAGAAACATTTATATCGCTGAATGAATATATTAGAAAACAGTAAAGACTGGAAATAAAAGAAGCTAAAAATTAACTCAGGGAAGAAAGAAGGAGGAGGAGCAGGAAACGGAAGAAGAGGACAGAGAAGAGAAGGTATTAAGTTGAATAAACTAAAGAAAATGAAATTACACATAACTCAGACCATGAAATATAAATCTGAAACATACAGAGTATTAACAAAGCTACAAGCTAGTTATTTGAAAAGACTCAAAAGAGACAGATAAGATTTAGAAAAAAAGAAAAAACAACGCAAATATACAACGTGATGTATATAACTTCCAAGTGAGTACAGGTAAGGAAGGAAAAATTGCTCAAGTCCCAGTCAGTTCAAAAGAAGAAAGAAGGTTGGGCATGGTGGCTTATGCGTGTAATCCCAATTCTTTGGAGGCTGAGGCAGGCGGATCACCTGAGGTCAGGAGTTTGAGACCAACCTGAACAATATGGTGAAACTCTGTCTCTACTAAAAATACAAAAATTAGCTGGGGTGGTGGACGCCCAGAATCCCAGCTACTCGGATGCTGAAGCAGGAGGATTGCTTAAACCCAGGAAGCAGAGGTTGCAGTGAGCAGAGATCACACCACTGCACTCCAGTCTGGGTGACAGAGCGAGAGGAAGGAGGGAAGGAAGGAAGGAAGGAAGGAAGGAAGGAAGGAAGGAAGGAAGGAAGGAAGGAAGGAAGGAAGGAAGGAAGAAGGGAGGGAGGGAGGCAGGGAGAGAGTGAGGGAGGGAGGGAGGGAAAGGAAGGAAGGGAGGGATGGAGGGAAGAGAGGGAGGGGAGGTAGGGAAGGAAGGAAGGAAGAAGAAAGGAAGAAAGAAAAAAACATTAAGAAAAAAAAGATCTACAGGGAGAAAACAGGATGTGCTCTAGAAAAACAGAGAACATGAGTTAATAACCATTCGAAGAGCTATGTCGTCCCAAAAACCTTCACCTCACAACCTCAAAAGGTAGTAGTCATAGAGTTTACAGGTGAATCTTAAGAAACCTTCAGGGTAAAGATAATTCTTGTGCAGAATATTTTCAATAAGTAAGAAAAGAAGATTTACACACTTTATGAACTTACTATAAGAGTGATTAAAAACTGGAGGAGAATACTAACAGAAATAAAATTTTAAATCAGTTTCACTTATAATCATAGATAAACACATTCTAAATAAAATAGTAGCAAATAAAGTCTATGTGTATGTAACGTGTACATATCTCAGAACCAAGCAGAGTTTATACCAGTACCATATGGTTGCTTGACTATCAGAAAAATTGCTGATGTAATTCAACACTTCAAAAGAAGAGTGAAGAAAAACTGTATTATCCCCCAATAGATGCAGTAGCAGCTCTCAGTAAAACTCAATAATTATTTCTGATTAAATGCTTTGCATTTTAAATGAGCCAGTTATCAATTTACTGCCTCTCAGCTTCAAATTCACCCTTCAGTAGCAGCTCAGCAAAAAGGCACAGGGCCCTCTAAGCATCTCCTCCTTTACAGTAAGTGTGATGGCAAGCTGGCCACAAGATGGTGGCAGGCCCTCAGGTGGTCGAGGACTCTGATTCTGGAGCAGTTTTTGCTTTTCTGTATTTGGTCATACGGGGTGGCTGGTCAGTTGTGTAGAAGTATCAGGACAACCATCAGGTTTCCTTTTTTAAAATCCAATGTAGTGTAAGTACAAACTATAACAACTTGGAATTAACCAAGGAAGGCAATGTAGAGTTAAATATTTTGGCATTGGCCGGGCGCTGTGGCTCACGTCTGTAATCCCAGCACAGCACTTTGGAAGGCTGAGGTGGGCATATCACCTGAGGTCAGGAGTCAAGACCAGCCTGACCAACATGGCGAAACCCTGTCTCTACTAAAAAATACAAAATTAGCCAGGCGTGATGGCACATGCCTGTAATCCCAGGTACTCAGAAGGCTGAGATAGGAGAATCGCTTGAACCCAGGAGGTGAAGGTTGTGGTGGGCAAGATCGCACCATGGCACTCCAGCCTGGGCAACAAGAGTGAAACTGAGTCTCAAAAAAAAATGGCATTAGCATAACCAATATAATTACAGGTGTAAAATGTTACATTATATGTCCCATAGCATTTTGCTCATACTTTTTCTGTCTTTCACTTTCCATATTGTAAATCTGAGCTTCTCAGGACTACTTTCATTTTTTTCTGTTGTTAACTTCATGAAAACAATCATCTAGTGCAATCATCTCATCAAGAAACATATAGATAGATAGATAGATAGATAGATAGATAGATAGATAGATAGATGTACACATACACACACACATATATTCTGTATCATAAAATTGCCCCTGCAAAGGACACTTAGACTTAAATGTTGCCAAGTGCTGTGAGCCTGCCCTCCAATCCCTGAGCAATGCCCACAGGCCTGCAGGGAGTGGAATGGTTCAGCAGCCGGCCTGGAGCCCCACTGTGGTCCCAGCACAGCTCTGCTAACTATTACTATGTACCTTTGTCACTGCTTGACTTTGGAAAAGTGACAACCTCTCTTGGCCTGTTTTCTCATCTGCAAAAGGTGATCATAACACTCCTCACCACATATGACTGCGATAGGGATTAAACGAATTTGTCTTTCTCAAGCCTTACAGCAATGCCTGGTTATGTGTAAATACAACATGAGTGTTTAGTCGATAACCAAAATCGATATCTTGCTTTATAGTAGTAGAATATTTAAATGAGCATCTCTGTTTTGGCAATGGCACAATCATTATACTAAGGGTGGTCTTCCTGCCTTCCCCCTAAAATCCAGGAACACCAATCCTTTTACATGAAGCCTCAACAACGCACCCTTCCACAAAAGATTTTCTTGGGGTTCACTCTTTTATGCACCTTAATTAGCTCCCAGTTCTCTTGAGTTTCAAGAGTTTTCTGGAAATGGTTCTGTTATGAAGCCAACTCCACTGTTCCCAATTCAAATATGATTTTTACAGCCAGGTAGAGTGGCTAGCACCTGTAATGCCAGCACTTTGGAAGGTGGGAGGATCGCTGGAGCTCCGAAGTTCAAGACCAGCCTAGGCAACATAGTGAGACCTCATCTCTACAAAACATTTAAAAATCAGCTGGCATGGTGGCATGACTGTAGTCCCAGCTACTCAGGGGGCTTAGGCAGGAGGACCACTCGAGCCCAGGAGGTCGAGGCTGCAGTGAGTCATGATTGTGCCACTGTAACATCGCCTCGCCAACAAAGCCCTGTCTCAAAAAAAAAAAGAAAAAGAAAAAAAGAAAATACGATTTTGGGTTTGGCACAGCTTTTATTTGACTTGCCATCTGTGTGCAGGCAGGAGCCTACGTCCTGCGTGTGTCTTCTGTGGCATCCACGCTCACAGCTGCGTGGTCACACCTGGAGGCAATCACGCTGGGAAGGGCATCGCATGCATTAGGGAATGTGGGCTCTGCAGCTGCACTGCCTGCCTCAGTTCAGACACTACCCACCTTCGAACAAGCAGGTTAACCTCTGTGTACTGCGTCTTCCCCTGCAAAGCAGGAGTTACAAGCTCCATCTCACAGGACAGTTTCAAGGATTAAGTGAAAACACTTAGAAAGTCCATGGCTGTCAGCACCTACCAAATGCATGTGACCTTTTGTCAGCATATGGGTAATCACATTAAATTCATGCTCATTTATATTTCAGTTCTTCTGATTGACTAAACTGGGTTCCTATCTCTTTTTGCCAACATTACTGAGTACATACGCATGGCAGACATGATGACAGGCATTGCACTTAAAGAAGGTAAAGATTTTATCCCCTTTAAACATCAATGCAACCTTACGAGGCAATTCTTATTCTGCCCATTTACGGACGAGGACACCAGGCCCTGATGCAATGCTTAGTTAGAGGCAGAGCTGGGACTGGAAGTCACGTCTACCTGCCTCTAAATCCCCATTATCTTAATCACTAGCATACAGTGTTCATTCTGTTCATGCCTTTAAATTTCACTTTAGCAATACTGGTGTTTCCTTGCATGTTCATTTTTGATAATGCCGGTATTTCTCTACCTGTTCGCCTTCACAAACATAAATAAAAATTGTTGGCCGTGTGCAGTAGCTCATGCCTCTAATCCCAGCACTTTGGCAGGCTGAGCGGGATGAATTGCTTGAGTCCAGGAATTTGAGCCCAGCCCAGGCAACATGGCAAAACCCCATCTCTACAAACAATTCAAAAAATTAACCTGGTGTGGTGGCATGCCCTTGTGGCCCCAGCTAATCAGGAGGCTGAGGCAGGAGGATCACTTGAGCCTGAGAAGCAGAGGCTGTCATGAGCTGAGGTCATGCCACTGCACTCCAGCCTGAGCAACAGAGTAAGACCCTGTCCCCCCCAAAATTGTTTTAAAACCATGTATGTATCTGTAAGTACATGTTTATCTGTAAGTGTGCCTTAAGCTTATGTCATTAAACTGAGTGCTCTTAGGGATCCTGGTATTCCTTCGTTAGACAGATTCCTGAGGCAATAACCTCCTCCCTTTAGCTTCTCCCACTAACCCTATCCAAGTCTTTAATTACAGAGCAAACTCAGCAGGAGACTTAAATGACAGCTAAAAGGTATGTGCTAGAAACATTCAAAAGGTAAGTCCTCAGGCCGGGCGCGGTGGCTCAAGCCTGTAATCCCAGCACTTTGGGAGGCCGAGGCGGGTGGATCACGAGGTCAAGAGATCGAGACCATCCTGGTCAACATGGTGAAACCCCGTCTCTACTAAAAAATACAAAAAATTAGCTGGGCATGGTGGTGGGTGCCTGTAATCCCAGCTACTCAGGAGGCTGAGGCAGGAGAATTGCCTGAACCCAGGAGGCGGAGGTTGCGGTGAGCTGAGATCGCGCCATTGCACTCCAGCCTGGGTAACAAGAGCGAAACTCCGACTCAAAAAAAAAAGAAAAAAAAAGGTAAGTCCTCACGCTGGACCCCAAAACCGAGGCTCCCAGGCAGGATGCACTTGTAGGGTAACAAGGTCATGGAGGTGAGGGGCCGGCACTCACGTGGTGACAGTGTTCAAGCCACAGGCCTTCAGCTTCAGCAGGCGGTCCCTCCAGTACTCCCTGGGCACCCGGAAATAGTGGATGGAGCCCCCGAAGATCAGGAACTTGTGGCCCTCCAGTGTGAAGTGGGGGTTACCCTGACCTGTGCTTTCAGTTCCAAGTCCCACAGATCGGTTCTTCAGCTCCAAAGGAGTCAGGTGAGACCAATTAAACCTGGAGGAGGCGGGCGAGGGAAAGAAAGTGGAAAGGGAGAGAGGGCTCGGGAGAGAGCTCGGGAGAGAGCTCGGAGGGACGGCTGAAACCCTAGCGGAAAAAAAAGTTCTTGTTAGTGGGGGGTGTTCTGTGCACACTGGTGATATTATTTTCTCCAAGAAAGAAGAGATCGCTCCCCTCCCTCCCCAGGAATGTAGCTCTCAGGCAAACCTGGGCTGGGGCGGATGCGCTTTTCCAATCACGAGGTTCTCTTCCTGTTTAAACCGAGGACCAAAACCTGATAAGATAAACGGCAGGAAAAAGATGCCCACCATTCTCTTCCAGGAGAGCCACGGGCTGAAAGGAGAAGGGATAACAGTGACAAGCGGAAGGCGCTGGTCCCACCAAGCGGCAAGGGCCGGGCAGCCGTGCCCGGGGCGCTTTAGAGGCCAGAGCCCCGGAGGGGGCCGCGACACAGGCAGGTCTTCCAGGCGGCTCAGGGCCAGGAGAGCGCGGCATCGCCCGGTCAATCCTCCTCGGTCACGACGGAGGCCGGGAACAGACGTTCAGTCCTAGATCCGACAGACACGGCTGGGCACCGCGGGCGGGTGCCCGGGAAACGGGGAGGTGGGCGCGCTTCCACCACCAGGTTCAGGAAGGACGCGGTGCCCAGCGGCCGGAGCCCCTGGCCTGCATCCCCAACCCCGATTTTCTGGCATCTGGTGAACAGCCCCTCCGCGGGGCGGGGGTAGCGAGGGGATCTTCGGACAAAAGCTGGGGAGAGCGGGCTTGAGGACGGAGCCTCGCGCCGCGCGGCCTCGGGCGCCTGGCTGGCCACAGGACCCGGGGAGGTCTGGAGGCTCCCAGGCACGCTGGGGTGGTGGGGAACCCGAGAGGGCGGGCTGGGCTGCGGCCGGGACAGCGGCGATCCCTCACCTGAGTAGAGACGAGGACCCCATCGCGGCGAGGCCGTGGCACCGAGGGTCTCTCGCGGTTCCCGTCCCTCTCCGCTCAGGGCTGCGCGCTGCGCCGGGAGCCGGGGCAGAAATCCGTCCGGAGGCGCGGGAGCCTGGCCGGGGTCCCAAGGCTGCTCTGTCGGGCTCCGCACCGAGAGGACAGCCGGGCGCCTCTGGCGCTGCAGGTGTCCGCGCAGCCCGTCCGGGTGTAGACGTCTCTCGGCCCTTGGAGGGAAAACGGGAGGGCCCGTGGGTCAACGCCCCGACCTTGGGCTTCCTGACCTGGGTCGACAGCCAGCTGGCACAGAAAGGCCCGCGCGTGGGAGAGAGGCGGAGAGAGAGCCCAGCGCGGGGCACAGCAGGAAGTCTCCAGGCAGCGCGCTCTAGAAACCACGTGCAGATCATAAAGCAAGGATTCACAGCGGAGCACGAAGTACAGGCGAGAGTCCTCGGAAAATTCTAGTTTCCCCACGCTGTTACCTCGTGATAAACGAGTGAGAATTAGAGCGCAGAGCCGTGGGAAAGCGGTTCCCTCGGCGAGAGCGGCCGGAGCACAGCTTCACGGCAGGCGCGAGCGCTGCGGGGGCTGCGCGGACCAAGTTGCAGGACAGGCAGAAGGCAGGCGCGGGGTGGGGGCGGTGGACGCCTAGCCCCTTCCAGAAAACAATGGGGACTATTACACGGTTTACAGCAGAAACTAAGCCAGGTGTTCGTTTCACGGAGATTTACTCGGCTGCAGGGTGGAGGCTAGATGAGAACCATGTCCTCTCGGGTAGGTGGTAGTAACGCTACCCAAGAGGAGGGCACGGGTTCCGGGAAGACTTAAGAGGTTCAACCCGCCGCTCTTGATGACTGAGCGCATGAGGTCGGTGATACGGAGCGAGGAGTCTGGACGGCCGCATGTTTCAGGCTTAAGTAACTTGGCGGTGACGATGATTGAGACGGGAGACATGGGAAGGGATAGAGCCTGCCTAGAGGGAAAGGTGATGAACTCGATTTTGGAAACGGTGATGTGAAATCCCTATGATGGAAACAAAAATACACCTTCTGATTTCTCCCTTTGACGTCTTTGCTTCTCACATTTGAAAGAACAGAGCCTACCACATCAGGTTGAAACCAGGAATGGAGTTCTCAGAGAATACTGCGTTGGGAGAAGGGAGTTGCTCTTGTCTCACTCATTACAAGGATACTTTCCTCTCTAAAACCTTAGCTCCCTGAAAATGTGCAAACTGTCCATCTTTTCCTCATTTTTAGGTTGTAAGTAATGAACTGTTAATAATTTTGTACGTTGTGGTTTTACAGCCACACACTTTATGCTTCTTTGTCAAGTTCAAAGTATTCTACGGCTTGTGTCTTCCCACATAAAATTTAGAATAAACTTGTCTATTTCTACAAAAAGCCACGCTGGTATTCCTATAGGAATTGCAATCAACCTAGAGATCAAATTGAGAATCATATCCTTATTGAGTCTTGAACCCACAAACACGTATGTCTCTCTATTTAAATAGTTCTTTTTCCACTTCATCAGAATTGTGTGATTTTTCAATATACAGATCCTATGCATGTCTTGTCAGGTTTATACTTAAATAATTCTATTGCTCTTAAGAGGTTAAAAATGTTATTATATTTTTGATTTCAGTTTTGACATGTTTGATGTTAGCATATAGAAATGTGATTGAGTTTCCCATGTCGATCTTGTATCCTGTGAGCTTGGTAACACCTACTAATTTTAAGAGGTTACCTATAGATTACTTGGCATTTTCTACATAGATAATTATGTCATCTGCAAATACGGACAGTTTTATTTCTACTTTTCCAGTCTACATGGCTTTTTATTCCTCTTTTATGTGTCTTAGTATGATAACTAAAATTTCTGTGTTGAAAAAGAGTGGCAAGAACTGACATTTTTACTTTGTTCCCAGCTGGAAAACATTCAATTTTTCACTATTAAATATGAAGACAGCTATAGGTTTCCTGTACATATTCTCTATCAAGTTGAAATAGTTTGACAGCTGGGTCTACAGTCACCAGCAACCCTGTTGTGATTTATTGGAACAAGCTATATATCAAGAATTGTGATTTTCTGCAGACGCTGATGGAGGAAATTTGACAAAGGTAGAAGAGTCAAAGAATGGATTATTGGTTCATTTGAAGGGTGACTCATCCTGTGTCCTTTTGCCATCTGGGGCTCCCCTCTGCTGATAGGAGTATTTGAGAACATCTACAAATGAACCCTGGAGAGTGTGAAAGTTCCCCCAGATTTCTGTGTTCATTAAACCTGTAGAAGTCTTGAAAATGTACAAGGTAAAGTAACAATTTTGATCAAACAAAGCTGTCAGTTTCTGTCTTGAGAGTACAGAAGTACTCTCAAGATACTCTACAAGGCCAACATCCTGAGCACAGGAAACACCAGCTACTAGGGCCACAGACCCAGCATCCTGATGCAATTTGTTTAAAAAAAAAAAAATCACTATTTTTTCCCTTCAGTTTCTAACCAGATAATTGATGATGAAGCGAAGAGTTAACTTCCCAAAGCAGACAGAAAACATCAGAAAGCTTCCAGAACTGCTTGCAAACTTCCTGTGCCAGCACTTTGATGTTAATTAAGCACAATTCCTGCTTTTAGATTGCTCTCTTGTAAGAACAGCAGCTTCTAGAAAAAGAAGGCACCGCCCTCTGTTGCTTTAGTAGTGGACAACCCTATAGGAGTTCATGTATAAACCAGAAAAGACCATTCTTGATTTCTTCTTAGGGTGGACTTCTTTAAAAAATGTATGCGACAGGCCAGTCATGGTGGCTCACACCTGTAATCCCAGCACTTTGGAAGGCTGAGGCAGGTGGATCATGAGGTCAGGAGATCGAGACCATCCTGGCCAACATGGTGAATACAAAAATGAGCTAGGTGTGGTGACACGTGCCTGTAATCCCAGCTACTCAGGAGGCTGAGGCAGGAGAATTGCTTGAACCCGGGAGGCAGAGATTGCAGTGAGCCGAGATCGTGCCATTGCACTCCAGTCTGGTGACTGGCAAAAAAAAAAAAGAAAGAAAAAAGAAATGTGTGTGACAACTGTATAATAAGAACCCTTCTGAGACCCAAAAATCTGGCTTAGGAATTGATATTATCAGTGGAAAATTAAAGGGAAAGATTATCAATTATTAATATTCCAGTGGTCAGAGAGCTGTGAACAAAGAGTCGAGACAGAGGTATCTTTAAGATTAGAGTAGGCAAAATCTGTTGTCTACTTACAAGATCATCTTTCTAGGTTTACTGATAGTTAATAAAAAGCAGCATAATTTCTAGAAGCGAAAATTTAGCCACTTCTATTTATAAACCATGCTTGTTAGAGAAACTTTGTTTGCTTAAGTCATGATTATTACAGAAATTGAAAAATGCTCATGTGAGCTATTAAATGGACCTGTGGTCTCCCAGTAATTAATTTAACCCATGATGATACACAGTTAACAGGCTGAGATGGAGGGATAGGTAGATTACAGATACATCCCTGCTAGAGATCTTCAGACCCCTAGCTTTAAAACAACTTACAGACATTCAAACTCAGGTAAATTGATAATCAATATGATACGGATCGTCTCCAAAAGATTTAAAAACAAATGACATAGATATGCACCATGCAGGGCTCCTCCCAGAAGAGGGAAGTGAAGCCGCCCACCTCCATCTCTGCCTCCACCTGCTCCTCCACAGGGTGACTAATGCCAAGTGCAGTCCTCTCTGAAGGAGGTGCTCAGCTTTGGGCAGTCCAGCTCAGCTGCCTGACTCTGGCTGTTACCATTCAAATGTGTCTTTTTTAAGGACTGAGTCTACTAGATGCATTCATTAGTTAAGCAAATGGAAATTCAGGCAGAACTGTGTGGTGAGAAGCGAGGGTTAAAATGTGTTATCAAGCGTCTTTTCTCCTAGGAGTTGAAGTTAATCAGCCTGATCAGGTCAGGGTGGAAGCCTTGCCTTCTGCATGAGTGCATCATTGATGATGAAAAAGGGCCAGCCTTGAGAAGGTAAGACAGGAGGATTGCTGTCTCCATGGGGCACCCAGAAAGAGGCTGCTGTCCTTGCAGATAACCTGATCCATTGAGCCAAGAACTGGATGGGGAGTGTCTGTAAGAATATTAAAATCCTTATCCCGAAGTGATTTATTTTTGTCAGGTTTTTTCCTCTGTTATTAACAGCTGACATTTACCAAGCACTCCTACAGTCCTACATGTTTGACATTTCTATTCTTTTCTTTTCTTTTCTTTTCTCACTCTGTCACCCAGGCCAGAATGCAGTGGCGCGATCTCGGCTCACTGCAACCTCCACCTCCCAGATTCAAACAAATCTCCTGCCTCAGCCTCCTGAGTAGCTACAGATGTGTGCCACCACGCCCGGCTACTTTTTATATTTTTGGTAGAGATGGGGTTTCACCATGTTAGCCAGGATGGTCTCGATCTCCTGACCTTGTGATTCGCCTGCCTCGGCCTCCCAAAGTGCTGGAATTACGGGGGTGCGCCACCGTGCCCAGCCCTATGTTTGACTTCTGTTGTCTCTTAACTCTCACAGCACCATAAAGCGGGTACCATTAGTATCCCTCCTTTATCAATGAGGAAACTAGAGCACAGAGGCTTTCAGTGAGGTGTACTGTCATACAGCAGGTTGGTGACAGCTGGGATCTGAATGCCCTGTAATAGAAATATTCAGTCTCACATTGCCGAGATTGGTTCACCAGACTCTGCTCAGCAAACAGCCGCGTGCAAAGCACTGCTCCTGTTCAAACTAAGTGTGATGGCGCAGGTGAAAGTGCTTTAGGAAAAGTCCACAAATGCATTTCAAATGAAAGGATAACCATGTGTCTAGCAAAAGGGAAAGTGAAATGCTTCTAAACCATCAGGTCTGTAAAATAAACTACGGTAACATGGAAAACTATATCCAAATATTAGAAGGCTTAAAAATTCTTTTTAATTGATTTTATAGTTTTTTCAAAATCTTTTTTTAGAGATGGGGTCCCACTCTGTTGCCCAGTCATAGCTCACTGGAAAATGCCTGAAGAGGCCCCAGTTCCCAAGGGCTCTGCTGCACACAGCACATCCTTGCCAGCTGTGGGTTCCATGCAGGACTCTGAAAACAAAATTGCGGGAGTCTGTGAGCCATGTGCTTTTTTTTTTTTTTTTTTTTTTTTGAGACGGAGTTTCGCTCTTGTTACCCAGGCTGGAGTGCAATGGCGCGATCTCGGCTCACCGTAACCTCCGCCTCCTGGGTTCAGGCAATTCTCCCGCCTCAGCCTCCTGAGTAGCTGGGATTACAGGCATGAGCCACCATGCCCAGCTAATGTTTTGTATTTTTAGTAGAGACGGGGTTTCACCATGTTGACCAGGATGGTCTCGATCTCTTGACCTCGTGATCCACCCGCCTCGGCCTCCCAAAGTGCTGGGATTACAGGCGTGAGCCACCGCGCGCGGCCTGAGCTATGTGCTTTTAATAAACCACAGCGTCACCCAGTGCCCGTCAGTGGGTGGAAAACCAGGAAAGAGATTAAGGGGACAGTCAGCGAGCCCTTACTTCTGTGGAAGGGCTTCTCACTACAGGGGCCCCAAGAAGCTGCCTTCCTCCCACTCACGACCACCCCTTTCTGCCCCAGTCAAGCTCAGGCTCGGCTTCCTCCACATCCTGAATGCCATCGTCACCACCCAACTGGGTTTCTTACCTGCTGCCTCCCCATTCATATTTGCTCTTCAAAATCTCTCTCAAATGTATTGTAAGGGGTTGGGGAGGCGGTGGGAGCATATCCAGCTCCCGGAGATCAGAGGTTCTGGGCCTCTCTAACCCCGAAGAATGGGAAAAGGGACCCGGAGAAGCGGGGAGTTTGCAGTTCGAATAAATATCATGGACCCGAAGAGTTTTGCAGAAAAGCGATTTGTTAGAGAGAGAGAAAGAAGACAGCTCTCACGCTTTTGTGGGAGGGGACCCCGGAGAGGGAAATCCGTTTAGGTGGGAGCCGCTGGAGGGTGAACCCTTGAGTTATTCCCTCCCCATTCATGTTCTCGTCCAATAAGAGTTCTCGCGAACTTCCTCCAGAGTGATTGATCTTTGACTCTGATAGTGGATTGGTTACTTGGTCCACAATCCTGAGTTGCAGAGCCCCCTCCTCCCAGAGCTTTGGGCCGGATTTTGGGACAAAAGAGCCCCATCTGGCTTGGCTCTGCCTACCTGGCCCGACGCCCGCAAAAATCAGACAAAGATCTTTGCATCTGAAATCCCTCTGGTCCCCATATGGAGGCGTGGAGGAGGTGCTCAAATCCCTGCATTTGAAATCCCCGTGTTTGAAACCACACCCCTCGCGGACCAGGGAAGAGAAGTCTCTCGGTGTCACTCTCAATAGATCTGATTTTTAAATTTTTAATTAAAAATTCTAAACTTCACTTTCATTTAAAAACATTTAATTTTAAAATTAGATTTAAACTTAAAACTAATTAACAATTGCCTATTAAATAAAATCGAAACTTCTTGCCTAACATTTATAACCCTCTGAGTTCAGGATCAACTTAACTTTCCAACCTTACTTAGCTTTCTTCTCCATGTTCACCACAGACAACCGGTTATAAGCTAAAAAAACAAGCACCCCACCCCGGACCCCAGCACACCTGGACCTCCCTTCCTGCCCTGGAAGGATGCACTTCCCTCATTCACTTCCAAAATCATGCCTATTTGTAAAGATTGAACTCAAAGTAGCCTCCATCATGAATCCTTCCAGCCTGAAATACTTTCTCCCTCTAACAAACATATATCATGACCTAACCTTCTAGCTAAATGTTTATACTGTTTAACCATGAGCCTTTTGAAGGCAGAAATTGTTTTAAATTTAAATTTTTAACCATTTAAAAATTTAACAATTTAAAATTTTTTCACAATTTAAAATTTTCAATTTAATTATTTAAAGGATCTTGGCTCCCTGCCAACCTCCGCCTCACGAGTTCAAAGTATTCTCATGCCTCAGCCTCTGGAGTAGCTGGGACTACAGGCACGCCTCGCCGGATCTGGCTAATTTGTTTGTATTTTTAGGAGAAACGGGTTTTTGCCATGTTGGCCAGGCTGCTCTCAAACTCCCGACCTCCTGTGATCCCCTTGCCTCGGGCCTGGCCGACACTGTTCTTTCTGTGCCGAGGGAGGGGTTTCTTTCGAGCCTCTTCAGCTTCTTCTGTCAGGTCACGCATGTAGCCTGCAACGTCTCTCCCACGACATGCTCCCACCATACTTCCTTGCTTTCGGAATCATAACCAGGCAATCATTTGGTACTGTGAGTGATTAACAAGCCTCCATCCTTCAGGGCCCCAAAAACTTTATTGCCAGTGGTAGTTCTGGCAAGGCCTGCATCCAAATAGCAGGTGCAGCTCCCCTATCCCCCACCAGGCTGTCAGTGCTCTCCATGCTGTATTCATCTTCGGTCACCTCCACCTGGCCTTCATGGATCTTGCCCACACCAAGCCTGTTGACAAGCTGGGGCCAGCACAGGCCAGTACCACACGCTGCAGCTTAAGCTATCAGCCGACATTCACACAGAATCTCGGCAGTTCGTGTGCGTAAGCTGCCCACACTATCACAGCTCCTATCTGGGCATAAGCCCTCCGACCAATGGTGTCTCTGTTTGCCACACAAGCTATCATCCTGTGTTTGGGTGTGCTGTACTTATTTTTACCCTGTATCGCCAAGCGTTTCTGAGCTCAGTCATGTTTTACCCTCACATCCCCTTCTGAATTTCACTCGTGTCTCTGAAAGCAGGCTTTACTCTTGACAACTTTAAGAAACCCTGCACAAGAGAGACCTCCATCTGTGGCCCTACATGGATCTCGGGATCTCTGGAAGTAGAAGAAACAGAGATGTTTCCAAACATCGCCTTACTTTCTGAAACATAGAACTAGAGATATACAAATGATCTATTACTTGTTCAAAAATATGTGTGTGTTGCCTGATGGAGTTGTGTGCTTGACTCAAGATTTAAAGATCAATGGGATGTGTTTCCTACCCTTAGGCACTTTCAGCCTAGGCGGATTATAATTGTACAGAGAATATGATGGTTAATTTATTTGTCAACTTGGCTGGGCCTGGGGTGCCCAGCTCTTTCATTACTCATTATTCTGTGTAGATGAGGCATTTCTGGACAAGACTAACATTTGAAATCATAGAATGAGTAAAGCCAGTTGCCCTACCTACAGTTCGTCCACCCCATCCCATCTGTTGGGGGTTTAAATAAACAAAAGGCAGGATAAGGGAGAGCTCACTCTCTCCACCTGTCTTTGAGCTGGGACGTTGGCCTTCTCCTGCCTCTAATTCCAAATCTGGCTGGCACTTTAGACCATCAGCTCTCCGGGGTCTCCAGCTTGCTGACTGCAGAATCTGGGACTTCTCAGCTTCTGTAACTATTTGAACCAATTCCTTATAATAAAAGTCTTTCTCTACATACATTTTATTGGTTCTGTTTCCCTGGGGAGCCCCAGTAGAAGAAATCCAAGACACGATGCAATACGTGAGTGCCACGATACTGAGAGTGCTGCTCGAGGCATTATGGTGGAGACGGGGTTCACTGAGGAGCGGGTTGACTCATCTCAACAGGTAGAACAGGGAGACCCGCTTCGATTCATAGTTCAGTGGGCCCTTCTGCATGGTAGCAGAGGGCATGCATTTTAGGGTCAGTACAGATATAAAACCAACACTAAAGCACAAAGATCAGATTAATGGCATGAAAATATGTCTACAACATGGTTAGCTTTAAACAATATTTAAACTTTATTATCTAAGTGTTGTTATCTCACATCTACCTCAGTAATCAACTCATGCAGCTGCCTTATTCATAAAAAAATTTTCAAGCTTGACTGTCTGTTGGGCTCCAAATCAGTCTTAGAAATTTTTGAATAATTGACATTTTAGAAAAGGCATTTTCCATACACAAAAGGAAAATAAGAAATCAGCATCAAAAGATTAAAAAGCCACATATTTGGGAACTACAGTCAAAATAATCAATGCATTAAAAAGGAAATTAGAATGCAAATGTTTAAATGTTTAGATTGAATGAACTTGGATGGGCTTTACATCAGAATTTCTGTGATGGCTTTTTGGAGCCAGATCACGTATGGAAAGCAAACATTCTCTGCTTTTCTTTGTACACTCTTGGGGTAGGTGTTCGTCCTGTTACCAATGCTGCCTGTGTGTGAGCAGGGACCGGGTAATTGGCTTTTGACAAAACTTCAGTTCCTATACTTAGGAAACTAACTTCCTAACTTTAGGAAGTTAAGACAAGAACTGAAAAATAAATTTCAGGCATCTAGACATGGAGACTATTTGGATTATGGACTGCAGAGAATTTCTAATGAAGACAAATAGCGTGGTTAGGGATCTCATCTTGTTCAGTGACTTTCTCAAGCGATGAGTTCTCTTCGTTGAGGGAATGAACCCCCAAAGTATTTGAAAGACTTTACGTATATACAAGACACTGCAGATTCCTGTGTGAAGAATGGTACTAGAACAATTGATTAACATGTTTTTAAAGTACTGGATCTTACCTCACAACAGATATAAAAATTAATTTGAATGATGCACAGATTTTCTAGGGCTGTTGTAACAAGTACCATAGACTGGCAGGTTTAAATAACAGAAATTTATTTTCTCACAGTCCTGGAGGCTGGAGGTCCAAGATCAAAGTGTCAGCAGGGCTGGCTCCTTCTGAGTCCCTTCTTTGGTTTGCAGATGGCCATTCCCTTCCGTGTCTGCACATGACTTCCTCTGTGTCCTGATCTCTTCATACAGGGACACCGGTCACACTGGATTAGGACCCACCTTAATGAATTTATTGTATCGTAGTTACCCTTTATAGACCATATTCCCAAATACAGTCGCATTCTGAGGTACTAGGAGTTAGTTAGGGCTTCACACAAATCAGCGCCTAGCATATAGATTAAAGATTTAAAAATTAAAACAAACAGTAAACTTTTAGAAGAAATTATAGAGAAACTGTTGTTACAGTTTTGTTACAGTAAACTATTTTCTTAAGTAAGACATGAAAGCTCAGCCACGGAGTAAAAGCTAGGTCAACCCGACTACCAAAAATAAACAGAAAGCTTGCTGTTCATAGAAAGACCCCATTTTTTTAAATTGCATTTTAGATTTTGGGGTACATGTGAAGAACATGCAAGATTGTTGCATAGGTACACACACGGCAGTGTGATTTGCTGCCTTCCTCCTCATCACCTATATCTGGCATTTCTCCCCATGCTATCTCTCCCCCACTCCCCACCCCCTGCTGTCCCTCCCTTATTTTCCCCCAACAGACCCCAGTGTGTAGTGCTCCCCTTCCTGTGCCCACGTGTTCTCATTGTTCAACACCCGCCTATGAGTGAGAACATGCGGTGTTTGATTTTCTGTTCTTGAGTCAGTTTGCTGAGAATGATGGTTTCCAGGTTCATCCATGTCCCTACAAAGGACACGAACTCATCGTTTTTGATGGCTGCATTATAGTCCATGGTGTATATGTGCCACATTTTTTTAAAAAGGAAAAGACAAGCCACAAATTGGAAGAAGTTATTTGAAATGTTTATATTCTTTAAGAATAAACATTCAAAAAAATGAATAAACATTCAAAATCAACTCAAAAGGAAATCAAAAATAAACTAAAGCAAAACATTACAAAAATGGGCAAAATATATTAGAAATACTCATTTCACAGAAGTATAAATGACCAATAATCATATTAAAAGACACTGACTTCCTTACTAATAAAGAAATACAGTTTAAAAGAAAATAAAAATTTACACACATATGTTGATTGGCACTGTGGTTGAAGTTTATTCTCAACTACTCTGGAAAGGAATTTGGTATCATCTAGTGAAATTGAGAATGTGCTAAGTCCTAAGACCAGTTTTACTTCACATTGTCCGTCCTGCAGAAATGCATTCACATGCACACTGTGAAACCTACACATAAATGTTTGCATCAGCATTGTTCATAATATCCCCAAACTAAATAAAGCTAACTGTCCCCCACAAAGAGAATGTATAATTGCTCTTTAGTGCATTCACAAGTAGATTTCTATAGAGCGGTGTAAGTAATGAACTCAATGTTGTATAACAACAAAAAAATAGTCGAAGAATACATATAGTATGACACCAAAATAATCTAAGAGAATCACACAATACAACACCATTTATATAAGATACTCAAAATGCACAAATACAAATAGTATCTTAGTGATAAATGCATAGATAGTAAAACACTGAAGTACACCAAGGAGAGAATATGAACAAAATGTAAGCTATTCCAGTTACCACTGGCGCAGGAGAGGAGAAAACGTAAAGGTGCGAGTTGGTAACGTTCGTTACTATTCTAATGATTACGCTACATGACTGGCAATGAGTAGTCATTTTATTTTTCTTCATATGTCATATAGGTGCATCTACTGGGTCATGGTTTTTCGTGATATGCTAAGATGAGATGAGACGCTGGGAGTGCAGACTTCGTTGAGTCAGCTATGTGATTCTTTATATGGGATGACGAAATAACAAGAATTCTTTCCAATAAAATTTTAAAATGGAAAAAACATTCTGGGATGCTGTTAAAATGACAATTAGATAATATTTATAAACTTAAATTCACCATTAAGAAACACAAAATAAAGAAAATAAAGAAGCTAATAATTCAATACAAGTGGGGAAAAGAAAAACACAGTACACACGGAAAGTAGAAAGAAATGCAGAAGAAAAGGTGCAAGCAGAAATAAAGTAACAAAATTAACACCATGGTAGAGATAAGCAACAACCTAGAAGCAGTACTTTGAAAACATTAGTGAAATTGAGAAATCTTTAGGAAGACTGACCAAGAAAAGCTGGCAAAACGAAGCCATAAAGGATAAAATGATTACAGTTACAATATAGATTAAAAAGTACTTTTTAAAATTTCATGACAGAAAAAAATAAAAATCAAGATGACAAGGGCAATTTTCTAGGAAAAAAAAACCATACAAAAAGAAAACTCAAATACCCAAGCCATTAAATAACTTAATCCAACATAAAAAGTAAAATAGATGTGTAAAAAATGGGGTTTTTTTTCAGAAGGTGTTCTGAGAAGGTGGTCGTGGTTTGCTTTTCATAAGTTTCATTACAGCGAAATAACCACACCTGTCTAACAAACAACAGGAAATGTACTGCTTTTAACTAAACGGACTCTTACTAAAAGGACTCTTAGTACAAGGGCCAGATGACTTGCATGCTGCAGACATACCCTGGCCTCTGCAGGACACAGCAGCCTGTCCTGTCTCCCTGAGAGGCCTCCTTCTCATCACTGCTGCACAGCCAGGGAGGGCCTGTCTCCCAGTCACTGGATAACAGCTGCTGAAATGTTCTCAGAGGCTGGTGTTCTCATGGTTATGAATCCACGGTTCCTGGCTACAGAATGCGTTTCTGTTGGGCCACTTCTGTTGTCTCTTTAGAGTTGAGGGCTGCCACTCAGGACTTACTTCTCCCAGTTGATCAAAGCAAGTGAGACATTGGCTCATCCCAATGTTAGGAAGTTAGTTGGGGATGGGGAGTCAGCTATTGGTTGGACTTCAGGTGGCAGAGAGGATCCGAAAGGGGTTCTTACTGTTTGCCCCACATGGTGTCACCTGCCTTGGGGATCAAGATTAAGGTATCATCCACAGGACTGCAAGTCCACAGAGGGCATACAGACTTAAAGATTGTCTGGGTCTCTGTGCTGAATTACCTTCTGTCCTACACATTTGTCAAAAAAGAGAAGAACTTGCATTTTCTGTACAAACTTAATTTACTCAAAAAGGAGAAAGGCTCCTTGAAACCAGCTCATAGCATTGGGTTCTATGTCCCCACCCAAATCTGATCTCAAATTGTAATCCCCATAATCCCAATGTGTCAAAGGAGGGACGTGTTGGGAGGCGATTGGCTAATTGGGGTGGTTTTCCCCATGCTGTTCTCAGGATAGTAAGTCTCACAAGATCTGATGGTTTCATAAAGAGCAGTTTCCCCTGTACTCACTCCTCTCTCTCCAGCTGCCTTGTGAAGAAGCGTCTGCTTTCCCTTTCACCATGATTAGAAGTTTCCTGAGCCCTCCCGCAGCCATGCAGAACTGAGTCAATTAAACCTCCTTTGTTTATAAATTACCCAGTCTCTGGTAGTATCTTTACAGCAGTGTGAAAATGGACTAATAGACCAACCTAGCCTTTAACAGGTTACAAAAAGGTTTCAGGTTCCCCACTTACTTCCCAGACAAATTTCTGTTTCCGTGGTTGAAAGGATAAGAGGCTTTTTTTTTTTTTCCCCAAGACGGGGTCTTGCTCTGTCACCCTGGAGTGCAGTGGCATGATCTCAGCTCACTGTAACCTCCGCCTTCCCGGCTCAAGCAATTCTCCTGCCTCAGCCTCCTGAGTAGGTGGGACTACAGGTGCCCACCACCACACGCGGCTAATTTTTGTATTTTTAGTAGAGATGGGGTTTCACCATGTTGGCCAAGCTGGTCTCGAACTCCTGGCTTTGTGATCCGCCTGCCTTGGTCTCTCAAAGTAACAGGATTGCAGGTGTGAGCCTGAGCCACCTCACCTGGCCTAGGAGGCTTTCTTGTTACTCGGGGAACTCTGTATGATGGAGGAGAAAAGGACAGAGCTCTCTGTTGGCCTCCAACTTCTTCAGGCTGCCCCTGGAAAAATAAAAATCCACTTCGGATACAACAGGCGTTTAGTACTGCCGCTGAGACTCTGGGAGGAATCTGGGTGAATTAAAGAGGGTCAACAATTCATTCTCCAACACACTTGAGTAGAGAAAATTGTGGCTTCTATAATTAGATCTGACATTCCACCAGGGTGTCGGGGATACACCACCACCACCAGCACCATGAAACTCCCCTGAAAGCTTCTCCCCACGGGCAACTTGGATTAGAGGAGAGTGCCTGACGGGATGGGAGCTCTGCACACTGCCTGGGACCAAGTGGTCATGAAGACCGGGAAAGGGCCTGGCACCAGCGATCACCCCACCCAGTGTTTCAAACTTTTTACGATACATTGAATGAACCAGTTCCAGAACTCCCCCAGAAAGAAAGAAAGAAAGAAACTCTCCCAAAGAAAGAAACTTGCTCTTTCAGTTAGCCAAGACTTTAAAAGTGCATTCTTGCTCTGTGTATGAAGGAACTATATAGGGGATCGGTGACCATGGGAACACGCAAGCTTGTGCCTGCTAACCCTGTCCCTAATGCGACCTATGTGCAAAAGGGCCTGAGTAACAGCTTCTAGATCTTAAAAACCTCCATCACCGGACAATATTGTCTGGCCAGAATAGGAAGGGGTATGATGGTCCCAATGGGAAAGCTAGGCTGTTTGGGACAGAAGGTATATAATGAAACCAGTAAAACAGTCACTTAGTGGAGTTTAAATAGAACCAAGACCAACCCTTTCCAGAAGTTTCCCACCTTACAGGTGGCCGGGACCTACCCGGAACTCCACCGGGACTGGGTAGTGCCTCCTGGCTTGTACTGGATACGTGGGCACAGGGCCTACACCCAACTGCCAAACCAGTGGATGGGCAGTTTGTGCCCTTGGTACCATCAAGCCCTCTTTCTATTACCCATAAAAACTGGGGGGGGTTAGATTTTCCTGTCCATCACTCATGAGACAAGTGAAGCCTACTTACAGGGGAGGGGACTGGAAAGATGATGAATGGTCCCTGAGAGATTAATACAATGTCAGCCACATGGGCAGAGGACGGCTTGTGGGGCTATCATACTCCAATCTATGTGCTTAATTGAATTATTCAGTTTCAAGCTGTCCTAAAAATCCTCACCAACAAAACTGGCCAGGCTCTAACCTCCCTGGCACGGCAGGAGACCAAAATGAGGAATGCCATCCACCAGAATAGACTGGCTTTAGATTACTTACTGGCAGCTGAAGGAGGGGTATGTGGAAAATTCAACTTAACCAACTGTGGCCTGCAAATAAATGACCAGGGTCAGGTGGCTGAAACTATTGTAAGGGCCATGACAAAACTGGCACATGTGCCCGACAGGCCTGGCGTGGGTTCGACCCTGAATCAGTGTTTGGGAACTGGTTTCCTGCTGTAGGAGGGCTCGAGACCATTATTATACATGTGTTACTAATAATAGGGCGTGCGTATTGCTCCCCTGCTCAATGTCCTTGCTCCTTCAAGTGATAAAAGGATTTATAACTGCCGTGGTTTAAGAAAAAACGTCAGCACAGGCCTATGACATGAACCACTACCAATCTGTCTCATCAAAAAAAACCCTGACAGTAAGGCTAAAGGTAAGAGTGAGAATTCTCACCAAAAAAAAAAAAAAAAATGAGAGAGAGAGAGAGAGAGGTGAGATTCTCAAGGGGGGGTGAGAGGGAAGAACCCCCTCGCCTCCTTCAATTTCACCTCCTCCCTCCCCGCTTCCAGATGGTAAGGAGGGTGAAGAAGGAAAAAAAATGAAATAAAATACCAAAGAGCTGGGAAAATGACTCCCTCTTTAGTTCCCAGAGTCTCTGCTATCTGTTAACCTTGAAAGAGCTGCAAATGATTGTTAGCTCTGCCGGCTGGAGCCTGGCACTGGGTCACACTCCCACGTCTCCACGACCAGGCTCTCTCCTGGAAACACCTCTGCCAACAAACAGCTCGTTGCTTTTGTCTTGTCTCTGTAAGGCCCCCTCCCCTGCTAACCCCGGCTCACGCTGCATATGAATTAGCAAATCAATGAAGCCAAAATATTGTAAGGTCGGACGTCCAGCAAATGGACAATGACATAGTCCTGCCTCAGTTTCCCCTTTAGCTTTGTAAGCCTATAAAAGGGGAGAGAAGCTGCAGCTTGGGGAGCTCGGTGAATGAGGCTGTAGCCCCCCACAGCTTCCAGCTGAATAAAAAGCCACTTCCTTCCTCAGTTCTCTGTTCAGTGTTTGAGAGGTTTGTTCCCCACCACTCCTGCTACAGAGGAGAGTCCCTGACGGGCCAGGAGCTCTGCACACTGCCCAGGACCAAATGGTCATGAAGATGGGGAAAGGGCCTGGCACCAGCGAGGAGCTGCCCCTTGATAGACGGGATCTGTAGCACCACCCTCAGCGTGCCTGCCTTTTACAGGTGTAAAGGGAGCAGAATCTGTAAAAGTATAACAATAATTTTCTATTTAGCCTCCCCCATGCATGGCTTTTACCCCAATTTACTCTAGGAATCCATTATCTGTGGGAATATCAGCATTTGTTTCAATAGCAGAACAGGAGAAATAAGGAACAAGCTGTTTCTATATTCAGAAATAGATTGCGCAGAAGAAAAACAGGTTCATCTTTGTTTCTTCATTTATAAAGGACTGATCCATGAGGCTCTCCTGGAGGGTCAGAAACACAACCTTCTGCCTGGGAGAGCAGGCAGCTCCACAGAAGAGCTTTCGCCTGGTGGGATTCTCATCCCCAGAGAACATTGGGTGGTGTCTGCAGACATTTTTGGCTGTCACAACTAGGAGTGGAGGGTGCGCCCCTGGCATCTGGTGGGTAAGCCCAGAGGATGCTGCTAAACATCCAGCAATGCACAGCATGGTCCCCACCACAGAGAATGGCCTGGCCCCAAGCACTGTGAGTGCTGCGGGTGAGACCCTACTAACGGCCGAGGTCTGTGAGCGCCACCTGGAACCCCACTAGAAACGCACACCCCCAGAGCCGCCTGCCAGCAATTCCAGGAGGGCCCAGCCACTTTTGCTTGGGCAAGCCCGCCAGGTGCTGTGATGCGCCTGAAGTTTATGGAAGTAAGAGGCCATGACGTGGGGATTCCTGACACTTTCTGGCTCTGGACAGTGGTGGAAAAGAGGAAGAAAAGACCAAAGGATGGAGCCAAGCTGCTGTCTGTGCTTCCTCTTCTGTGGGCTGCAGCTGAGAAACCAAGCTTGGGCTGGGCAGCAAAGGAGACACCTGAGCAGGCAGCTCTTGCCCCCTGACCTACGTGGGCTGTGGAGGGCCTCGTCCACGTGGGTAGCCTCCTGGCATCGACAAGTGCAGGATGCAAGGGGCGCACTCACCATCCTGTCCGGGCTGACTGGGTCTGGTTGGGGCGCACTCACCATCCTGTCCGGGCTGACTGGGTCTGGTTGGGGCACACTCACCATCCTGCCTGGGCTGACTGGGTCTGGTTGGGGCACACTCACCATCCTGCCCAGACTGACCGGGTCTGGTTGGGGTGCACTCACCATCCTGCCCGAGCTGACCGGGTCTAGTAGACCCTGTGCAACCAGCCTGATGCCGGCTCCCATGGGAGATCACGGAGTCTCTTGAGGTCTGGCTGGATTCCTTCGGGTGTTGGCATGGGCTCTCTGCAGCCCTCATGCAGTGCTAGCTTGCCACTAGGGTGACCCACTCCCCCAAGCTCCCCTGAGAGCCTGTTGGGTAACTCTGGGCATTTGTACCACCTGGGAACTTAAAAGACCAAAACACCAAAAGTATCATAAATCTCCCCTCTGCATTCCCATGCGGTGCTACCAAGCTGGCTCACCCTGGGGCTGCGATGGCTCTCTCTGCCCTTTCCTATGGCTCAGAAAGAAAAATGGGAGAAGAATAGGGACCCATCAGGGCTGTGAGTTCGCTACATATGGTGATGAGGAGAGAGACAGTGGGTTGGCCTAAATCTCAGAGAAGCAGGGTTTCTGCCTGACTATGGAAAACCAATGGTATGGAAAACTATGGGGAAGAAAAAAGGAAACACCTTTTAAAAATCATAACACTGAAAACACAAAGCATCTATGGACGACCCGTGATCTCCTGCATTCGCTTTTCTGTTTTACTTGATTTCTTGGAAAGGTCACTTTGCTCCAGACATGCGTTTGCACAGTCAGGCGTTCTGAGCATCTCCTT
Source organism: Saimiri boliviensis (assembly GCF_048565385.1). NCBI lineage: Eukaryota > Metazoa > Chordata > Mammalia > Primates > Cebidae > Saimiri > Saimiri boliviensis. The sequence goes on along the minus strand of NC_133454.1, from coordinate 25,463,851 downwards.
TCTGTTTTCAACACTGTATCTGGGGGTCAAACACTTTTTGCTGTCGCCATATAATGAAGGGTGTGCAATGGGTGGGCTTAAGCCAAGCAAAAAATGTCCCCGCAGGTTAGAGGGTGGACAGCGGACCCAACGCAGGGCAAATCCTGTGACCCAGGCTACTCAGTCACCACTGTGGAAGGGACTCAGCTCTGTCTGCTTTCTGCTGCATGTCACACCCCTCGAGGCTCCGTGGCCTGGAAAAGAAAGTCCCACCAGCCTCGTGGGTACCACACCCCCACGTGGGGCGGAAGCAGGAGTGCAGCTCAGTTATTAGGCCCACAAAGGTTTCACTTAAGTGGGGTGACTCCCCAGAAGCATGTCTGGATCCCACTGCTAACAAAAGGAGCTGGGGAGGCAGGGACAGACCACGGGCAGCCACTGCAGCAGGCACCAGATGGCCCCACTGCAACCTCACGTAACTGGTCCAAGCCATCTCTACCCACGGCAGCCCGGGGAAAGGTACTAGAAAAAGTGCCCTGGTGCTACCACCACAGCAGCGAAAGACAGCAGTGGGAGCAGGGTATGCTTCAGAAAGGCCAGGAGTGAAGGCTGGGATGGGCTGACGGTGAGACCGGGATCCCGAAAACAGTGGAGATGTGTGGAAGGGGGCCGAGGGAGCCGGGCTCAGGCTGTTAGAGGAGTGGACTAGTTAGGTCATAGTAAAATCAAAGGGGACAAGTGGGGCTGTGCAGGCCCAAGAGAACCCGTCCATCAGGCAAGGACGGAGGCCACTTCAGGGCCCTGCGAGAGCACACATCCTGCCTCCTTTGTTCCTGTCTCAGCTAGAAACATCCAGAAGGTCATCCAGATGCCACAAAAGACCCTTCGGAATGCCATACCCAAATGATCCGGCTACAGAGACCAGCTTCCACTTCCTCAAACACGATGATCTGTCAAGGACAAGGTGGAGCGGCTGTGAGGTTCCAGTTCTGCCTCTGGGTGGACTGGGGCACAGGTGCCATGGGCAGAGTTCGCCTCATCTGTTCCAGAATGAAGCCATGGTGCTGTCTGGGTAGAGGGTGTTCTGAGGACCTAACGACCAGCAGCAGCCCGGGTTTTGTCCATTGGTGAACACAACTCCTTTCATCCAGTCCTGAAAAAGACTGGAACAGCAGATTGAAGATCTGAGTTCTAGATGTAAAGACGCAAGGGTGAAAGACAGACACACACACACACACACACACACACACACACCATACACCACCAACACACCAAATCAGATCATGCAAGGATGGAGGCTGCTTGGGGTTCCTGCGAGAATGCACATCCTCCCTCCTTTGTTTCTGTCTCAGCCAGAGCTCCCTACACAGGATGGATGACCAGCTGGGTCCCTGGATGAGAGGTGCCCCAGGGAGTTCGGTACCACCACTGGCTTGGGCTTGGCTTGGCACCTAGGCCTCATGGGAGAGGGCTCTGATTTCTAACAAGTCTCCCTGTGTCTGCCCCAAGCCAACAGAGGCTGTGGATTCCCTAAACATCAGGTATTCATCAAAACACACTGGTGGGTAAGATGCCTCTAAGCTCACGCTGCAGAACCTTGGGTGTGGAGCAAATGTGTGCGGGCATCTTACCCACCACATCCCTGCCACGGGCTGGACGATATCTGGTACTGGCATCTTACCCACCACATCCCTGCCACGGGCTGGACGATATCTGGGGACTAGTGGATGACTGTCCCCAATTTCCTCATGCAGTGGCTTCTCTAGCCACCCCCACTGGAACACACTACTCACATATCTGTGCCACGTGGGGTAGCTGAGGCCCCAGTATTCCCTCACATGTGGGCGTCTCAGAGCTGGGGGCCCTGGCCTCTTCCACGCCACACGCCTGTGCTCACCGCCCTCAGCTTGGGGTGACGGCAGCAGCGACTGGAGCCCACCTTTTCTTTCTGCGCCAATGTCCCGCCCAGGGGTGAGGAGGCCTTGGTTCTCCCCCAGGATCCTCAGAGTGCCGCTGTCCTGGTGGCCCTGCCCGGGACAGAACAGCCAGGGTGGGCACCATGAGGCACTCTTCTGTACTCCTTCTGGGTCTCCCCGACACAACGAGGGCACAGCTGCAGGACTGGCAGGCAGCAGGCCTCAGGGCCCTACAGACCCCCAGCACCGAGCCAAGCAAACCCCTGGCTCCCGCTCTCCCCACCCATCCACCCACCCTCCCAGGCCAGGCCTGGCAGGAAAAGAAAGAATCCCTGGAACATTTTATCAGAGACTGCTCTGGGGCAGGAGGCCAATTCAGAGTTTTTTGAGCAGCAGATACTCAGGATGTAAAAGCTCTGCTTACCCATGGCACACACGCTTGTACCTCAGAAACCCACAGAACTCTCCCTCCTCCGAGTTGGGCTCCTTTGAGGAGTAAGCTAAAGGGCGGGGAGGAGCAAATGGGCTACCCAGGGCCAGGCCACGCCCTCAACACACACAGGGCCTGGCAGGGCTACCCAGGGCCAGGCCACGCCCTCAACCCACACAGGACCTGGCAGGGCTACCCAGGGCCAGGCCACGCCCTCCATCCACGCAGGGCCTGGCAGGGCTACCCAGGGCCAGGCCAAGCCCTCAATCCACACAGGGCCTGGCAGGGCTACCCAGGGCTAGGCCGTGCCCATATCCCACACAGGGCCTGGCAGGGGTACCCAGGGCCAGGCTGCACCCATATCCCACGCAGGGCCTGGCAGGGCTAGAACTTGTTCCTCACTGGGTTGGATACATTTTTCTTAATAGCTGATGGGTGACATGATCCAGGACTCCCACAGACTTCTCATTCAAAAACAGCTGCCAAAGAAAGAAGGCAGAGCTCTTAGGTCCTCATTAAGAAAGGGAGGACAGGAGCCTTAGAAAAGCAAAGAAAAGGGCAAATCGAGGAGAATAATAAACTCTTTGACTCCCAGAATAAGCCAGCTGCCCTTGAGCTCACAAAATCCAGCCGGAGTTCAAGGGGCACAGGGACACCCTGATGGAGGAGAAGGCCGAGGAAGTGCAGTCAGGATGCACAAGGCCTCAGCTCCACTGCAGGGCAAGGAGGGGATACTTAAAAGACCTGCAGGGAATGACGGAGTAACGGAAGGTGGAGGATGAATAGATACTGTCAAGAAATGGTGATAAAAGCGAAGGCATGGAGATGCAGGAACGGCAGTTGTTTCTGCGTCTCCCCACCTGGCCATCTGGGATCCTCTCTGCCACAGATCCCATTCTGGCAGGCTTCGTCAACTCTTTTTTTTTTTTTTTTTTTTTTTTTTTTTTTTAAAAAACAGGGTCTTGCTCTGTGGCCCAGGCTGGAGTGCAGTGGACTCAATCACAGCTCACTACAGCCTTGACCTCCTGGGCTCAAGTGATCCTCTTACTTCAGCCTCTGGAGTAGCTGGGACCACGGGCGCACTCCACCACGCCCAGCTAATTCTTTTCATCGTTTATAGAGACAGGGTCTCCCTATGTTGCTCAGGGTGGTCTCAAACCCTTGGGCTCAAGCAATGCTCCTGCCTTGGCCCTCCTAAAGTGTGGAGACTGCACCATGCCCGGCCTCCTATTATTTGGAAAGGCTGCTGCCACCCCCTTGTCTGGTTTGGGGGTGATCTAAATGAAAACCCGTTTCTTTTCTATTCCCTACAGGATTGCTTCAGCCCCAGATGGAGCTACCCAGAAGACTCCACTTGAGCCATGTAACACCAGATAAGGATAAATAATTTGCTTCTTAGATTGTTAAAGTTAAATCACAATTTTTCAAATCAAATTTGACTCTGAAACTGTAACAACTGGATTGTGGGTTTGGATTAAAATATATATGTGTGTGTACATATATATGTGTATTCCAGAAATGTTCATTTACATGTTAAAAGCATGTAAATGTTTATATTATTTAGAAGGGCCCCCCAGTCCCCTTTCATAGCCTGTTAGGAACAGGGCCTGACAGCCGGAGGTGAGCAGCAGGCAAGCCAGCATTACCACCTGAGCTCTGCCTCCTGTCAGATCGGCAAGGCATTAGGTTCTCACAGGAGCGCCAACCCTATTGTGAAATGCACATGCGAGGAATCTAGGTTGCAAGCTCCTTGTGAGACTCTAATACCTGATGATCCGAGGAGGAACAGTTTCATCCCGAAACCATCCCCCACCACTGTGGAAAACCTGCCTTCCACAAAACTGGTCCCTGGTGCCAACAAGGTTGGGGACTGCTGCTACACAGAACACAGAATTCATAGTTGAAGCTTACTGGAGTCTAATGACATGATCATTTATGGGATACCTACTGCATGACTCAGTATTTCTCTGGGGAAGCGTCGCTTAGTGAAAACAACCCTGACCATTGAGGAACTCGGAGAGTTTCACAGGCACGGTGAACGCACACGGCAGCAGGTGCCATACAGCTGTGGGCAGGCTGCCAGGAAGCACCAAGAAAGCAATGCCGAGCCCCGTCCAACCACGAGACTGGTTGCTTCCCAGGCATGGGCACAGATGGCCAGGGAGAGCAACGGAGGGTCGAACAGAGAGAAGCGGCTTGGCGAGCCTGCTGCCTTGGGAAGAAACCCTGATGGCGTAGGAGGGAGGCAACCAGCACGAAAGAGAGGAACCACAGGGTGAAGGTGCATGGCCTGCAACAGGAAGGTCAGCTGTGAGGGTCTCACAACAGAAGACAGCAAGGCAAGACGGAGGCAACAGCAGCATGAATTTTAAAAGACGAATCGAGCAATGTGGCACCAGACAGGGCCAGTCGAAGAGAAGAAACGAAGAAAGAGGAAGGAGACCACAGGAGCAGCATTTTCAGGAAGGGGGGCTGTGAGTCCACGAACCAGTGTGAGCTGACTTAGGAGCTAACGGCATGAGGAGTTTAGAAGCCTATGCCATGTGCATACACCACCTGAAGATAAATGTCCAGCAAACAGCCAGAAATACGGGTCTGCTGGTAAGGAGAGGAGAGGGGGCTGGAGTCACATGCACACAGAGAAGGCCTTGAAGCCTCGGAGGAAGATGATCGGGGGAGCACAGTGGGAGAAAACAGCTCTGAACCGGGAGTGAGATGAAACCTTCAGCCTCGGCTCTGCGACTCCCCAGCTGAATTTCATTTGACTCCTCTGAGATTTCCTCGCTGGGCATAATATCTCAGGTATTTTAAGAGCGAAGAGCCAACTACAATATATGTAACTTGTAAATGTTAGCGATTGATGTATAACAAGTACAGGGAATTTATGCTCTTCCCAGATCTTAAAAACACACCATCAGCTACCTAAAGGTTCGGCGGGTACCCTGCAGTGGCATTCATATAAAAGACTGCACTGGAGAGACAAATGCCAAGAAACGCATGACGTTTTTGAGAATCAGAAAGTTCTGACCGTTGTTTAGACATCCATCCCAGCAGCACAGCTGGCCTACGACAACAGACAAGTGCCCCGTGAGGCCCGTTCATTGTCTCCCGCCTGCCCCCAATCTCAAACATGACCCCTTGAGAAAAGGAGGCTCCACCGGAGATGTAGGTCCCATAGCGTGTGCCCGGAGGACTCACCGCTCCCTTGGTTCGCAGACAGCATCTCCATGGACAGCGGCTTGATAGACTGGACCAGCTGTGGCAGAGACAGGCGCAAACACCAGGCAGAAGGTTCAGGCTGCACAGAGGATTTCAGAAACCCCTGCCCAAAACCGATTTCTCCAAAAGAATGGCCCCAAGACCAACACAAACAGGAGCCTAAAAAAGGAACACTCAACAGGAATCGTTCTTAAGCATGGCATGGAAACTGCCCTTTGTTTTCCAAACCAGCCTCACGTTAGCTGCACATTTTCTGAATCTGCTAGCTAGGTATTATTATTTCTTAATGCAAAAGCTGACGTCAAGAAAAGGGAGTGATTTGTGGGCCTTGCTCATCAGTCCACAGAAGAGTCTGGGTTAGACTCCTGAGTGCAGGAATCCCAACCCAGGTATGCCAGAGCTATGTGTCCCAGCCTTCTCTTCTTCTTTCTATACTACCTAAGAGAAATCAGCTAGCCCATGGTCTAACCAGCTGGAATTATTCATAAATCTGCTTATCTACCACTGCCCTGAAGCACCCATGTCTGTTTCTCTTCCAGTGGCGTTCTTGTCTGGGAGGTCCATATGCAGTCCCAAGGAAGCATCACTGAACTGCATTTACAACAACACTTCCCCATCCATCTTTCCTTTAAAAAGAGCAACACCCTCCAACTAGTCAAAAAGGCAAAAGGAAGAACAATGTCTTCTCCCTCCCTTTCCCTCCCCCAACATCCTACATAAAGCAGTCATCACTTCCTGCACAGTCTGACTCTAGTGTCTGTTTTACTCATCCTCCTTCTTCATTCCTACTCCCTAAGTTCAAGTTCAGTAGACTTCAACTGGGCTTTGGTGCTCTAACACCACCCCAAACCAGCAAAGAAACCGTTCTGAAATGCAACGCTGGCCACCCAGCTCCTGGCCCTGCTTTAAAGTACCTTCCAGCTGAGTGCAGTGGCTCATGCCTGTAATCCCAGCACTTTGGGAGGCCTAGGTGGGTAGATCCCCTGAGGTCAGGAGTTTGAGACCAGCCTAGCCAACATGGTGAAACTTGGTCTCTACAAAAACACAAAAATTAGCCAGGGCATGGCGGCACGCACTTGTAATCACAGCTGCTCAGAAGGCTGAGGCAGGAGAATCCCTTGAATCCAGAAGGTGAAAGTTGCAGTTAGCCGAGATCACATGACTCTACTCCAAGCCTGGTGACAGAGCGAGACCCTGTCTCAAGGGGAAAAAAAAAAAAAAAAAAGACTTCCCACAACTTTCAGGGAATGTTCAAGCTTTTTAGCATAAAAACATGCATGGCCCTTCGAAACTTGTTGTAGAAACAGATGCCTATAAAGCCTGAAACACACTAAGGAACCAAAAACAAAGAAGATATCAAAGCTATGCGAGTCAGGTCAACACCATATATTTTATAATTTTAAGCAGTGCTATGCTAGAGGTACCTATGCTAGTTCATCAGAGCCAATGGCACGCATCTCTTCCCAACTCTGTTTCCCTGTCATCGTGTTAATAGCCTGAAATTCCCTATGTTCAGAGGATTTACACCTCAGAAATTGGCAAATGCTGCTCATCAGAGTTTTTCCTTCCAGACAGTAAACTGCTAAATACTTCCCGGCAAATCTCAATCCTTATCTTTCAAGATCATAGTGAACAACTTGCCACTAAGAGTGTATGATGTCTAGGGCTTGCTTTAGATTAAGGGCAGAGAGGGAAGAGTGGGGTGCTGATTAAACAAAGCTAACCATGTACTGATAAGTGGAAGCTGGGTTCTGAGCTCATTTGGGTTCACTACTATTCTCGCTGCTTTTTAAAATTCCATAGGGAAAAGCTAAAAGCACAACCACAAAGGCCCCCCATGTGTGCTGCCGGTTTCTTCCCAACACTCCCTCAAAGACCTTCCGCTCCAGTCCTGACTGCAGCTCCCCAATGCGCAGCTTCCTCCGCGTCTTCACGGTTGGGCCCCTGCAGCTCCCCCGATGCCTCTCCCTCTCCCACGCCTCCCTACTGTCAGCCAGTAGCTCCCACTCATCCTGCAGCTCTCAAAATCACTCAACTGGAGCGTCACATTGCATCCTGCAACTGTCCAGCATTCTACAGCGACACCCACAGCAGCTGACACATACCCAACCCTCACTCTGTGCCACTGTTTAATTCACCACAATACCATGAGGCAGGTGCAGTTATTCTCACCTTGCCGATGAGGAGACTTCGACAGAGAGAGGTTAAATGACCCCGTCAGGCCTCACAGCTGGCTAAGACAGGAAAAGATTTGAACCCCGGCAGCCTGGCTCCAGAGCCTCAGCTCCCCGCACAGCAGTGTGTCCCCTTGACAGTGCTGTGTGGTCTTTACTCCTCTGCCATAGGACCCGGGACCTTCCTGTCTCTCCTGTAATTGCCTTTCTCACCCATTAGGCTGCGGATGGCCTAAAACAACATCGTGATAATACAGTTCCCCAAACAGTAATATTCAGTAAATGTTACATCAGTATGTGCTTTTTTTCCCTAGGCCAGTGGTTTTCAAACTGTGTTCCTCAGAAGCCTAGGGGCAAGTCAGACGTGGCCCAGGGACCAACCTAGAGAAGGGACAGCTGACCCTCCTCGAGGAGCTACAGAACTACCACCCCCAGTTTATCCAGTGTACGTCTCATGTACCGAATTTTGCAGTAAATTTGGAGAAAGAGTCCCTCTACTAAATCAGAAGCTTGAAAATCATTGCCCTATATCGAGTCAAGGTGCCTTCACTGTAACCAGAGTGACAGAAGAACAGTTCCCCTGCTTTTCTTTAGAAAGCAGGGATCTCTTCCCAGCTCGGTCAAGAAGGGGATTCTGCTCCAATCCTAACTGCGGTCCCCAGTGTGCAGGCATTATTAGCTAGGATACTTCCCAATATCCTGCAATGTTCACATCATTTCTTCAAATTTAATTTTTTTTTTTTTTGAGACAGGGTCTCACTCTGTTGTCCAGGCTGGAGTGCAGTGGCATAATCTCAGCTCACTGCAACCTCTACCTCCTGGGTTCAAGCGATTCTCTTGCCTCAGCCTCCCAAGTAACTGGGATTACAGGCAAATGCCACAATTCCCAGCTAATTTTTTGTTTTTTTGGGTTTTTTTGAGACAAAGTTTCGCTCTTGTTGCCCAGATTGGAGTGGAATGGCATGATCTTGGCTCACCACAACCTCCACCTCCTGGTCTCAAGTGATTGTCCTACCTCAACCACCCGAGTAGCTGGGATTACAGGCATGTGCCACCATGCCCAGCTAATTTTGTATTTTTAGTACAGACCGGGTTTCTCCATGTTGGTCAGGCTGGTCTTGAACTCCTGACCTCAGGCAATCCGCCTGCCTTGGCCTCCCAAAGTGCTGGGGATTACAGGCGTGAGCCACCGCACTCGTCCTAATTTTTGTGTTTTTAGTAGGGGTTTCACCATGTTGGCCAGGCTGGTCTCAAGTGCCTGACCTCAAGTCATCCACCTGCCCCAGCCTCTTAAAGTGCTGGAATTGCAGGCATGTGCCACCGTACCCAGCCCAAACTCAAATTTCTAATCTGAATTATTATTCTAAATTGTACAATTAGGAGAAGGAACTAAAATTGCTAAGGATTATTTTTTGTTCCCCAATAATTTGGGGAATAACTTGTTTCTTGAGCTAAGCCTTCCTCTCCTCCCTCTCTTTTGTCCAAAGACTATCCCGTATATCCGTGTCTTGTAAATGCTCATCAGGTCCAGGTAGGGCAGAACGTCCCACAGTGACATGAAGTATAATTGTATCACTCACTGTCTTATGCACAGCCTTTGGTGGAGGTTCTGGCTGGAGGGCCATGGGGACCTCTGCAATGAAAAGCAGGTGCTTGGGCCATTCCAAGATCTCCCCCAAACCCAGTCAAGGGCACCTCGCTATCCCAAAGCCACAGGAATTAAGCGTGCAGTCACAGGGCTTGACTTCCTAATTCCAGGAAGGGTCATAAGGCAGGCAGTGAGTGAGCAGGACTCCTCTCATAGCCACAGGCTCCGAGGCAGGGTACTCTGCTGTCTTGAAAAAGAGGAGACCTCAGCTCCACCCACGGGACCAGTAGCTCTCAACCTCAGCTGCTCATTGGAATCTCCTAAGGCCCAATGAGAAAATACATATGCTCAGATTCCATCCCTTCCTTCCCATTTCGACCACGACATACTCATCTAATAGCTCTAGAAAGGTCCTGGAACCTCTGAATCTTCAAAGTTCCACAGAGGATTCCAATACACAGTCAAGTCTAAGCGATATGGCCCTGGTCGGTAGCACCTAGAGAGCAAACCCCATATCTCAAGTGCCTAATGATAAAATAAACTGTAGCCAATGGACATCCCCCAAAAGACCTCCATGCACTCCCTCACTCTCTGCTTCACAGGACAGAGACCCCTTCAGAAGGCCAGCTTACCATTTAGCCTGAGGTTGTGGCAGGTACCTCCGACTGGGCTAACAAAACTCTTGGAATGTGAGATACTCAGGTGTGTACTCTCCATCCTGTCAGAAGAACCCCATAGTCTGAAAAGTAGAAAGAAATGTGTAATTTTCCCCCAAGGAAGCCCAGCTTCATTCAGCTTATTTCCCCAGAAAGAGATCAGAGCTTAGTACAGAGCAAAAGTAGCTTAATACAGCAGCTCTGGGAGAAAAGCTTCCGGCATTAGACAAGAAAATGCCACATCCCAGTTAGACCAACCCAGCAGCCAAGCTTTTCAGGGCTTCCACTAGGAGGCAAACAGCACCAATCCATGGGTATCTAATAAGCCAGCTGGGAGCCCAGGGCGCTCTAATGCAGCGGCGTCTCCCTCCACTTCCATTTCTTTCTTTCTTTCTTTCTTTCTTTCTTTCTTTTTGAGACGGAGTTTCGCTCTTGTTACCCAGGCTGGAGTGCAATGGCGCAATCTCGGCTCACCGCAACTTCTGCCTCCTGGGTTCAGGCAATTCTCCTGCCTCAGCCTCCTGAGTAGCTGGGATTCCAGGCACGCGCCACCATGCCCAGCTAATTTTTGTATTTTTAGTAGAGGCGGGGTTTCACCATGTTGACCAGGATGGTCTCGATCTCTTGACCTTGTGATCCACCCACCTCGGCCTCCCAAAGTGCTGGGATTACAGGCTTGAGCCACCGCGCCCGGACTCTCCCCTTCCATTTCTAACCAAGCTCCCTTCTTTTGCCCTTATTTCTCAGTCTCTTAGTAGACTTGCAGGCTGGAGAAGACACATTCATCTATTGGCAGATCCAAAGTAATTGCTTCTGTAGGGAACTTCTGAGAAGAGGGGTCTGCACAGAAGATGGATAAGACGAAGCTGCCAATGGCTCTGAAAGCCCCGGAAAGCCGAGATTCTCGTGGCAGGTAAATTTTACTACTGTCAAATGAAACAAAGGCCAAATCCTCAATCTCCAGCCTAAGTTAAACGCAAAACAGATGAACAGCTCCAGAGAGTGCCTTCAGAAGCCCGCCCTAAGAAGCTCCAGTCTCAGATGGTGGGATGGCCTAGGCTGGAGGCAACTCTGGGGGCAAGTACTTGCCATAGCTAGTGAGGGGCATATAAGTGTTTAGCGGTGTAGCTCCACCGATGAAGCCGAAGCTGGTGCCACCATGAAGCATACAGAAGTTGAGGGAGAACCTGAGCTTGACCATTTCCCACATGTCCTTCATCAGCACTGTACACAGGAAGAAAAGGGAAAATGGGGAAGAGAATTAGATTTGTGAACATTAATCCCCCCCCCATGGATCTTTCAAACCATCTAGACCTAAATATTCAAGATCTACCAGGATCTCGTGCCCAGAAAATGTGTGGGATTAGCCAAAATTTGCTGGGAAGGATTGGTGAAGTTATCATCAGTATCAGTTTCAGAACCCGAAGCCATTTATTAATTTCTCCACTGAGTTTCGATTTTAGAGATTTTCTTCCTAGCACACAAACTGCATGTATCAGACACTGGCTTGTTCCTCTTTGTCTTAGGCTGAGTGTCGGAAACCCGACACACTAACTTCTAACCAAGGACTGATCTGAAATTATGGAACCAGGAACATTTACTTTAAAACTCCATTTTATTTGTTTGTTTGTTTGTTTGTTTGTTTATTTTTCTTCAGAAATGGAGTTTGGCTCTTGTCACCCAGGCTGGGGTGCAATGGCATGATCTCAGCTCACTGCAACCTCTGCCTCCCAGGTTCAAGAAATTCTCCTGCCTCAGCCTCCTGAGTAGCTAGGATTACAGGCACGCACCACCACACCCGGCTAATTTTCGTATATTTGGTAGAGACGGGGTTTCACCATGTTGGCCAGGCTGGTCTCAAACAACTGACCTCAGGTGATCCGCCCTCTCTGGTGGCCCAAAGTGCTGGGATTACTGGCGTGAGCCACTCACGCCCAGCCCAAACACCATTTTAATGATTACTGTCAATTCACCAAAGAGGACTATAGAATCCAGATCAGATAATCTGGGACCAGATCCTTTCCTACTTCAGCCCAACACATGGTCACTGAATTTCCCTATTTGTCAAAACAACTTTTTCTAATTACTTTAATAGCCTCAACAAAATATAATTACAATAGAAGCCCTGTTAAATTTAAATTTCAAGTAGAGTGATGTTGGAGTGCTTGTTCTATGTGGCCATTTTACCTGCACAGATGTCTGTGAGGTGTCTAGTTCATCACATTGATGTCTGTAAATATAAAAGATCTAGGAGCCTTGTTCCCGAAATCTGAAGTACACTGATCACAGAGAAAACAGGCCCGTGCCCTCTGTGGCCTGCATTCTCCCAAGACAGAGACTACTAAGTGCTCACTGTGTAGCTCCAGGGTGCACCAGATAGCACCCCACGAGTCAAAACACCATCATCAGGATGGGGCTAAGACTCTGGGAAACACCAAGAAATTTAGAAAGGTAAATAAAGGCAAAGGTCAATTTAGAAAGGTAAATACAATTCAGAAGCCTTGAGTTGCTTGGAAGGGAACTGTAAAGTCTGGCTGTCACATCTCCACCCACTGTGTAACTCAGAGCACCCCCACTCACTCACCAACTCTAAATTCTACTCTCCCATTCTCACAGCGTTTTCCAGGTCCCGTTCTTGTGGTTTCTCTGTTCCTCCAGCCCAAGTCTTAATAAAATCAACTGCCAGTTCAAACATTCCCCCTTCTAGAACTTTCTGGAAATAGAATCTAGAACTTTCTAAAAATAAAATCTTCCATTTCCTTGAATGACCAATGTAGACTGAGGTTTAGTAAAGAAGTGCTGACAGAGAGGAAGCACTAAAAATGTTCAACAAATAAGTACTGAAACTGCTAACTCCCATTAAATGAGAATTCCCCACACCCTGCGTTCCCACATGTCGCCAGCTCCCTCTCCTCACTCTGCCATTTACTAGCCTGTCTACTCAGGCTGGACTCCATTCTTGGCCCTTCTAATTTTGCTTCTTCTTGTACCTTAGAGTTAGAGTCCCTTGAATTTCTGTTCTCATTCCTGTCACAATCACCAACTCTGGGACCCTACCAACCAGCCCCCAACAGCATCCATGCTCACGCCGAAGCTGCCAATAGTTCAAAGAAAGTCATAAAACACTGCCAACTCAATCTACCACGTCATGTGAGATGACCTTATCTTTATCCATAGTTTTGCCTGGTAATCTTATACTTAAATATTTACACATTCTATTGGATTCCAAAAATAATGCTCTCAATTCTTTAAGACAAATTAAACTGAAGCCTGTGGTTCAAACTCCTACAACTTACTCCTAGTTTCACGGAAGCCCAGAATCATAGTGCTATTGTCTGAATGTTTGTGTCTGCACCAAAATTCATACGCATCCCCTGCAAAATGATGCTATCAGGAAGTAGAGCCATTGGGAGGTGATAAGTCATGAAGGTGGAGCCCTCCTGAGAGGGATCAGGGGGTCAGTGCCCTTACAAAAGAAGCCCTGGAGAGTGGCTTTCCTCCTTCTATCACCTGAGGATTCACCAAGAAGGCGCCATCTGTGTACCAGGAAACAGCCATCACCAGACACTGAATCTGCCAGCAGCTGGATCTCAAACTTCCCAGCCTCCAGAACTGTGAAAAATGAAGCTCTGTTGTTTTAAACTCCCCAGTTTATGGCATTTTGTTATAGCTCCTTAAACAGACTAAGGTTCATAGATCTGATTTTAGAGAGGATTTTCTAGCGGAGGTTTTCCAGCATGTCACTTCTCAGCTCAAGCAGACATTGCCGTCTCTAACTCGGGACCACATGCAGGCACTCTGTAGCCTCCTGTCAGTTTTGTGTGATGAGGAAGTGACCACTACATAAGGCAGTCCATTCCATTTTTATATAAATCACACTGTTAGAAATTGTAATCCTTATTAACAAGCCAAAATACGTGTTCTCATTCATTTTTACAGATTTAATTCTGCTCTGTGGTACTACAAAGATTTTCCCTTTGACATAAAAAAAATAAACTCTAAAATTTTGAATGCCCACCAAATGAGTCTTGTCATTAAAATGAGACTCATTCCAGTGTTTTTTACCTAACCCCTAAACCACATGTCCTGGATGAATCCACTTTCTCAAGAAGCCTCACTTTTAAATTTCTCAAAATGTAATTGGATATTCAAACCAAAAATAATGACAATGTATTATGAGTTTTGTAGCTTACAATGAAACAAAACACATGCTATAACATAGCACAAAAGACTGGAAGGGTAAGATAGAGGTAAGTCATTATGAGGTTCTATGGTCAACAGCTTTTAATTTTTTTTTTCAAGAGAGAACAACTTAAAAATTGGATTTAATAATTTTAAGAATGTGAATATACAACTTTACTTAAGGGCCAGGCACCATGGCTCACGTCTGTAATCCCAGCACTTTGAGAGGCTGAGGTGGTATCACTTGAGCCCAGGAGTTTGAGACCAGCCTGAGCAACATAGCAAGACACGCATCTCTACCAAAAAAAAATTAAAAATTAGCCAGGCATGATGGTGTGTGCCTGCCGTCCTAACTACACAGAAGGCAGAGGTGGGAGGATCCCTTGAGCCCAGGAAATCCATGCTGCAGTGAGCTTACATTGCACCACTGCACTCCAGCCTGCATGTCGGAAAGAAACTCTGTCTCAGAAAGAAACAATTCAGAACAAAGGTCTCCAAGGGAAGAAAAAAAAACTGTACGTAAGATATTTAGCAAGAAATCTAGGATCCTCAAAATATGATAAAAAAAATTAAAGTGAGAAAAACGACAAATAAGAAATTGGAAATTAAAAAGGGATAGGCCAAACATGGTGAAGGCTGTTAAAATAATTCATGGACTATTAGGCAAAATTGTATACAAAGAAATTAGAAATCTCTAGTAAATAGAAAATTGTTTCTAAAAAGTGGACCGATTTGAATATAAGTAGAAAATTCAATTAAATTATTAATAGAAAGTGTAGAAGAAAATTAGTTATTCTCCACACATGACCCCTGTACCAACTCCACCACCAAAAATGACTTTTTAGCAAATTATTTTTGTGTGCATAAAAGCTGTACCACTCTTAAATTATTTTTTGATGACAGAAATCAAATTCCAAAGTTCATGCTGTATAACTCATAACATATAAATCAAACCGACAAATTCTTTTTTTTTTTTTTTTTTTTTTTTTGATATGGAGTTTCGCTCTTGTTACCCAAGCTAGAGTGCAATGGCGCGATCTCGGCTCACTGCAACCTCCGCCTCCTGGGTTCAGGCAATTCTCCTGTCTCAGCCTCCTGAGTAGCTGGGATTATAGGCACGCGCCACCATGCCCAGCTAATTTTTTGTATTTTTAGTAGAGACGGTGTTTCACCTTGTTGACCAGGATGGTCTCGATCTCTTGACCTCGTGATCCACCCGCCTCGGCCTCCCAAAGTGCTGGGATTACAGGCTTGAGCCACCGCGCCCGGCTAGATTCTTAAATTAATTATATAAAGTTAATGTGAGAATTGGAAAAGAATAGAGAAAAATACAGACCCAACTGATATCATTCAGTTATACATTTTGATCACTTACTATGTGCCAGGTACTATTACGAGCACCAGGAATATAATCATATACAACACAAACCCAAAAAAAAAAAAAAAAAAATCCCTGCCCTCATGAGGCTTCTATTTCCACAAGAAGGCTTAGGGAATAGGCAATGACTTTAAGATACACAAATCCTAAAGAATGCACAGGGAACAAATCATAAGAGTAAATTAAATTACTAGATTAGCCTCATGTGAATTTAAAGATAGCTCAACACTTGGAAAATTATTATGATTATACATAAAGTACTCTAGTAAGAAAGGATAAAGCCACATGAGGATCCCAGTACCAAAATATTGTTAAAATTGAATGCATAACTCTTGTAAGATAAAACAAAATCTTAAACAAGAAATACGATTATTTTTCTTTACATGGCAGATAACATCTACTCCAAAACAGTAGCTGCTTCTATACTTAACAAAGATACTGAGGTTAAAATGAGATCAAATGCCAATTAATTTCAGTCCTATGAAGTAAAACATAAAATGGAAACAAAAAGAATAAACATTGCAAAATTACACATTCATCATTCCTTGCACACCAATATTTACTCTTGATAATTTCCACAAAGGCAGGAATTTATTTTACCTTGCCCAAGATTTTATCTCCAGAGTCAAATAGGATACACAACACTAAGAAGTATTCAATAAACACAGTTGTTTAAGTTTAATTAATTAACGAGATAAAAGTATAACTGCCACAAGAGAAAGTAAGTGTTGTGACTGCCTTAATCATATCCAATTTTAAAGAATAATTTTTTCAAGATGATCTTAGCAATTGTACTTAGTTATTTTTTATCACCTTAAATTTTCCCACTAAAACAATAAAATAAAATGAAGGGAGCCGGGCACGGTGGCTCAAGCCTGTAATCCCAGCACTTTGGAAGGCCGAGGCGGGTGGATCACGAGGTCAAGAGATCGAGACCATCCTGGTCAACACGGTGAAACCCCGCCTCTACTAAAAATACAAAACATTAGCTGGGCATGGTGGTGCGTGCCTGTAATCCCAGCTACTCAGGAGGCTGAGGCAGGAGAATTGCCTGAACCCAGGATACGGAGGTTGCGGTGAGCCGAGATTGCGCCAATTGCACTCCAGCCTGGGCAACAAGAGCGAAACTCCGTCTCAAAAAAAAAAAAAAAAAAAAATGAAGGGAAAATTTTTATTTAAAATTATGTTCTAGGATGGCACAGCGAGTGGTTCATGCTTGCAATCCCAGCACTTTGAGAGGCCAAGGTGGTGAAACAATTGATTTCAGATATGATAAGCAATAGATGAAACCACTAAGCTGAAGTTTGATGGAGAAATTTACAAAGAAAAAATTAGGCTACTGCCACCTAAACCCACCAATCTAGGCATCACTAAAAGCGAGACAACAGTCAGGCAATTTTTTTTTTTTCCAAAACATGTTGCCTATATATCTCATCAATGTTTTTTTTTTTTTAATTTGTTTTTTTTATTGCATTTTAGGTTTGGGGGTGCATGTGATGAACATGCAAGATTGTTGCATAGGTACACACATGGCAGTGTGGTTTGCTGCCTTCCGTCCCCTCACCTGTATCTGTCATTTCTCCCCATGCTATCTCTTCCCACCTCCCCACCCCCCCGCCCCTCCCCCATTTCCCCCCAACGGACCCCAGTGTGTAGTGCTCCCCTCCCTGTGTCCATGTGTTCTCATTGTTCAACACCCGCCTATGAGTGAGAATATACGGTGTTTGATTTTCTGCTCTCGTGTCAGTTTGCTGAGAATGATGGTTTCCAGGTTCATCCATGTCCCTACAAAGGACGTGAACTCATCGTTTTTGATGGCTGCGTAATATTCCATGGTGTATATGTACCACATTTTCCCTATCCAGTCTATCATCGTTGGGCATTTGGGTTGGTTCCAGGTCTTTGCTATCGTAAACAGTGCTGCAATGAACATTCGTGTGCACGTGTCCTTGTAGTAGAATGATTTATAATCCTTTGGATATATACCCAGTAATGGGATTGCTGGGTCAAATGGGATTTCTATTTTTAGGTCCTTGAGGAATCGCCACACTGTCTTCCACAATGGTTGAATTAATTTACATTCCCACCAACAGTGTAAAAGTGTTCCTATTTCTCCACATCCTCTCCAGCATTTGTTGTTTCCTGATTTTTCAGTAATCGCCATTCCAACTGGTGTGAGATGGTATCTCAGTGTGGTTTTGATTTGCATTTCTCTGATGACCAGTGATGATGAGCAATTTTTCATATGTTTGTTGGCCTCCTGTATGTCTTCTTTTGTAAAGTATCTGTTCATATCCTTCGCCCATTTTTGAATGGGCTTCTTTGTTTTTTTCTTGTAGATCTGCTTTAGTTCTTGGTAAATTCTGGATATCAGCCCCTTGTCAGATGGGTAGGCTGCAAAAATTTTTTCCCATTCTGTTGGTTGCTGATTCACTCTACTGACTGTTTCTTTTGCCGTGCAGAAGCTGTGGAGTTTGATTAGGTCCCATTTGTCTATTTTGGCTTTTGTTGCCATTGCTTTTGGCGTTTTGGTCATGAAGTCCTTGCCTACACCTATGTCCTGAATGGTTTTGCCTAGATTTTCTTCTAGGGTTTTTATGGTGTTAGGTCTGATGTTTAAGTCTTTAATCCATCTGGAGTTAATTTTGGTATAAGGTGTCAGGAAGGGGTCCTGTTTCTGCTTTCTGTACATGGCTAGCCAGTTTTCCCAACACCATTTATTAAACAGGGAGTCCTTTCCCCATTGCTTGTTTTTGTCAGGTTTGTCAAAGATCAGATGGTTGTGGGTATGTTGTATTTCCTCTGAGGCCTCTGTTCTGTTCCATTGGTCTATATCTCTGTTTTGGTACCAGTACCATGCTGTTTTGATTACTGTAGCCTTGTAGAATAGTTTGAAGTCGGGTAGTGTGATGCCTCCTGCTTTGTTCTTTTTGCTTAGAATTGACTTGGCTATGCGGGCTCTCTTTTGGTTCCATATGAAGTTTAAGGTGTTTTTTTCCAGTTCTGTGAAGAAGGTCATTGGTAGCTTGATGGGAATAGCGTTGAATGTGTAAATTACTTTGGGCAGTATGGCCATTTTCACGATGTTCATTCTTCCTAACCATGAACATGGAATGTTTCTCCATCTGTTTGTATCCTCTCTTATTTCGTTGAGCAATGGCTTGTAGTTCTCCTTGAAGAGGTCCTTTACGTTCCTTGTCAGTTGTATTCCTAGGTACTTTATTCTCTTTGTAGCAATTGTGAATGGCAGTTCGTTCTTGATTTGGCTCTCTTGAAGTCTATTACTGGTGTATAGGAATGCTTGTGATTTTTGCACGTTGATTTTGTATCCTGAGACTTTGCTGAAGTTGTTTATCAGTTTCAGGAGATTTTGGGCTGAGATGATGGGGTCTTCCAGATATACAATCATGTCATCTGCAAATAGAGACAATTTGACTTCCTCCTTTCCTATTTGAATACCCTTTATTTCTTTTTCTTGCCTGATTGCTCTGGCTAGAACTTCCAGTACTATATTGAATAGGAGTGGTGAGAGAGGGCATCCTTGTCTAGTGCCAGATTTCAAAGGGAATGCTTCCAGTTTTTGCCCATTCAGTATGATATTGGCTGTTGGTTTGTCGTAAATAGCTTTTATTGTTTTGAG
The DNA here is from genome assembly GCF_048565385.1 of Saimiri boliviensis. Taxonomy (NCBI): domain Eukaryota; kingdom Metazoa; phylum Chordata; class Mammalia; order Primates; family Cebidae; genus Saimiri; species Saimiri boliviensis. The sequence goes on along the minus strand of NC_133454.1, from coordinate 25,444,689 downwards.
ATACGTTCCGTCAATACCTAGTTTATTGAGGGTTTTTAGCATAAAGCGTTGTTGAATTTTGTCAAAAGCCTTCTCTGCATCAATCGAGATAATCATGTAGTTTTTGTCTTTGGTTCTGTTTATGTGGTGAATTACGTTTATGGACTTGCGTATGTTGAACCAGCCTTGCATCCCCGGGATGAATCCTACTTGATCATGGTGGATGAGCTTTTTGATATGCTGTTGCAATCGGTTTGCCAGTATTTTATTGAAGACTTTTGCATCTATGTTCATTATGGATATTGGCCTGAAATTTTCTTTTCTTGTTGAGTCTCTGCCGGGTTTTGGTATCAGGATGATGTTTGTCTCGTAAAATGATTTGGGAAGGATTCCCACTTTTTGGATTGTCTGGAATAGTTTCAGAAGGAATGGTATCAGCTCCTCTTTGTATGTCTGGTAGAATTCAGCTGTGAACCCATCTGGACCTGGGCTTTTTTTGGGTGGTAGGCTCTTTATTGCTGTCTCGACTTCAGACCACGTTATTGGTCTATTCAGGGTTTCGGCTTCTTCCAGGTTTAGGCTTGGGAGGATGCAGGTGTCCAGGAATTTATCCATTTCTTCCAGGTTTACTAGTTTATGTGCATAGAGTTGTTTGTAATAATCTCTGATGATGGTTTGGATTTCTGTGGGATCTGTGGTGATATCCCCTTTATCGTTTTTTATTGCATCAATTTGGTTATTCTCTCTTTTCTTTTTTGTTAATTTGGCTAGTGGTCTGTCTATTTTGTTGATCTTTTCAAAAAACCAGCTCCTGGATTTATTGATTTTTTGAAGAGTTTTTTGTGTCTCTATTTCCTTCAGTTCTGCTCTGATCTTAGTTATTTCCTGTCTTCTGCTAGGTTTTGAGTTTTTTTGATCTTGCTCCTCTAGCTCTTTCAATTTTGATGATAGGGTGTCAATTTTAGATCTCTCCTTTCTTCTCATGTGGGCACTCATTGCTATATATTTTCCTCTAGAGACTGCTTTAAATGTGTCCCAGAGATTCTGGTATGTTGTGTCTTCGTTCTCTTTGGTTTCGAAGAACATCTTTATTTCTGCCTTCATTTCATTGTTTATCCAGTCAACATTCAAGAGCAAGTTGTTCAGTTTCCATGAAGCTGTGCGGTTCTGAGTTAGTTTCTGCATTCTGAGTTCTAACTCGATTGCACTGTGGTCTGAGAGACTGTTTGTTATGATTTCTGTTCTTTTGCATTTGCTGAGGAGTGATTTATTGCCAATTATGTGGTCGATTTTAGAGTAGGTGTGATGTGGTGCTGAGAAGAATGTATATTCTGTGGATTTGGGGTGGAGAGTTCTGTAAATGTCTATTAGGTTTGCTTATTACAGGTCTGTATTCAGGTCCTGGATATCCTTGTTGATTTTCTGTCTGGTTGATCTGTCTAATATTGACAATGGGGTGTTAAAGTCTCCCACTATTATTGTGTGGGAGTCTAAGTCTCTTTGTAAGTCATTAAGAACTTGCCTTATGTATCTGGGTGCTCCTGGATTGGGTGCGTATATATTTAGGATCGTTAGCTCTTCTTGTTGCAGTGATTCTTTTACCATTATGTAATGTCCTTCTTTGTCTCTTTTGATCTTTGTTGCTTTAAAGTCTATTTTATCAGAGATGAGAATTGCAACTCTTGCCTTTTTTTGCTCTCCATTTGCTTGGTAGATCTTCCTCCATCCCTTTATTTTGAGCCTTTGTGTATCCTTGCATGTAAGATGGGTTTCCTGGATACAGCACACTGATGGGTTTTGGCTTTTTATCCAATTTTCCAGTCTGTGTCGTTTGATTGGGGCATTTAGTCCATTGACATTTAGGGATAGTATTGTTATGTGTGAATTTGATACTGTCATTTTGATGCTACCTGGCTGTTTTGTTGGTTAGTTGATGCAGCTTCTTGATTGTGTTGATGCTCTTTTACCATTTGGTGTGTTTTTGGAGTGGCTGGTACTGGTTGTTCCTTTCTATGTGTAGAGCCTCTTTCAGGAGTTCTTGTAGAGCAGGTTTGGTGGTGATGAAATCTCTGAGTGCTTGCTTGTTCGCAAAGGATTTTATTTTTCCTTCACTTATGAAGCTTAGTTTGGCTGGATAGGAGATTCTGGGTTATCTCATCAATGTTTTACAGCTAACGTCTATTTAAGAAAATGCAGAGAACAGGGCAAATTAAATGACACCACAAAGCAGCAGACATAATGTGGGATACTCTGTAGGAAAAGATTCCCAGCTTCTTCCTAAGTCAGCACCAGCAGGAAGAGAAAAATGCAGGGGCAGTTTTCAGGACTCAAAGAAATAGAAGATAAACCAAAGTGATGTGTGTAGCTGATCTAAACGCAAATTCGAAAAAGTCAACTCTAAAGAGGCATTTTAAGACCAATGAGGAAATTTTATTATTGTCAAAGTTTTATGTAATACCAATGAATAATTGTTAATTATGTTAATATCATAATGGTATTGTGCTTTTATAAGAAAATGGCCATAACTTTTGAGATCTGTGTAAAATATGGAGTGGTAAAATGATACATATTTTAGAATTCGCTGTTAAATACTTTATCAAAAACAAAAAGATGAAGATGGCAAATTCTTAATGTTGAATCTGCTTTCTGTATGTGCGCAAATTTTGTTAACAATGTTTAAATGATACAAGACAGGGTAGAAAAACTAAACAGACCGATTATTTTAAGAAACTGATGACATTATCAAAGAACTACTCTTCAAAAGAACCTAGACAGTCATGTGCACTGGAGAAAGGACAGTCTTTACAACAAATGATGCTGGGTGGGTTGGAAATTCACATTTTAAAAAACCCACCCTTGGCCGGGCAAGATGGCTCACACCTGTAATCGCTGCACTTTGGGAGGCCGAGGCAGGCAGATCACGAGATCAAGAGATTGAGACCACCCACCCTGGCCAATATGGTGAATCCCTGTCTCTACTAAAAACACAAAAATTAGCTGGGCATGGTGGCATGCGCCTGTAGTCCCAGTTACTCGGGAGGCTGAGGCAGGAGAATTGCTTGAACTCGGGAGGCGGAGGTTGCAGTGAGCCAAGATCGCGCCACTGCACTCCAGCAGCCTGGCAAAAGAGTGAGACTCCATCTCAAACAAACAAACAAAAAAACCCACCCTTTACTCCTAATTCATACCAGCGACAAAATTGAATTCCAGATATAAACATATGTATGCACGTGTGTACATATACAAACATGCATATGAACAATGTTGCATGCAAACATATATGCACGTAAATACAGTGAAACAATAGTGCTTTTAGAATAAAATACAGGAGAATATCTCCATGACCATAGAGTAGACAAAGATTTCTTTTTTTGTTTGTTTGTTCTGTTTGCTTCGTTTGTTTGTTTTTTTAGATGGAGTCTTGCTCTGTCGCCCAGGCTGGAGTGCAATGGTGTGATCTCAACTCACTGCAACCTCCACCTCCTGGGTTCAAGTGATTCCCCATCCTCAGCCTCCCGAGTAGCTGGGATTATAGGCAAGTGCCACCATACCCAGCTAATTTTAGTATTTTTTAGTAGAGATGGGGTTTCACCATGTTGGCCAGGCTGGTCTCGAACTCCTGACCTCAGGTGATCCACCTACCTGGGCGTCCCAGAGTGCTAGGATTATAGGCTTGAGCCACTGAGTCTGGCCAATTTCTTAAATAGTACACAAAAGCACTAATAATAAAGAAAAACAATTTATAAACTGACTCATTAAAATGAAGAGCTTCTTTTAATCAAAGGTACCATTAAAACATAAAAACGCAAGTCACAGTGTGGAAGATGACATTTGTAAGAAATAGTTCTAACAGATTACATGCATCAAAAGTATATGATGTCTTTTCAACAATTATCCAGAAAACCAGATATCCACATGCAATAGAATGAAGTTGGACCCTTACCTAACACCACATACAAATATTAACCCCAAATAGATCAAATATTTAAACATAACAGCCAAAACTGTAAGACTCTTAGAGAAAACATAGAGGAAAACCTTAATGACACTGGATTTGGCAATAACTTCTTAGATATGACACCAAAGGTACAGGCACCAAAAAGTAGACAAATTGTACTTTATCAAAGTCATTCTTAGATACAACACTAAAGGTACAGGGAACAAAAGAAAGAAATTGACAAGCTGGACTTCATCAAAGTTCAGAACTTGTGCATCAAGGGACATTATCAACAGAGAAAAAAGACAACTCACAGTACAAGAGGAAATACTTGCAAATTGCATATCTGATAACAGATTAATATTCAGAATATACAGAGCTATATCTCAACAACAACAAAAAACAATTAACCACCCAATTAAGAAAAGGGCAAAGAAACCAAATACCCATTTTTCCAAGAAAAGACATGCAAATGGCCAATAAGCACATGAAAAAAATGTTCAACATCACTAATCACTGGGGAAAACCAAATCAAAACCACAATGACAACCACTTTACATCTACTAGGATGGCTATTTAAAAACAAAACAGAAAACAAGGGTTGGCATGATTGTTGAGAAACGGGAACACTGTGTGCTGCTGGTGGAAACGTAAAATGGTACACAACTGCTGTGGAAAATAGCATGGCAATTCCTTAAAAAATTAAACACAGAATTACAATTTGATTCAACCATTCCACTTTGCAGTATATACACAAAAGAATGGAAAGCAGGGATTTGAATAAATTTGCATACCAATATTCACAGCAGATTAATTCACAGTAGGTAAAAAGGGAACTCACTCAAGCCCTCATAAAGGAGGATGAACAGATAAACAAAATACAGCCTATACATACACTGAAATATTATTCAGACTTAAGAAGGAATAAAATTCTGACACATACTACAACATGGATGAACCTAGAAGATATTATGCTGAGTAAAACAAATGGACGGATATGAAATCATACCATTTATATGAAGTACCTCAAATTCACAGAGACAGAAAAAAAAATAGTGGTTACCGGGGACTGGAAGGAGAGGAGAATGGGGGGTTACAGTTTAATGCATACAGGGTTACCATATAGGATGATGAAAAAGTTATAGATACGGACAGTGAGCATGCTTGCACAGCAGTGTGAATGTACTTAATGCCAATGACTCTGGAAAGCTTTTGGAAAGTTTGAAAAACTGATTGACATTATTTTATATGCCAACGCATCAAGTCCATTCCTAGATGTATACCCAACAGAAATGTTTACATATTCAGTCACCCTCCATATCCATGGGTTCTACATCTGTGAACTCAACCAACAGCAAATCAAACAGCAAAACTTGAATTTGCCACCCCCTGAGTAGTACTTGGATTCACAAAAATGAGGTGATGTGTAGTCATTGTATTTGGTATTACATGTAATCTAGAGATATTTAAAGTATGCAGGAGAACGTGCATAGGTTACTTGCAAATACCACACCATTTTATAGAAGGGAATTGAACATTTGCAGAGTTTGGTATCTAAAGAATGTTGGGGTAGGGAGAGTGCATGGGTCCTGGAACCAGTCCCGCATGGATACCAGGGGATAACTTTAATCACAAAAAGACAAGCATGGCCAGAAGCAATGGCTCACACCTGTAATCCCAGCACTTTGGGAGGCCAAGGCGGGTGGATCACTTGAGATCAAGAGCTTGAGACCAGCCTGGCCAATATGGTAAAACTCCATCTCTACTAAAAATACAAAAATTAGCTGGGCATGGTGGTGTGTGCCTGTAGTCCCAGCTGCACAGGAGGCTGAGGTCCAAGAACCGCTGGAACCCAGGAGGTGAAAGTTGCAGTGAGCCGAGATCACGGCACTGCACTCCAGTTTTGGCAACAGAGCAAGACTCCAACAAAAAAAGAAAAAAGAAAACCAAGCATAAGGTTGTTCATGCAGCACTATTTATAGTAAACTGAAAATAACACAAATGTCTATCCACAGATAAACACATTTTGTTAATCAATGGAATTCCACACAGCTACGAGGATGAAAAAACTAAAATATATTACGATAATGGATAAATCTCACAAACAAAAGGGCCCAGGTACAAAACTGTACATATTATTTGATTCTATTTATATAAAGTTCAAAAACAGGCCAAAGTAGCCTATGTGTCAAAAGAATGAGTACTTGGTAACTTTTAGAAGGCAGTCAAGACTGGAAGAGGGCAAAAGAGAGCCTGTAAGATACGGGCATCTTACAAGATTTTAGGTGCTAGATACTGGAGTATGTACACTTTATAAATTCATTGAGCTAAACATTTACATTTTGTATATATGGTAAACTTCAAAATATTACTTTAAAAATAAAACTAGGCTGGGCATGATGGCTCATGTTTATAAATCCCAGACTTTGGGAGGCTGAGGCAGGCAAATCACAAGGTCAAGAGATCAAGACCATCCTGGCCAACATGGTGAAACCCCATCTCTACTAAAAGTACAAAAAGTAGCTGGACATGGTGGTGCACGCCTATAGTCCTAGCTACTCGGGAGGCTGGGGCAGAATAATTGCTTGAACCTGGGAGGCAAAGGTTGCAGTGAGCCAAGATCATGCCACTGCACTCTAGCCTGGCAACAGAGCAAGGCTCTGTCTCAAAAATAAATAAATACATAAATACATAAATAAATAAAAATGGATAGTCAGGATTCCATGGCTCACACCTGTAATCCCAACACTTTGGGAGGCCAAGGCAGTCGGATCACAAGGCCAAGAGATCGAGACCATCCTGGCCAACATGGTGAAACCCCATCTCTACTAAAAATACAGAAATTAGCTGGGCGTGGTGGCACGCACCTATAGTCCCAGCTACTTGGGAGGCTGAGGTGGAAGAAGCGCTTGAACCCGGGAGGCGAAGGTTTCAGTGAGCTGAGATTGCACCACTGCGCTCCAGCCTGGCAAGACAGCAAGACTCCATCTCAAAAATAAACTAAAATAAAATAAAAAATAATGAGGAAATAAAAGGAACTGAGAACATTCACTACCGATAAGGGTGTATAGGTAACTTGGACCAAATCTCCTAATAAGGAATACTAGAAAAAAATGAATATTTTTCTTTAATTGCAAGACACCATCAAAGACTTACAGTTTCTGGTCCAACAAGGTAAGTGCCTAGTAATTGTCACTCCCATCCTTACAACAAGAAAAAACTAAACAAACTGAACACTGACAACTATTCTTATCCATCAGAGAATCGAAGTCAGAGGGCAAAATGCTGGCCCCAAAACTGGAGAGAGTTTGATGTCAACTTTATGTGTTAACTTGACTGAGTCATGGGGTACCCACACATTGGTCAAGCATTATTCTGAGTGTGTCTGTGAGGGTGATTCTGGATGTGATTAACATTTGAGTCAACAGACTGAGTAAGCAAACCTAGCTCCCTAAAGGTGGACCTCACCCAATCAGCAGAAGACATGACTACAAGAAAAGGGCTTGGTAAGAATGTCTCCTGCCTGGCTGCTTGAGATCAACGCTACTCTTTTCCGGCCTTTGGACTTGGACAGGAACATTGGCTTTTCCTGGGCATGAAGCCTGCCAGCTTTTGAACTGAAACATACCATAAGCTCTCCTTTGTACTCATTCTGGAACTATACTATTGGCTCTCCTAGATCTCCAGCTTGCTGATGAATTGATAGATTCAGAGTAAATTGACTTGAGAGTTTTAAACCTCTGAAGGAGCCAAGTGTGGCGGCTCACACCTGTAATCCCAGCACTTTGGGAGCCCAAGGTGGTCAGATCACTTGAGGTCAGGAGTTGAGACCAGGCCTGGCCAACATGCTGAAACCCCATCTCTACTAAAAATAAAAAATAAAAAAATTTAAAAAATTAGTCGGGCATGGTGGAAGGCACCTGTAACTCAAGCTGAAGCAAGAGAATCACTTGAACCTAGGAGGCAGAGGTTGCAGTGAGCTGAGATCATGCCATTGCATGCCAGCCTGGGAGACAGAACAAGACTTTTTTCAAAAATAAATAAATAAATAAACAAATAAACAAACTCTGAAGGAGATGGGAGAATAGATGGGGATTTCCCACACTTTCATGACTTTTACCTCGAGGAACATTGTCAGGTTGTTACTGTGAAGATCTAAAAAAAAAAAAAAAAAAACAAAAAACAAAAAAAAAAAAAAAAACCCTTCTGCTTCCTGCAGGGGAGGGGCAAAGTGGCCATTCTAAATAAATCCAGAGCATTTTGTTCTCCTTAACAAAAGCCTGTGCTCAAGGGCAACTTTTGCCAGCCCTTAACCAACCTGGAAAAAGGGAAATACCCAACTTCAGCCTGTTGTAGACTTTCACATGGAGAAAGAAATATCAAAATCTCACACATTCTAGCCTTAAACATAGAAGAAAAATACCCAACTTGGGCTCATGAAAAAGACTGAGAACTAATCATAGGGCTATAGCATGCTGACCTTCCCCCAACACCTTGCCACCACATGGCTTAGGCTCTTATAAGAGGGGATTTTTTTTTTTTTTGAGACGAAGTTTCGCTCTTGTTACCCAGGCTGGAGTGCAATGGCGCCATCTCGTCTCACCGCAACCTCCGCCTCCTGGGTTCAGGCAATTCTCCTGCCTCAGCCTCCTGAGTAGCTGGGATTACAGGCACGCACCACCATGCCCAGCTAATTTTTTGTATTTTTAGTAGAGACGGGGTTTCACCGTGTTGACCAGGATGGTCTCGATCTCTTGACCTCGTGATCCACCCGCCTCGGCCTCCCAAAGTGCTGGGATTACAGGCTTGAGCCACCGCGCCCGGCAAGAGGGGATTTTTATAGCTAAAAGAACTGCAAGACTCAAATCCTACTTAAGAAAGAAGCTCTAGGAAAACCTAAAGGCAACAAAGGAAACAAAACCAAACACACTAAAGGAAATTTTACCTCTGAAACCACAACTACAGCAAAGAGTAGACGCAGCCTATCTTCCAACCGGATAAACATAAAGCCTTACATTAGAAGATTATCTATTCAGTTCCTTTTACTAATACATCATGTCCAGCCTTCAACAATTATGAATTATGCAAACAAACAAAGAGAAAATGCAGTCTAAAGAGACAAAGCAAGCATCAGAACCAGAATTAGATATGGCAACGATGTTGGAATTATCAGACCGGGAACTTAAAACAACTATGATTAAATGCTAAGTCCTGCTCTAAAGGAAAATGTAGACAACATGCAAGAACAGATGGATGACATAAGCAGAGATATGGAAACTCAATGAGAGAAGAAAAAAAAATGCTAAAAATCAAAACCACTGTGAGAGAAATAAAGAATGCCTTTGATGGGCTCATCAGTAAACTGTATGTGGTTGAAGGTAGAATCAGTGAATGTGAAAATATAGCAATAAGAACTTCCAAAACTGTACTGCCTAGAAAAAAAGACTTTAAAAATGAAAGAATTGCCCAGAACTGTGGGACAATTACAAAAGTTGAAACACAGGTGTAATGAGAATACCAGAAGGAAAATTAAGAGAGAAAGAAAAGATATTTGAAGTAATAATGGCTTTGAATTTTCCAAAATTAATGATGGACATCAAACCACAGACCCAGCCAGTGCAGAGAACGCCAAATAGAATAAATATTAAAAATCTAGGCTGGGCACAGTAGCTCATGCCTGTAATCCCACCACTTTGGAATGCCAAGGCAGGAGAATCACTTAAGCTTAGGAGTAGAGAGAGACACAGTCTCAACAAAGAATATAAAAAATCAGCTGACTGTGGTGGCTCACACCTGTAGTCCTAGCTACTTGGAAGGATTGCATGAACCTGGGAAGTGGTGGTTGCAGTGAGCCAAAAGCTCACCACTGCACTCCAGCCTGGGCACCAGAGTGAGACCTTGTGTCAGGGAAAACAAAAACAAAAAACTGAAAAACTATACCTGGCCATATCATATTCAAACAGCAGAAAATCTAAGACAAAAACCAGAGGAAAAAACATCTTAACTGCAGAGAAATAAGATAAAATTGCACCACAATTCTCTTCAGCAACCAAGCAAGGAAGGAGACAGCAGAGTGAACTAGTTAAAGTTTTGTTTTGTTTTCTTTTCTTTTCTTTTGAAACGGAGTTTCACTCTTGTTACCCAGGCTGGAGTGCAATGGCGTGATCTCAGCTCACCACAACCTCCTCCTCCTGGGTTCAGGCAATTCTCCTGCCTCAGCCTCCCGAGTAGCTGGGATTACAGGCATGCGCCACCATGCCCAGCTAATTTTTTGTATTTTTAGTAGAGACGGGGTTTTACCACATTGACCAGGATGGTCTCGATCTGTTGACCTCATGATCCACCCACCTCAGCCTCCCAAAGTGCTGGGATTACAGGCGTGAGCCACGGCACCCGGCCTAAAGTTTTTAAAGAAAAAAAAAACCTCACCAAACGAGAATTCTGTATCCAGAGAAATTATCTTTCAAACATAAAGAAGAAATAAAGACTTTCTCAGACAAAGAAAAATTTTAAAAGGAGGAAACTGGTGAGCAGTAGACCTGCCTTCCAAGAAATGTTTTTTTAAGTTCTTCAGAGAACTTAAAAAAACAGGAAATTACAGAAAATAATATAGAAACTTGGATCTACATAAAGGATGAGTGTTAAGAGAAGGTTTAAATTAGTGTAAAATAAAATATTTTGTCTTACTCCAAACTGATCCAAAAGAAAAGTTTGTTCAAAATGTTAACAGCAATAATAAACTTAGTTATAGCTTATGGATTAGTGAAATAAATGATAAGATTATTATAAGGTAACACAAAAGGAGAATGGGGACACTCTTTGAAGGTCTTGGCACTACTCATGAAATGATATAGTACTATTTGAAAGTGGATTTACAGTGATTGCAAATATATATTGCAGACTCTAGGGCAAACATAAAAATTGTTTAACATGTAAGTGATATGCTAAGAGAGTTAAAAAAGAATCATATGGCCAGGTGCGGTGGCTCAAGCCTGTAATCCCAGCACTTTGGGAGGCTGAGGTGGGTGGATCACGAGGTCAAGAAATCGAGACCACCCTGGTCAACATGGTGAAACCCCGTCTCTACTAAAAATACAAAAAATTAGCTGGGCATGGTGGCACGTGCCTGTAATCCCAGCTACTCAGGAGACTGAGGCAGGAGAATTGCCTGAACCCAAGAGGTAGAAGTTGCAGTGAGCCGAGATTGCGCCATTGCACTCCAGCCTGGGTAACAAGAGCGAAACTCCACCTCAAAAAAAAAAAAAAAAAAGAATCATATAAAATGCTCAATTAAAACCAGAGAAGGCAGAAAAAGGGCAGAAGATAGAAGGAGAAAGAGAAAACAAACAGAAACAATTACAAATATGATAGTCATTATCCAACTGTGTCAATCATCATTTGAAATACAAATGGTCCAGATATACCAGTTAAAAAACAATATTCAACAAAATATCATCAAGTTGAATCCAATAATGTTTAAAAAGAATTATACACTATGACCAACTGGGATTTATTCCAGGTTCACAAGTGTAGTTCAACATTTGAAAATCATCAATGCAATCCATTGTGTCAACAGGCTAAAGAAAAAAAAATCACATGATCATGTCAATAAATAAAGAATTCAAGACCTATTCACAATAAAAATTCTCAGCAAACTAGGAATAGAGGGTATCTTATTCAACTTGATAAGGAATGCCTACAAAAAACTACAGCTGACATGATTCTTAGTGGCAAGAAACTAGCAGTTTTCCCACTAATCAGGATAACTGCAAGGATGTCCTCTCTCACCAGTTTTTCAGCATTGTACTGAAAGTCCTAGATGATGCAATCAGACAAGAAAATGAAATAAAAAGTATACAAACAAACTTCTGGGAAAGCAGAAATAATTATTTATTCACAGATGACATGACTGCCTATACAGAAATTCTGAACAAATCAACAACAACAAAAAATGTAACTAATAAGTGATTACAACAAGGTTAATACACAAACGTCAATTACTTTCCTACATGCTAGCCATGAACAATTGGAGGCTTACTATAAAACTACAGTAATCAAAACAGGATAGTGTTTGTGAAAAAAACGAACAAATATATCCATGAAACTGAACAGACAGCCCAGAAATAGTCCCACAAAATTACAGTTCGTTGATCTTTGAGAAAGGAGCAAGGTCAACATAATGAAGCAAAACAGTCTTGTCAATGAATGGTGCTGGAAACCCTGAGCATCCACATGCAAAGAATAGTTCATCTAGGTACTGCCCTTAAGACTGTCACAAAAATTAACTCAAAATAAAGCACAGACCTAAATGTAAAATGCTAAATACAAAACTTCTAGAAGACAAGGCAAAAGAAGATCAAGATGACCCTGAGTTTGGCAATGACTTTTTAGATACCACATTAAAGGCACAATGCATGAAATAAGTAATTGATAAGTTGGACTTCACTACAATTCAACCTTCTGCTCTGCAAAGGACACTCAAGAGAATGAAAAGACAAGTTACAAACTGGAAGAAAGTACTAGCAAAAGACATATTTGATAAAGGACTGTTATCCAAAATAAAGAACTTTTTTTTTTTGAGACAGAGTCTCACACTGTCACCCAGGCTGTAGTGCAGTGGCACAATCTCAGCTCACTGCAATCTCTGCCTCCTGGGTTCAAGCAATTCTCCTGCCTCAGCCTCCTGAGTAGCTGGGACCAGAGGCATGTGCCACCACGTCCAACTAATTTTTTTGTATTTTTAGTAGAGATATGGTTTCATCGTGTTGGCCAGGATGGTCTTGGTCTCTTGACCTCATGACCCACCCACCTCAGCCTTTCAAAGTATAAACATAAAACTGCTCTAAAAAGTAATGTTTTTCAAACAAACCAGAATCCTTCAATTCCTCAAAGCAACTAAAGAAAAAGATATACTGCTCTCTAAGGAGCATCAATTATTCTGACAGCTGACTTCACAACAGAAACAGTGAAGGCCAGAGGCAATGGCTGAAAGAAAACACCTACCAACCCAGAATTTTATACCAGTGGAGATATTTCTCAGAAATGACAGGGACATCAAGACAATTTTCAGATAAACAAAAGCTGAGAGGAACTCTGTCACCAGTAGATCTACAGTAAAGAAAATTCAAAAGTATTTTTTTCATGATGAAGGAAAATGGTCCCAGAACAACAAATATAATAATGTCTTGTTATTTAGAATTAAAATATACAACAAAAGTATCTTATATGCCAGAATGGAAGTAACTATGGATAAAGCATTTTAAGGACCTTTGCATTAAAGGGTGGGTAAAAGTTCAAGTGAAAATCAAGTGAGTATTAATTGTCGATAAGTTATGGCTGCATGTTACAAATTGTTGAGTATCCAGTAGAAGAGTATGTATCTCTCAAACTAATACAGGAAAGATTATGAAAACATAGAATACACTGTATCAGGTGTATTAAAGATTAAGAAAAAATAGAATACCAGGCACAGTGGCTCACACTTGTAATCCTAGTACTTTGGGAGGCCGAGGTAGGGAGATCACAAGAGCCCAGGAGTTTGAGACCACCCTGGGCAACACGGTGAGACCCTGTCTCTACAGAAAATACAAAAATTAGCTTGATATGGCAGTGTGTGCCTGAAGTCCCAGCTACTCTGAAGGTTGAGGTGGAAGGATCACTTGAACACGGGAGGCAGACGTTCTAGTGAGTCATAATCAGGCCACTGCACTCCAGCCTGGGCAACAGAGCAGGACCCTGTCACAATTAAAAAAAGAAGAAGAAAAACTACTCCATCATTCTGAAAGAAGGCAATACATTTTAGAAACAGCAAAGAAAATAATTTTTTGAGGCAATTAAAGGCCAAGAAAGGAAACCAGCCTATATCAGATACTGTAAAATGTATAAAATGAGAAGCCCGATATTATATTCAGAAAAATAGAGGAACAAACATAAATAAAACATAGATACAATAATTAAAAGTTTTATGATGATGCAAGAACTAATAGATAATGTAACATAACCAATACTGGCCTGGAAATAAAACTCATCATTTTATTCTCAAAAACTGGTCACAACCCACTGGTCCTGAAGTAAAGTTTCTGTGAATCCATAGTGAAAATGTTTGATAGTGACAAATCTGCCCAAGACTAAACAAATAAAAACCAGCCCAGACTGAGAAAGAAAAACCAGGGCTACCATTTTCAGGCAGGGAGGCAGACACAGAAAAGTTAACAGGAAACATGGTTTCACAGAAAATCACCGTAATCCCTCTTTGAGTGACTACTGCTTCCTCACCAATGGCATCCTCACACCCTCTTTGCTAAATCCGTCTATTTCCAGGGAGACTCAACTGCTAAACTGCCCTTCACCTCACTGCAGCACCAATCCGTAGTTAATCCCTGCTTCTAATCCTGTGTCAGAAAAAGCCACCAGTCCAAACTTTATCCCCACTTTTCCTAGGCACCCCTCAGAATCTTCTGCCGGAAGCTAACTTCCCAGAAGTCCTCTGCTTTCTCCCATTTGTTGCGACTCGCAGACTTGCATTCTATAGTCCCTATGGAACTAACTCACTGCCTCCCTGCAAGTCAGTAAACCTGACTTTGTCAAACTCTAGGCTTGTACCTCCAACCCTTTAGATGATTAGCTGTTAATAATATTTTTAAATAAAGGCAATGCAGTTTTTTATAGTGCTAAATTTCTTCAGTGTATAATCTGCCTTTATTCCGCAACAATGCTCTTCTACCTCTAATTAACAGAATGCCTTCTAGTTCATGAGTAATGGTGATAGCTTTTGTGGGTTTTTAATTTTTCTTTGAAACACCCTGACACCCAGGCTAAAGCGCAGTGATGCAATCATAGCTTAAAGTAGCCTCCACCTCCTTGGCCTCCTGCACCCAGCTAATTGTTTTCTTTCCCATAGAAATGAGGTCTTGCTGTCACCCTTGCTGGTCTGAAACTCCTAATAGTTTGTGAAATTTCCATGTCTGTGAATCACTGCTATACAAAAGCAACTTGGGAACACTTATTCTATTTTATGGAATGAAGTATTGCGCAATTAAAATTAGAAAGTTATTTTTGTGCCGGGCGTGGTGGCTCAAGCCTGTAATCCCCGCACTTTGGGAGGCTGAGGCGGGTGGATCATGAGGTCAACAGATCGAGACCATCCTGGTCAACATGGTGAAACCCCGTCTCTACTAAAAATACAAAAAATTAGCTGGGCATGGTGGCGCGTGCCTGTAATCCCAACTACTCATGAGGTTGAGGCAGGAGAATTGCCGGAACCCAGGAGGCAGAGGTTGCGGTGAGCCGAGATCGCGCCATTGCACTCCAGCCTGGGTAACAAGAGTGAAACTCCGTCTCAAAAAAAAAAAAAAAGGAAGAAAAAGAAAGTTATTTTTGTATATACACACAACAAAATAATGAGAAAAAAAGAGGAAAAACTATTTGTAAAAGGCATTATGACAATGTAAGAGGAAAATGCTTTTAAAACATCATCCCCATCACATACCAAATGAAATTCCAGATATTTTTCTTCTAAACCTATATTTTAAAAAATCAAACCACTGAAAAAGACACAAAACAGACTATGAGAACAGGAATAATCAAATTCCAAGCTTAGGATGGAAAGAAATTTTTTCCTTAATTTCAGCTTCTGGGAGGATGATTCTATTACTTGCCGTGCCAGGTTCTCAATGAAACTTATCTGCAAAGACAAGATTTCCTGGAACAGCACCGCACCCTGACGCTCCTCATTGCTGCTGTGACTCCCATCGCAAGTGAGGCTACCCAAGGAGGGAAGAGGCCTGCAGTCCCAGCCTCTTCAGTAGCTAAGGACTCCCTGGGCTACACCATCTGTACTTGCTGCTGTCTCTGAAAGCTGAAATCTGGTGTCCAGGCTGTGGTGACCCTGTTTAGACAGAGGCCTTTCAGAGGAACTGGAGCAGATTCTACCTAGAAGAGATTCTCAGGATATCAAGTGGAGACTCACATCCTAAGAACAACCGACAAAGTACTAAAAGGGGCAACCTTTAGACTGGTCTAATCAAGTCTCAGAGCTAGGAGTTCAGACTACACATTCTTAAAATCATCACTAGGGGGATGGCACTCACGTGGTGATGGTGCTGAAGCCACAAGCCTTTAACTTCAGGAAGTGGTTCTTCCAGTACTTTGTGGGCACCGGGAAGTAGTGCATAGTGCCTGAGACGATCAAGAACAGAAAGCCTTCTAGTGTGAAGTTTGAGTCCTTGACTTTCGGACCCACGCTGAGGATCTGCAACCCCCTGGAGGAGGTCAGGTGGGTCTGATTAATCCTTCAAGCAAAGCAAGTCCATGAAGTCTTAGCCACGTTACCGTTGGGACAGAGAATGGGCCGATCACAAAGAGCTTTCCCCCAAGGGCCCTAGGAATGCTTCCAGGTGGAAAGATAAACCTCCCCAACCCTTCCTTCTCAAACATATCTGAGCAAGAGGACATGGCTGAGCTGAACCGTCACTAACAAGGTTGGAGACAGGGACAGAACGCACTGAAGTCTCACCAGGAAGAGCCACATGCTAAGCAGACAGGACTAACTAGAGGTCAGAGAAGGAAGGGAAAGAGAGCTGGGAGAAGAGGGAGGCTTGGCCTTGGGGGATGGGGGAGGACGGAGATGGCCTCATTTAGAAGGAGGACTGGTCCCTGGGAGTTGCACAGCCTAGAAGCATGACAGACCACATCCTGAGGCCATGTCTACTGACTGGAGGGCGAAGAGCTGCATGGAAGAGTCTCCTACCAAATAACCAGGTTTCCAGACACCAGATACATTTTAGAGAACATCCAAGCCTCAGTCAAAGAGCAGTTTCAACACACAGCAGAGCAACCTGAATCATCTCTGGGGAATCCCATATTCAACTGGCAAGAAATGAACTCCAGGCCCAAGCTGGCGACTGATGCCTGCAATCCCAGCGCTTCGGGAGGCCCACTTGAGCGGTGAGCGGACCACTTGAGCGGAGAGCGGACCACTTGAGCCCAGGGGTTCAAGACCAATCTGGGCAACAGCGGGAAACAGCATCTCCACAAAAAAATGCCAAAAAAAAAAAAAAAAGGAGAAAAAGAAATAGCCGGGGGTGGCGCGTGCGTGTAGTCCTAGCTACTCGGAGAGGCTGAGGCAGGAGAATCGCTTGAGCGGGAGGTCGAGGCTGCAGTGAGCCAAGATCGCACCACTGCACCGAAGCCCGAGTAACAGAGCAAAACCCTGTCTCAAAAAAAAAAAGAGAGAGAGAGAGAGAGAAAGAAAGAAAAAGGAAGGAAGGAAGGAAGGAAGAAAGCAAGAAAGCAAAAAAGGGAATAAACTGGAATGAGTTGCTGTTTATAAGAGAATGCTGGGTAACACAGAGAAGAAACTCCTCCGTAGTGAGGTCCCAATTCTTATCTCCAACCCAATTTTCCACATCTCTGCTACTGCAGGACGCAGGGCAGACATCCCCAGGGCACCGCTTCCCGTTTGTGTGATTTTCTCTGTGCTGCTCGCCCTGGGAAACGATCCCTCCTCCGTGTATCAAAACTGTTAGCAGGACAGGACGGCCGGGACCAGCGCGGGACCGCAGAGCCGAGCAGGCTGCGGGCCTGCAGGACCAGGGAAGCCCGTGCGCTGGCGAGGCTGCAGTCCAGCACCCAGGGCGACGCCTGCACCACGCAGGCCACACAGGCCTCGCTGAAGGCTTCTGAACAAACGCTCGAGTGGCCAGAATCACTAAAACGTCGACGTCGCCTCAGTGAAGCTTCACCACCGGCTTTTTTGTGAGTACTGCCCTACGCCGAGTTAGGATTTGGGGAAGTCACAGGGAAAACAGAATGCGGCCCGAGGATTCCACAACTAAGACCGGGGAAAGCGCGCGAACCTCGTGGGCAGGATCGGGGCGTAGGGAGCGGAGGTCCAGAGGCTCCCCGACGGTCCGGGAAGGCTGAGCGTGAGCTCGAGGGCGCCCAGCAGAGCTGTCCAGGGAGAAACCAGAGGGACTAGAAGGGCTCAGCGCAGAAGTCCCGAATGTGACGCGGCAGCGCGGAGAACCCCAGGGGGCCGTCTAGGTGGAGCGGGCCCGGGGCGGGGAGAGGGCCACCGTGGGAGGTGCCAAGGGGGCCCGCGACCGCCGTGGGGGCGGCGCCCGGACCAGCGCCCCTGACTCCGAGCCCGGACTCTGCAGCGCCGGCCCCTGCAGCCGCCTGCAGGCAGGAGGTGGATCGAGGGGGACTCGCACAGCGCTGCGCCCTGGGGCGGGCACCGCAGCCCCGCCCTGCCCCGCGCACTCTCCACGCCGCCTCCAGCGAGGCGCCGGCCTTGCGGTCAGCGGAGGGAAGAGCGCGGCATCGCGAGGAGCTGCTGGGCAGTACCCGCCGCCGGTCCTCACGGCCGCCCGGCGCCACCCTGGGGCTGCGGTCGTGGGGACCCCCGTGGCTCGGTGGCCTCCGCAGCTCTCGGCGACACCGCGCTCGGGTTTGGCCCCCACACCCACGCGGCCTCCCTCGAGCATTTCCCCGCTTGGTTCGCGCTCCTGCTGCCCCGACGCTCGGCGCGGAAGACGCAGGTGAGACCAGGGTGTCCCCCCTCCCTCGGAGCCACGATCATCCGGGGGAAAGCTCAGCAAGTCCAGCGGACCTCCCTGAGCCGCCGGCCCTGAAGCCCGTCCTCCACCCGGCCTGGGCGGTGGCGCCGGGGCCCTCTCGGAAACGCTGCGTCGATCCTGGGTGCCCTCAGACCCAAGGCCTCGAGGACGCCGAGAGCGGGCCCGGCTTCCAAGCAGTTCCGGCGCCTGCTGAAGCGTGGGAACAACGGGTCCGCAGCCTCCCCGCCCAGCCGGTTCCTCACCCGGTGCTGCGGAGCGAGGAGCCGCCGGGCGTCCGAACAGACACCGATTTCCCTGCGGCGCAGGCGGGGACCTGCCGAGCTCCTCCCCGCGCCGGGTGGCCGGGGCCACCGCAGGCTCAGCCCTGGGCGGGAGCGCCAGCTCGGCCTCCGATTCTCACCGCTGGATTCGTCGGCAAGCCCAGTCCGGACTCTGAAAACGTCTTCACAACAAACTTACCTGGAACGGAAAAGAGAACACTAAATGGCCGTGGAGCTCCGTCCACCCGGGCGAGCTTCCTCAGGGCAGGCCTGCCTGGACGCTCTCCATTTGGGACAAAGCTACGCTTTCCAGCAGGCAGCTCCTGACTGCGTCCCCGTCATTCCTCTGGCTCCACACCGAACAACAGAGTTTATTTCATTGATGTTCAGGAAGCTTCGCGATTCTCTTTCATATTGCTTTTTATTAATTGCAGTTGCCTTTATTCTCTTTTCTTTTTGCTTCTTAGGTCCCCTTTTTACTCTTGGTGCCGTTTCTGAAATACATGAAAGGAAAAACCTCTTCTAAAAACACAGCCAGGCGGGGCGCCATGGCTCACAACTGTATTGCCAGGGCTTTGGGAGGCCGAGGTGAGGATTGCTTGAGGCCAGGCGTTCCAAACCAGCTTGGAAAACGTAGCGAGACTTCCTCTCCGCTAACAACACCAGCAGAGTTTTTAAATTAGCCGGGCGTGGCAACGAACACCTTCTAGCCCCAGCTACTCGGGGAGGCTGAGGTGGGAGGATCAGCTGAGCCCAAGAGTTCCAGGCTGCGCTGAGCCATGATCTCACCACTGCACTCCAGCCTGGGATCCTATATGTAATTTAAAAAAAAAAAAAAAAATCCACTCCACTAAGTGAACATTACCTTTACTGTATTTTTGTTTCTTTTTCTTTTTTCGTGGTTTTCTTTTTTTTTTTTTTTTTTTTTAAGACAAGAATCTCACTCTGTCGCCCCAGGAATGCAGTGGTGTGATCTCCGCTCACTGCAACCCCCGCCTCTGGGTTCAATCGATTCTCCTGTCTCAGCCTCCGGAGTGGCTGGGATTACAGGCACTCGCTGCCACACCTGACTAAATTTGTATTTTTAGTAGACGTGAGGTTTCACCATGTTGGCCAGGCTAGTCTTGAACTCCTGACCTCAGGTGATCCGCCTACCCCTGCCTCTGAAAGTGCTGCGATTACAAGTGTGAGCCACCTCTCCTGCCATTTACTGTAATTTCTTAATTGACAACTATCATACTACTTCACACCATTTCCCAGCAACTTCTTTCCTACTTGCTACTATTGCTAATTTGCTGGTACTGTACATTCACAGGTAATTTTTGCCCACTTCAGTGAAGTTCACAGTAAATGGAACCCACACTCGACTGTCAAAGTCTGGAAAACCTCTTGGATATTCTCAACAGACGTTCAGCAGCAGACGCAGCCTTTCTTTCCATTCCTTGACATTATGCTGGGGACATCTACAAACAGGACAGTGACTCTTTTACATTCCAAGCATCTTCCAAACGCCGCCTCATCTACCAAACTACAGAACCGCATACCAATCTCTCTAGCAGTCCAAAGTACATCTCAGCTGGGCACAGTGGCTCATTCCTATAATCCCAGCACTCTGGGAGGCCAAAGTGGGTGGATCATCTGAGGTAGGAGTTCAAGACCAGCCTGGCCAACATGGTGAAACTCCATCTCTACTAAATATACAAAAATTTGTGGGATATAGTAATGTGCCCCTGTAATCCTAGCTACTCAGGAGTCTGAGGCAGGAGAATCACTTGAACGTGGGAGGCAGAAGTTGCAATGAGCCGATACAGCACCATTGCACTCCAGCCTGGGCAACAGAGAGAGACTCCGCCTCAAAAAAAAGAAAAGTACTCCATCTCCAAAATAGAAGATAGATTTGAAAATCCTTTCCGGCCAGTTATTTTTTCACCATCTTTCCCAAATCTGCTCTTTGAGTTTCCAGTTTTCTCATCTCTCTCAGTGTCCTCATTCTGTCCCACTCATTCTGGCTTCCCAGTGTCCTGCTGTTTGAGAAACATCCCTCCTTCCTTTACAGAAATTATTTTCTTAGGCCAGGCGTGGTGACTCAAACCTGTAATCCCAGCACTTTTGGAGGCAGGTGGATCACTTGAGCTCAGGAGACCAGCCTGGGCAACATAATGAGACCGCATATCTACAAAAAATACTAAAAGACTCGCTGAGTGTGCTGGCTAGTCCCAGCTATCCAGGAGACTGGGATGGGAGGATCTCTTCAATCTTAGAGGCCAAGGCTCCAGTGAGCCATGATCACATCACTGCATTCCAGCCTGGGTGACAGAGTAAGACTGTGTCCCAAAAAGAAAAGAGAAAAAAAAAAAAAGAAAGTATTTCCTTAACATGCAGCCCTATTTTGTTAAAACCCAGACTTGAGTAAAACGCCAATCTCCTTCCTCCTTCCTTCACTCCCAAGCTGATGAGCCAGAATGGGTACAGTCCCAAAACCAGGGTGGCTTGGCCATAAGCAACAGTTTCCAGTCTTGGGTAATGTTTTAAATGTCCCCACATATGACAAACACACGCACACCTGTAAGTTTATTAAGGAGTACATGGATGGTTTGCCACTGAATACTCAGTGCTCAGTGTGGGTAAACAGGACCTGTGAACGCTAAGCCCTACACACCCACTCGCTTGGCTAACACCCTTCAGGCTCTGTAGAAACACATGTCCATATCGTTTGTCATTAAAATTAAAGATTACTGCCGGGCGCGGTGGCTCAAGCCTGTAATCCCAGCACTTTGGGAGGCCGAGGCGGGTGGATCACGAGGTCAAGAGATCGAGACCGTCCCGGTCAACATGGTGAAACCCCGTCTCTACTAAAAATACAAAAAAAATTAGCTGGGCATGGTGGCGCATGCCTGTAATCCCAGCTACTCAGGAGGCTGAGGCAGGAGAATTGCCTGAACCCAGGAGGCGGAGGTTGCGGTGAGCAGAGATCGCGCCATTGCACTCCAGCCTGGGTAACAAGAGCGAAACTCCGTCTAAAAAAAAAAAAAATTAAAGATTACTATGTCTGAATGGCCTGAGGGGCTGAGAGGGACTTTGCAAACACTGGAGACAGGCAGTGCTTCACTGTACAGGAGAATTTGAATGGTAGAAGTACTTAGGTAAGAAAAGACAAATTAACTTGCTCAATTCTTCCACTCAGGCATCATAACTGCAAAAAGTGCTTTGCATAATGAAATTATCATTTGCAGTAGTGCTGAGCATATAATTATTTGTTTCTCCTCATGTTCCATTCATGGTTCCATGATGTTTACAACCATTGAACATGGCAGCTAAGAAACATTTTATAACATGAAACAATTCATATTACTTTATTTGTTTATTTCTGGACCTAGACATTATATGTGTGAAGGGTAACAACAATTATTTACTTGGCAAACAGACTGACACTGAACACCAGAATTATAATTTATTTATTTATTTATTTATTTTTTGAAACAAGAGTTTTGCTCTTGTCACCCAGGCTGGAGTGCAGTGGTGCGATTTCGGCTCACTGCAACCTCCACCTCCCAGCTTCAAGTGATTCTCCTGCCTCAGCCAGGATTACAGGCACATGCCACCACCCCCAGCTAAGTTTTGTATTTTTAGTAGAGATGGGATTTCACCACGTTGGTCAGGCTGGTCTCGAACTCCTGATCTCAGGTGATCTGCCCGCCTCAGCCTCCCAAAGTGCTGGGATTGCAGGTGTGAGCCACCTCAGCCAGCCTAATAATTCTATTTTTAAAAACATTTATTAGAAGTTAAGTAAATCTTTTTTAAACTAAAATACAAGCTGTATTTAAATAATTTTTGTTTTTTATTTGTAATCTACATTTTCACAAGTAAGTTTCAGCATTATCATTTACCGCTTTTATTTTTCTCCACTCTCCATGGTCAATCATTATACTGTAATGTGTTTTTTGTATATCCTTTGATTTGTCTGTGTTCCTGCAAAACATGCATTGCTGCTTTTGTGGATACATTTATTATCTACACAAATGATATTGATTGTGGATCTTTTTACAATCTTACTATTTAAGATCTAAACATGTTATGTCAGTAATTCTGTAGGTGTCTATTCTCTGTGATCCCTATGTTTTCTTCTAATATTTCTATAGTTTGTTTTTCATTTGAATCTATGGTTTTGCAAAAATCTTTGGTTCATCAAGAATTTACTTTAATACAAGTTTGCAATATGGATAAATCTTTCTTCTTCTTTTATTTATTTATTTATTTATTTATTTATTTATTTGACAGATTTTTACTCTGTCTTTCAGGCTAGAGTGCAGTGGCATGATCAGCCTCAAACTCCTGAGTTCAAATGATCCTTCTGCCTTGGCCTCCTGAGTAGCTAGGACTGCAGGCATGCATCACCACACCCAGCTAATTTTTTTATTTTTAGCAGAGGTGGTCACCATATTGACCACACTAGTCCGGAACGCCTGACCTCAAGTGATCCACCTGCCTTGGCCTCCCAAAGTGCTGGAATTACAGGGGTGAGCCACCACACCTGGCCCTTAGCCAATTTTTGTATTTTTTGTAGAGACAGGGTTTCACTATGTTGCTCTAGCTGCTCTTAAACTTCTGGCCTCAAACAATCCTCCTGCCTCAACCTCCCAAAGTACTAAGTACTAGGATTACAAGCATGAGCCCTCATTCCTGGCCCATTTTATACGAATGACTAGGTTATTCCTGAATTTAATTCTTATCTTATTAATTTACAAAGAAATACTTATCATATACTAAACTACCATGTATACTTGTGCCTGTTTCTAGATTCTGTATTTTCCTTCCATTGCTCTGTCTATACCAGATCCAATATGCAATGAGAGCTTAGCCTGAGCCAGATAGAGTTCTAAACTCATTATGTGTTAATCCATTTATCGTCATCATAATACATTTGATAGGTGCTCTCATTATCCCTATTTTAAGGATTTAGGAACTGAAGCAGAGAGTTTCGCTAACTTACCCATGGTGACACAGCAGTAAGTGGCAGATCCAGGATTCAATTACCAGTGGCACTGTTCCAAAATCTATTACTATTAAGCTCTTAACTATATAGTATACAATCCCCTGCCCCCACGCTCACCCCACTCCTGGACCCGCTCCCCGTGCCCCCACGCTCACCCCACTCCTGGGCGCACTTCCCGTGCCCCCGCGCTCACCCCACTCCTGGGCGCACTTCCCGTGCCCCCGCGCTCACCCCACTCCTGGGCGTGCTTCCCGTGCCCCTGCACTCACTTTGCCTCACCCCGTTGAATACTAAGTTGAAAGACATGTTTAGGAAGCTTTGTTCTCCACTGTGGTTAGAATGTGAATAATCCAGATAGTAAGGGATTTTGTTTGCATCCAGAGTAGTCAAGTTTATATTTCTTTTAAAAAACCTGAAGTGAAAATGAGCTATCAAGCCATGATGAGACATGGAGGGACTTTAAATGCATATGACTGGGTGGAAGCAGCCAGTCTGGAAAGGCTGCATACTGTATGATTCCAGCTACATGACATTCTGCAAAAGGCCAAACTCCAGACCTTAAGAAGGTCAGTGGTTGCCAAGGGCTAGCAGGAAGGAAGGGATGAATGGGTGGAACCAGAGGATTTGGGGGTCTCTGAAACTACTCTGCATAGTATTATAGTGCTGGATACATGTCATTATACCTTTGTCCAGACCCACAGAATGTGCAGGGCTGAGTAAACCCTTCACATCAACTATGGAGTTTGGGTAATGATGATGTGTGGATGAAAGTTCATCAGTTGTAACAAATGTTCCCCTCTGGGGAGGATGTGCTAATGGAGGATGCTGTGTCTGTGTAGGGGCAGGGGCTATTTTGGGAACTCTATACCTTCTGCTCAACTTTGCAGTGAAACTAAAGCTGCTTTGAAACACAGTCTATTAAACAACAAAAAGCAGAAGGCGAGGAAGGTACTGAGGGGATTAGGGTTTCTAAAACCCTTTCTGATGGGTACTTTCAGAATGTTCGTATCTGAGAATTATTTTTTTTTAATTTTAGTTGTGGAGGGTTTCAGATATTTTAAACTACTATGTCATTGAATAAAATCTACCCTGACCACTAATCTAGGCCACTGATTTGGTTCTACAAATTGTTTTTATTTTTAAAAAATACAATCTGTATGTTTGTGTTTATGTTTCCAATAGATTTCACTGATTTCTGGAAACCACAATTTAAAAATTATCCTCCTAACAAATGTGACTCTAAAGTAGGCCTCCTTCTTATTATTAAGAATTTAACAAGTTTAGTATCTTGGGGAATTAATAGAACTCAATTTGTAGTTTTGATTAAAAGACAATAATTATTAGAGAGAATGTGCCTGAGCTAAGAATTTTTTCATTTGCAAACACATATTTTTCCAGGGCAGGGTGGGGACGGGGGATTTGGTTGGCAATACGGTGTTTTCTGTTACATACAAACAGGTGCTCTGAGAAACTAATGCTTGTCTTTTCAGCCACAACTAACACTCATTTGTTGAACACAGGCTGTGGAAAGGAAATGCATGCACCTGTCATGGCTTAGGGAGAAAGACTGAGTTAGGGACAAAAAGATGCTTAAATTATAATTCTTGACATACAATAACTTATTCCCTCCACTTGCCATCAGTAAAGATGAGCTCCTCTGGCTGGGCTCTGGTTGGTTCTCAGGGTCCCATGGTGAGTCTTCTCTGCTGCTGGGTGCATGAGCTATGCCCATGATCCCAGCGCCTCTGTGGTCTACACAGGACCCTGTGGGAGGCTTGCAGGGTAAAGCCCCCCGGGCTCTCACAGGAATGCTTCTCAGAACTGAGCTGTCTCTGTGCTCTCACCACCCTCTCCAACCTGCCCAGGGCTCCTGCCCCATCTGAATTAGAGCTTGTAAGAATTAAAGAGGAGAGAAACACGAAGGGTGGCTTGACAGTCAACAGGGACAGGTTTATTTTGAATAAACCTGAGGGGCGCCTTCTGGCCAAGTTAGGTCAGAGCCACACTCTCGTACAGACTAAGGGTTTTTAAGGAGTATGGGTGGGAGAGTTTATCACAGGCTTGATCTGCTTCTTTGTCTCTTTGTTGCGCTTATCTGGGAGGGAGAGTTGTGTGTCTGTTCTCATACATCTTTCTGCAGCTGCAGGCTCATCCCCCAAGTCTGCTTTTGGCTTCCCTATCTTAATGCAACTGAAGGGAAGGCATTTGCTTATTAAGGCCCACTGTTTTACTGGGGCCCACTGTATGAGGGTAAAGTTTGGCAGTTACTTAAGAGATTTTTCCCCAACCTCCCTCTGTGCCCCAGCTGTCTATTCTGTGTTTTCCTATCTGCTCTTTCTGGCTGCTGGTAGTTAGAAGAGAAGTGATTTCCTTGAAATGCATGAGGCTAGAAAGGAATTTAAAGTGGCAGTGTTTGTCCGAGATGATGGTGCTCCTGCTCTATCAGAGCTGACGTCCCAAACAGAGCAAGCTCTGTTGTCACAGGCTCTCAGGGCCCCTTTCTCTGCCTTTGAACAGGACTCCTGCCTCATTAAACTAGAGGTGTCTTTCTACTGGCATTGTCAGCCTCAGAGATGACAGGTCCTCCCCCACCCCCCTTGTTTTAGGGTGGTTTTGTAATGAATCTGCAGTCAAATCACACTCATAGCCAATTCTTTCCCAATGTCCTAAGTCTTTGGTAGGTCCCTCGCTACTACATATAAATCTGATTTCTTTCTTTCTTTTTTTGATTTTAAGGAACGGAGAGTTTAGCAGGCAAGAAAGAAAAGAGAAGGCTGAAGGAAGCCTGTAAAGAGACAGAGGCAGGACGGTAAACCTGATTTCTACCCCACTTGGGTGTAGGGCTGCAGGTATCAGATTCCGTGTATTAGTGGACATGTGGACCTAACCAGTAAGTCTGACTCCAGGAGAGGGACTGTTTCCATCTGTGCACTGGCGCCTGCACTTCCATGAGCCTAGATGTGGGAGTCTGCAGTCTTCCTTGGTCTGGTAGCCACTTTTATTTCCCAGTCCATTTCTTCTTAGAGAAAACTCCAGTAGCAATTGTTCCGTCAGTGTTCCCATGAAGGAAGACTATGTGATGAGGTTTAGAACTGCCTTTGGGCAACTTTTTTTCTTTTTTTAATAAAATGAACTTTTATCGCATCAAAATTCTATGCGTAAATAATAATTTTAAGACAAATAGTTTCAAAAGACTTTTATTGAAAAACTGGAGCCCTCCTTCCCATCTTGCTCCTCACTTGATTTCTGTTCTGCAGAGTCATTTTCAGAGCTGTCATCTGTTTCTTCTAGTAATTATCTCCAGATTTCAGAATAACATGCTTAAACTCCTATTGATTGATTATTTATTTATTTAGAGATGGAGTGTCACTCTGTCGCCCAAGCAGGAGTGAAGTGGTGTGGTGTCGGCTCACTGCAACTTCCGCCTCTGGGGTTCAAGAGATTCTCCTGGGGCCGGGCACAGTGGCTCAAGCCTGTAATCCCAGCACTTTGGGAGGCTGAGGCGGGTGGATCATGAGGTCAAGAGATCGAGACCATCCTGGTCAACATGGTGAAACCCCGTCTCTACTAAAAAAAAATACAAAAAATCAGCTGGGCATGGTGATGCGTGCCTGTAATCCCAGCTACTCAGGAGGCTGAGGCAGGAGAATTGCCTGAACCCAGGAGGCGGAGGTTGCGGTGAGCTGAGATCACGCCATTGCACTCCAGCCTGGGTAACGAGAGCGAGACTCCGCCTAAAAAAAAAAAAAAAAATTCTCCTGCCTCAGCCTCCTAAGTAGCTGGGATTACAGGCACCCACCACCATGCCTAGCCAATTTTTTAGTAGAGACTTTAGTAGAGACAGGTTTCATCATGTTGGCTAGGCTGGTCTTGAACTCCTGATCTCAAGTGATCCACCTGCCTTGGCCTCCCAAAGTGCTGGGATTACATGCATGAGGCACCACATCTGGCCAGATTTTACATTTTAGGTAAATGTGTTCATCTCTTGATAGGGAAAATTAGGATTTATGGCTCCTCTACCTTCTCTGCTCACCCACCGTGGTCTCTCTCTACCTAACCTCTCACCCTCCCAGTTAAGTTACATCATAATTTTTGGTTAAATTGATGTTCAGGGATTACATTAATATATGTATTTTTATAGCTGAGCTCATAGTATCCTATGGTATCCTTTCTCATAAAATACTTTATTTTTGAAAATCCTGAATGCTAGATTAGACAATTGGGATACCAGTTAAGTCAGAACTGATAAATATTTGTCTATATTCCCCACTTTGAAATAATATATTTTCATCCAAATGCAGCCATGATGCTCATGTTTTTAAAAAATTCTGGGAATAGGCATGGTGGCTCATGCTTGTAATTCTAGCAGTTTGGGAGGCTGAGGTGAGAGAGTCACTTCAGCCCAGGAGTTTGAAACCAGCCTGGGCAACAAAGTGAGACCCCTATCTCTACAAAAACTCAAAAAATGAGCTGGGTGTGGTGGCACGTGTCATGGTCCCAGCTCTGGGAGAAACTGATCAGGAAGGATTGCTTGAGTTCAGGAGGTTGGTGCTGCAGTGAGCCCTGATCACGCCACTGCACTCCACCCTGGGCCCTTGATTTATTATTATTTTTTAATGTGATGTATCATGTTTATTGTGTATGCCAAACCATCTTTGCATGTCTGGGATAAATATCGCTTGATCATGGTAAACATCTTTTCAACGTGTTGCTGAATTCAGTTTGCAAATATTTTGTTGCGGATTTTTGTATCTATATTCACCAGGGATATTGGTCTGTAGTTTTCTTACATTGCTGTATCCCTGTCTGGTTTTGGTATCAGGGTAATGCTAACCTTGTAGAATGAGTTTGGAGTATTTCTTCTCTTTAATCTTTTGGAAGAGTTTGAGAAGAATGGATTCTTCCTTAAATGTTTGGTAGAATTTAGCAGTGAAGCCATTAGGTCCTAGGCTTTTCTTTGATGGGAGACTTAAATGCTGATAAATTACTTATTATTTGATTTTCATATTATTATTCTATGTTCATGATTCAATCTTGGTAGCCTGTAATATGTCTAGGAATTTATTAATGTCTACTAGATTTTCTAATTTGTTGGTGTATAGCTGTTCATAATAGTCTCTTATGATCTGTTGTATTTCTGTGTTATCAGTTGTAATGTATCCTTTTCATCTCTGATTTTATTTGAGTCTTCCCTTTTTTTCTTAGTCTAGCTAAATGTCAGTTTTGTTTATCTTTTCTAAAAACAACTTTGTTTCATACTTTTTTTAATCTCTATTTTGTTTATTTCTGATTTTTTTATCTGAAAAAATTAGAAACTCATCTACTCTATTTCTTTCCTTCTACTAACTTCATTTTTTTTTGTTCTTGTTTTTCTAGTTCCTTAAGGTGTAATGTTAGAGTGTTTATTTCAGATCTTTCTAAAATAATGCTAACAATAGCATATAAAATATAACTGATAATACCAATGTAAATACTAATATAATAATAATTAGTATTGACAATATTAATTATCCTTAATTTTAACATAATACTGATGGTGGCAAGGGCCTGCTGGGAGCAGTGCCTGGGGGATACCAGCTGCAGCGGGGAGGCACATCCGGGGCTGCCACTCCACGGAGCCAGCACGAGCTGGGAATAGGCAAGAGCCCCGCCCCCTGCCTAGTTAAGGAGCTGGAGCCCTGCACTCCCAGGTGTGGTTGCAGTCCCCCAGCCAGGGCTCTGGACCCAGGCATCCCTGAGCTCTTGGGGCAGGAACCCCCCACTGCCCCTGCAGGTTCAGAAGTACCTGCTCCTACTCCCTGGCCTCTCCACGCTCCCGGTGCCCACTCTGACAAAGTCGTGGTGAGCCCGGGCACTGTCACAACCCGGCAGAGTGTGTGTGCACTCAGGGCAGTGCTGACACATCAGCCCCCTGCTGCCTCAGTCCCCTCCAGACTTTGGGCTCTGATGAGCAGAGGAGGCAGGCCAAGTGGGGTCTGCAGGTGCCCCTCAGCACTAACAGCGTGGGTGCCTCGGAGGACATGTTGATCACAGGAGGTAGAAAGGTTCCTGGGCAGAAAGGGGTGGGTCCTGGTGAAACCTCACCTTTAACAGAACTTAAGGTGCTTTTTCCTGGCCCCGCATGGCCGCCCAATATGCACTTCCTCCCTTCCAAGCCCATTGAAACTCCAGACTGGGCCAGACTTGGACAGATCTCCAGACTACCAGCTGAGGGAAGGAGCTACCTACTTAGGTCTCCTGAGAGCCATTCTATCACTCAGTGAAGCGCGTCTCTGCCTTACTTGCTCGCTAGTTTTATGCCTACCTCATTCTTCATGGACACAGGTCAAGAACTTGGACCTGCTGAATGGGGGCACTGAAAGAGCTGTAACAGAAAAGGGCTGAAGCATGCCCTCTGCTCATCACATTGTGGGCAATGAGGAGAGAAGAGCTGTGGCCCTTCGGGGACCCCAGACCTAGGAGCTCCCTGAGCCAGAGCCGTGACACCCTCTTTGGGGCTCTGCAATTCCTAGCATCTCCAAGCTTCTGGGTGCCACTTTTTTCCCCACTGTCTGCAGTGGAAGCCGCTAGCAGTACACCTGGTTAGCGCTGTACAAGCCACAGCCTTGCACCTGTACGAGGCTTGGAGCTGCCCACCCCGCTGCAGCCAGCACACTTGGCTGTATGCAGTGGCTGGACCCTGCGCTCGCCCACACTCCTCTCACTGCTCCCACCTGGCTTGCCCTTGTCAGGCGTGGAATCCAGGCCAGTAGTGTGAGCCGGGTACAGCCTTCCAGTGGAGTGGGTGGAACAAGCTCAGCTGCCAAGCAAAACTGGGACAAAGGTGCCACCAGCCACAGAGGTTCAAGAGGGAAAAGTGACACCCTAAGTATCTGGTGAAAATGCTAATATTAAAAATAAATACTAGGGGCTGGGTGCAGTGGCTCAGGCCAGTAATCCCAGCACTTTGGGAGGCTGAGGCAGGTGGATCACCTGAGGTCAGGAGTTTGAAACCAGCCTGGCCAACATGGTGAAAACTTGCCTCTACTAAAAAATAAATAATTAGCTGGGCATGGTGGGGAACGCCTGTAATCCCAGCTACATGGGAGGCTGAGGCAGAATTACTTGAACCCAGGAGGCAGAGGTCGCACTGAGCTGAAATCACACCACTGCACTCCGGCCTGGGCAAACTGGCGTAAGACCCTGCCTCTAAATAAATAAATAAATACGTAAATACTAGACAAGGGATGCTGCAAAATGGAAATGCTGAGATACTTAGTTTCAATTGAATTTCAGCTCCCTCCTTCCCCTACACTAACACATCTGATGGCTTCTCAGATCACTGGGACTAAACGTCCAAACCCCTGACTACCCAACGGTCCAGGGCCCTGCCTCTGAAGGACCGCCAAGAGCTGAATTCGGCTCAGGGTCCAAAGAAAAGTGTGGGTCATGTATTTGGCAGTCAACATGGGCTGCCTTCTAGGCCTTGAGACCCCAATAACATGTACAGATTTTACTCCCACTTTCTTTTCTCACCCCGCCCCCTGTGCCTCCATGACCCTCCTCTTGGTATTTCCCTCCAGCCACCTACATACATTTTGCTTCCTCACACTCCTCTTTTCTAACTCAGCCTTTACATCTGCTCCCTCCAGGTGTGGGTGCTCCCTGCCCACATGGCCTGCTGTCTCTTCAATTGAGATGCACAGTGGATGACAGACGGGGAGGGAATCCCAGATGACTGGGTCTCCTTCCTCATCCCCCACTTTTAGACCCTCACCATTTTATAATATCAGTGAGAGGTCTCACTTTCATTCACACTTTCCAGACTTTCTGAATAAACTAACTGGTAATGTTTCGTATAATATACTCGTGATGTCTTTTTTTTTTTTTTTTTTTTTTTTTTTTTTTTTTTTTTTTTTTGCTAACTACAGCAGTGATGAATCCCCTAATCATCTGAAGGAACAGAGGCAGTAGACAAGGGAGCAGTAAACAAACACCTATTGTTATTATAACACTT
Organism: Saimiri boliviensis; assembly: GCF_048565385.1. Taxonomy (NCBI): domain Eukaryota; kingdom Metazoa; phylum Chordata; class Mammalia; order Primates; family Cebidae; genus Saimiri; species Saimiri boliviensis. The sequence goes on along the minus strand of NC_133454.1, from coordinate 25,412,945 downwards.
ATGATGAGGGTTTTGAATCCTCCTAAGGATGAGAACCAACCTCCAAATAAGGACTCAGTGTTAATCCGTGCCATATCTGTACAGGCACGTGTGCCAGTTTGGTCATGTCTTGCACAATATCCTCCACTGCTTGCCCCTGATCATCTATGTGCATACGGCAGTTGGTTAGATTGAATTTTCCACAGACTTCCCCTTCGGCTGCTAGCAAATAATCTAGGGCCAGCCAGTTCTGATAAATCATGTTTCTCATTTGAGTTTCTTATTGGGCTAAAAGGGACAGAACTTTGCCTGTTTTGTTAGTGAGCATTTTCAAAACAGCCTGCAACCAGATGATCTGGTTGAGCATGTAAATAGGGGTCTGGTATCCCCATGAGCCATCCTCCGCCCATGTGGCTGGCCCGTAATACTTAATAGTTCTCTCTGGTGGCCATTCATTACCTGTCCATTCTCCTATCTTTAGGTTTCTTTTCTCCCTCTCGGAATTTATTGAATACATTGAGAGCCCACCTGTCTTAACAGATAATAGGAAGAAAGAGGGCTTAACGATGGCTATGACACATCAATCTGTCCCTCTCACGGATTACACACCTTGTATTGAGTACCATTATATAAACTGGTTCCCTTCTGTGTCCCCAGACATTTATAAGAACTGCAGGACAAAAGAATGGCAGTAACTTTTACACCCTACCTGGTGTACATACTGAGGGCATTCTTTAAAATTAGTTAATATTCCTACTATACAAGTCCAAATATTAAGAAGAACAAGTCCCACAATGAATCTCCTCATGCTTCGGCTGTGCGTGGACCAGCCAGCTTCCGGGATGTGGCTGGAGCAAGGCTTGTCGTCCTTTTGAAGGTGATTCTGCAGTCCTTGCCTTGATCCAAGTCTCAGCTGTTGCTGGTTTTTACACGGCTGTGGTGGATTCAGGCTGGGATTCCCTCTACCTTCACAGCTGTGGGGTTGGTCAGGGTCAGGTCTGAGGTCCTTTTCATTGTGGCTTTAGAGGGGCTGTACTCCCGTCCTTTATCCACATGTGATTACCTAGTGGGAAAGGGTGAACTGGGGAGAAAAAGGCTTGCAGGACATTTGTTATTTACTCAGGTTGAAGTATCCTAAGCGATTCTCCCTAGAGCTGGTAACTAGCATCCTAACTCAATCTCTCCCCACTCCCAAAGAGTTTCTCGGAGTGCTCAGAGTAGGGGAGGAGGCCTATGGTATAAGACTTCATAGGCACCACATTTTCCCTATCCAGTCTATCATCGATGGGCATTTGCGTTGGCTCCAGGTCTTTGCTATTGTAAACAGTGCTGCAATGAACATTCGTGTGCATGTGTCCTTATGGTAGAACGATTTATAATCCTTTGAATATATACCCAGTAATGGGATTGCTGGGTCAAATGGGATTTCTATTTTTAGGTCATTGAGGAATCGCCACACTGTCTTCCACAAACGATGAATTCATGTCCTTTGTAGGGACATGGATGAACCTGGAAACCATCATTCTCAGCAAACTGACACAAGAGCAGAAAATCAAACACCGCATGTTCTCAGTCATAGGCGGGTGTTGAACAATGAGAACACATGGACACAGGGAGGGGAGCACTACACACTGGGGTCTGTTGGGGGGAAATGGGGGAGGGATCGGGGTGGGGAGGTGGGAAGAGATAGCATGGGGAGAAATGACAGATGCAGGTGAGGGGATGGAAGGCAGCAAACCACACTGCCGTGTGTGTACCTATGCAACAATCTTGCATGTCCTTCACATGTACACCAAAACCTAAAATGCAATTTAAAAAAAAGACTTCATAGGGGAATATTCTGTTTTTTCTAAAGGGGGTGCTTTTGTATTTAAATTCTTCCCAGAGTTGAGGCTAGAATCTTTGATTGCCATTTTTCTTCTCTCTTTATTTTTTCTTTTTTTTCTGAAAGCATGAAAAGGCTGTGTTAAATCGGCTAGCCCCAAAGCCAGGGCTGACAGAAGTTTTGCGTTTAGCTTTCATCCCATTGAAACGGTGTCTTGTCTTCTCCCCTCCCCTCCTTTGTCACTTTGTGTAAGGGTTTGGCCAGTACTGCGTAGTTCGGAAATCCACAATTTACAAAACCCACCACTCCCAGGAGCCCTCTCACCTGCTTTTAGTCTCAAGTTCTGTCACTTTGCAAGCAGCTTGCTTCTTCTCTGCTTCTAGACTGCATTCCCCCTTCTGGTTGGTGAGTCTCAGGTACCGCATTTACTGTTTGGCAAACCTGAGCTTTCCTTTTAGACACTTTATACCCACAGTCCTCCAGGTACTGAAGTAAAGCATTTGTTTGTGCATCCGACTGCCATGGGGTGTCCCAATAGAAGGTTATCAGCATACAGGGGCAGCATGCAAGCAAGAAGCTTCCGGGGGGGGGGGGCAGTCATGGGCTGATGCCTCCCCAGCAATGATGAGAGAGTTTCTGAGCCCCTAGGAAGTTGGGTCCAGGTGTATTGAGTGGTTACACCTGCTTCTGGGTTTCTCCTGTTGAAATGCAAATAGTTTTTGACCCTCCAATGCCAGTCCAACACTAAGGAGGTATTCTTTAAGTCCAATTAAGCGAACCAACTATCCTCTGCTGGCAATAATCCCAACTGTGTGTATGAGTTGGGTGCAAAGCCGCGAAAGCCCTGCATGGGCCCGGGTGATATTATCTGTCCTCTGCTTCTGGCTAGGAAGTCTCCACCCGCCTTCCCAAGGGACAATGAGAGCCTGAATAATCCCCCAACAGGGGCAGTTTTCGCTGCAGGGAGTCAAAAAATGGGATAGTGGCCCTTGATTTGTACAACAGGTTTTGCCAGAGAAGGGGAGCCGGAGCAGTTCATTAAGTACAAAAAAGTCTGTTCTCTTAATACCTTAATAAATTTAACAAAACTAGCTTTGTTTCTTTCAATGGGGGATTACAGGGCTGTCGTCTGGACCGTGAACTCTTTGGGCGCTTGAGGCCAGCACCCCTGTCTTTTAGTCCAGTGGCCCTTCCTTTAGCTTGAACAAAGCCCTTCATGCTCATTTGGATCCTCGTGCATAGAATCGTCGTGTTCCTCAGTTAACTGTGGACATTTTTTCTTCCAGTGTCCTATTTCTCGACAAAATACACACTGATCGCATTGCAGGCGCGGGCGGGCAGACTGGGTGGCTTTCCAGGAACCCCCCTTCTCCCGCCCTCTTGGGGGCACTCCTTTAATAGCGGCAGCTATCAAGCCGGCATTCTGCCGAGCCTGGCGCTCCATTTCTTTATGACTTTCCCTCTGGTTCACCGTTTCTCGGTTTACAAACATCTGGTTAGCTATTTCCAACAACTGTGAAGTATTCATGCATGCAAATCCTGCCTGTTTCTGCAATTTTTGTCTAATGTCTTCTGCACACTGACTGACTAATGCCATATTTATCATACGCTGATTTTCCAGGCTCTCAGGATCAAAAGGAGTGTACGTGTGGTAAGTGTCACACAGTCTTTCACAGAATTGGGTAGGGATTTCTTCTTTTCCTTGAAGAACCTCAGAGATTTTGTTAATGTTTGTGACTCTCTGGGCCCCTTTTTTAAATCCTTCCAGCAAGGCTTCTCTGTACTGGATTAGTCTTTGCATGCCCTCCTGGGTGTTTGGATCCCACTGGGGGTCAGTTCCTGGTAACTGGACCCTGACATACTCTTGGGGGTTCTGGTAATCTGCAGGAACATGCTCCTCCAGCCAGTTAGAAGCGGCTTGGAGTATTCTCTGCCTTTCATCCATATTAAAAAGTTGCATAAGCAGCTGATGGCAAGCAGCCCAAATGGGGTTATGAGTCTGAATAATAGTTTGCAGTAGATCAATGAGAGCTTGGGGTTTCTTTGTATAAGACGGGTTGTTATTTTTCCAATTAATAACATCAGCCAAGGTGAATGGCAGGTATGTGAAAACACGCCTTTCTACCACGTGGCTGTCCTCAGCCACTCCTGTGTACCTCTGCTGTCTTAAAGACATCTGCACCCCTGCCTTGGGTCGAAGACAGGCTGCCAGAGGGGAAGTTCCCTCCGGGAAGCAGGCAGCAATGGGTGGAGTTTTTCCACACTCTCTTTTGTCTGCTCTGGAGGATTTAGGGGTGTGCAGCTCTGGTGGGGATGCTGAGGCTTCTGCCAGAGGAGGCATGATTGGCAAAAACTCTTCTGTTGCTGGGTCGACCAAAATCTTGGGTGACCGCTTTTCTCAGTGGCGAGGGGGATGGTGGTTTCTAGCAGTCTGGCTACTAAAACAGTTGCTGCCTGCTCTTTTAGCCACTTCACAGGGTTTAACACTAACTGCAACCACAAGTCTACATATGGAAATTGATCAAGGTGCTGTAGCTCCCTGTATATAACCTCATGCCTTACTTTGGAGACAAGGGACCTGTCTAGGGGGCCAACCTACCCTAAATGCTGGTCAATCTTCCCTACATAAAACCCTGAATTTCTCTGGTGTCATAGTTACTTTATAAGTCCCACTAAATCCCTTCTTGAAATTTTTCAGCATGGTTTCTAAAAGGGTGGAATGGCTATGAGAGTCACTCATATTAACACTTCAAAGAAACAATTCCCACAGTTAGGAACGTGTTAGTTCATTCACAGCAGTTCCTGTTTCTGCCTAGCAAGATGCAGCATGGAGCACTCTTCAATTTACATTCACTTCAGTCCTTTCACAATGCCCAGAGGCTTCTTCACTCAGCCTTATGTGGCTGTCTTTAATTCTTACAAATTGCTCAAAGCATGAGGCCCTTCCTAATGGGCCCGATACCTTTTATGACTGATGAGTCCAGTTGGACACATCTATACACACACAGACACACATCCGATTGCTCTCCTTCCAATTCAAAACCATAAGCAAAAGCTTCTAAGGTAAGTTATAGAGAGAGCTACCTTCAAAAGCGCCCGTCTGGCACCTGTGGGTGATCAGGCCACGCTTCCACCCAAAATGGGGTGGGCTACTTTCCCGGGTTCAATCTTACCAAATTCAGTGATCCAGACTTCCCCAAATACTCGTTCCTCCTCGGTGTTCAGCCACTGGGTGTATCCACACAGCAGGGCCTCCCTGCTCCGCTCTGGCAAGGCACTTCCACTGGGTAAATACCTGCCCCAGGAGCGCTGTCAGGATGCGTCACCCCAGCGAGCAGGAGTCCCCCTGCAGGGATGCTCCATAGGGTTAGGCAAACCACCTAAGAGACTTTTTCCCACTATCTGCTATCCGAGACTCGCTTCTCGGCCGATGCACCAAAAATGTAGCAGGAGCGGCCATGGGAAACAGATCTCTCAAACACTGAATACAGGAGGGAAGACTTTATTTGGCCGAGAGACCAGGCAGTAATTTGTCAAAAGCCCAGCTCATTTAACAAAGGAAGGTTCTGCCTTTATAGAAGCTTATACTGTAGATGTTACACGTGGAAGAATCTTAGGTTTATAGCTTTAGGAATCACATATGACAGGGTTCTGGTTTACAGTTTTAGGACTCACATGTGGAAAGGTGTCTGTTTACAGTTTCAGGAATCACATATGAAAGGGTTTCGGTTTAGAGTTTTAGGACTCACATGTGAAAAGGTTTCTGGTTTGATCTTGTTTTAAGTAAAAATAGTGTCTTCCAGAGAGTTTCCCCAAGACCAAGCATGTTATTTTCAGGAAGGAGATTCAGGAGGCCCCCAGCTGGCCTGCTCTCTCTTCTATTGAGATGCACTGTGGATGACGGGCAGGGGTGGGTGGTGGGTGGGGAATCCCAGATGCCTGGGTCTCCTTCCTCAATCACACCCCTTGGCAGCCAGCTTCCTCTGGAAAGGCAGAAGGAATAAATCAAACTTTCATAAAGCATGTCATTAAACTAATCATAGAAATTAAAATGCCTAGAACCAAATGTCTCCCAATAGTACTCCTTAGGATTAGGAGAGCCCCAAGAAAAGACTTGGTATTGTCCCCCTATGAGTTATTATGTGTGTAGGGTACCAGCCCCCACACACCACCTGTGGGTACCCCAAGTTTGGTGGCGACAATGGAAGGAGAAAAAGACAGTTTAAGAGTACATCAAGTGGGACCAGGGGCCCAGTGCAAACAGGACGCTGCAAAGGTCCCGAGCTCTGGTTTCCACAATATTTACTGAATACAATCATTGTTAACTACAGAGCAGATAGTGGGGTGAATCGGTGAAAAGGAAGCTGTGAGTCTAACATAAGACTGATAGCAGTGGCAGTTTATGTGAGTTTCTCAGGAGTTAAAAGTGTATGCTTATCCATAGGTAATGCAGCTGGGGGGAGCAGGCTTCACAAGGAACCTACATGTCTGGTTACATTCCAGTGCTTCAAGGGAGTGTTATGTCCTTGGGCACTATGCTTAAAATATCAGAGCTGAGGTCACTCTGTCCCTGGGAACATGCTGGCAAAGAGAGGCCTTCCTCCCCAGAGGCCTCCTGTGGCCTTCCAAAGTTTATCGTTCCTGATTTCTTTTATGCATTACTTATTGTCAAGGTAGCCGAGAGAAAGGAGAATAGACCCAAAGTCAGGCAAGAAAGTTTTATTAACCTGTGGGGCTGCTCTATAACAATCAGAGGAGGCAGCCTTGAGCTTACAAAACGAGGGGTTTACATAGGGTGAGAGGGGCATAAGGGGGTTTTAGGACTCAGGTAATCTATCCACTGGTAACCAGCACAGAGATGGTTTGTTAACTTGTAACAGGCCTACAATACATTATTCTGTGACTTTTGTGGTGGCAGTCTTTTAAAAAAAGAGAGAAACCAGTAGTTCTTTTTACAGATACGTGTCAAAGAGGAATTTACAAGTATGGATAACCAACATATGTTTTCCCTGTCCTCCCATGCGCTGCCCGTGCTGCTCAGATAGCTATAATCAGGCTTTGCTTAACTGCAGCACATCTGGCAGCCTTGATGTGGCGCCAAGGTAGGGGTTCAGGAATGCAGCTGCAGAGCAATCAGAGCAGGGAAGGGGTCAGCCTGTGTAGCTTGTCCCTAACACTTATTACCAGTTTATGTAGGCACATTGTAAACCTTTCCTCCATTGCTGCTTCCCCCAACAATATGGGCTCCCACATTTGGGCAGGGCTATAGATCTTCCTAAGATGGAAACCAAGGACCAATTATTAAGAAATTATATACTTGCCATGGTCAGCAACAGTGGATCACGCCTGTAATCCCAGCACTTTGGGAGGCCGAGGCAGGTGGATCACAAGGTCAAGAGATTGAGATCATCCTGGCCAACATGGTGAAACCAGGTGTCTAATAAAAATACAAAAATTAGTAAGCCACCACACCTGGCCGTGAGTTGACTTTTGATGGGGTACCTTTCCTGTTACTGTGTGATATTTGTCAACAGCTGCAAGAAGTGATCATTGCTGATGATGGCTTTTTTCCAGTCTTTTTTATTTGTTCAATAAACATTGAGTTCCCCACTATGTAACAGGAAGGCGCTGAGGATAAATAGATGAATCAAATATGCTTCTCAGACTCTGATGACCTTCAAGTCTGGTGGAAGAAGCTTGTGCCCACAGACTGGTTTACAGACAAAATGGAAGTTTCAATAGAAACTTCCAAATTTTATGGTCAGGCACAGTGGCTCACACCTGTAATCCCAGCGCTTTGGGAGGCTGTGAGTGGATCACAAGGTCAAGAAATCGAGACCATCCAGGCCAACATGGTGAAACCCCATCTCTACTAAAAATGCAAAAATTAGCCAGTCATGGTGGCATGTGCCTGTAGTCCCAGCTACTTGGAAGGCTGGGGCAGGACAATTGCTTGAACCCAGGAGTTGGAGGTTGCAGTGGGCTGAGATTGCACCACTGCACTCCAGCCTGGTGACAGAGTGAGACTCTGTCTCAAAGAAAGAAAGAAAGAAAGAAAGAAAGAAAGAAAGAAAGAAAGAAAGAGAAAGAAAGAAAAGAAACTTCCAAATCTCCTATTGAAAGACCAGAATTTCTGTGTGGGAGGCTCAGGATCTTCATCCAGGTGAGGGTTAGGGAAGGTAACCCATGGACTGTCTTGGAGCATTGTTTATATAAAGTCTTGAGGCAATGGTGATGCCCATGTTGAAATTGGGGAGGCAGAGAACTGAACCACACCAACTACTGTGCACTGGAAATCAACCACAGGCTCCATCTTTCCCAGGCAGTGGTGGCTGCCTCAGGCTTGAGACACCCGCACTTCAGCTGGGGTGGGAATTGACCATCCCTTTCTTTTCTGTGGGACTGAATATCCCCTAGTGGAGAAAAGCTGAGATTCCTTTCTGTTTGTGGCGATAGGAGGTGCATGCTCTAGCACTCTCCCCAGCCCTGGGATGCTCTGTCTCCAGATTCAGAGACTGGGTGAAAGGTGCAGGGAGTTGGGAGAGACAGGCACAAGGAGCTGGTGCACACACACTCAACACTCACACGCGGTGAGAAAGAACCTAAATTCTGCCTGCAGTGTGGGAGCTTTGATGGCTCTGCCTTTTCATGATTTTCCTCCACTCTAAGCAATGAAAGGACATTCTGTCACCTGGTTCATTCTGTCCCTCCTCATCCACCCCTTTGGGCAGCTCACCAAGCAACTGGGATTTATTTTCAGTTGGAAGGACTGGCCAGTTGGGTATCCCACTCCACTCTCTGGCCCCTGAGGGCCCCTCTCCTCTTCCTTCTGGTGTGAATTACTAATTGCTGTGGCGGAGATGCACAGAGCCAGGCTGCTCTAGTCTGTTAAACTCACCACTGTGGTAGTTTGCCCTGTTCCCCCCACCAGGTCCACACAGACATGGAGAGCTTCCAGCCATGGGGTTTTACGGACCACATGCCCTGGAATAACAAGGTTTTCTGAGTACCAAAGATAAAATAATTTGTGGTGAGAATAATGCATATGAAAGTTTTTAGGCCGGGCACAGTGGCTCAAGCCTGTAATCCCAGCACTTTGGGAGGCCGAGGCAGGTGGATCTCGAGGTCAAGAGATCGAGACCATCCTGGTCAACATGGTGAAACCCTGTCTCTACTAAAAATACAAAAAATTAGCTGGGTGTGGTGGCGTGTGCCTGTGATCCCAGCTACTCAGGAGGCTGAGGCAGCAGAATTGCCTGAACCCAGGAGGCGAAGGTTGCAGTGAGCTGAGATCGCGCCATTGCACTCCAGCCTGGGTAACGAGAGCGCGACACTCCGTCTCAAAAAAAAAAAAGAAAGAAAGTTTTTAGGGCCAGGCATGGTGGCTCACGCCTGTAATCCCAGTACTTTGGAAGGCCGAGGCAGGTGGATCACGAGGTCAGGAGATTGAGACCATCCTGGCCAACATGATGAAACCCGTCTCTACTAAAAATACAAAAATTAGCTGGGCATGGTGGTGGGTGCCTGTAGTCCCAGCTACTCAGGAGGCTGAGGCAGAAAAATCACTTGAACCTGGAGGTTGCAGTGAGCTGAGGTCACACCACTGCACTCCAGACTGGTGACAGAGTGAGATTCCGTCTCAAAAAAAAAAAGTATTTAAACAATGCAAGGTTTATGAACAGTTCGAAATTCACTGTGAAGCTGATGAAACTGAAACTTTTGGGCTACAAACCTGTGAAACCTGTATGTGGGTTTCCTCTTTTTTTTATCAGACATGGTCTTGCTCTGTCACTCAGGCTGGAACACAGTGGCACGATCACAGCTCACGGCAGCCTCAAACTCCTGGGCTCAAGCCATCCTCCCACTGAAGCAGAAAATCAGAGCAAAAAAAAAAAAAAAATTTCCTTCTTTCCCATAGTGGAAGCAAAACTTCCCTGCATCCTCCCCCTCCCTGAGGGATTGTACCCTGCTTTGCAACTTTTATAAGTTTATAGATTCATGTATTCTTGTTCTCTATAGTTGATAACTGAAAGTTCCTGTTTTTCATCTGAACAAGACGGGTCACTGTGACATGTCTAAGCAGTCCTGGACTGCAGTCATCCAGCCCCAGAGTGAAGGATGCAAAATAAGCTGTGCAAGGCTACAATAACGGCCATCGGGCCGCATAGCATAAGCCACATGTAAGCATAAGTTATAAACCTGTCATTTTTTTTTTTCTTTTTTTTTTCTGAGATGGAGTTTCACTCTTGTTACCCAGGCTGGAGTGCAATGGCGCGATCTCGGCTCATCGCAACCTCTGCCTCCTGGGTTCAGGCAATTCTCCTGCCTCAGCCTCCTGAGTAGCTGGGATTACACGAGCCACCACGCCCAGCTAATTTTTTGTATTTTTAGTAGAGACGGGGTTTCACCATGTTGACCAGGATGGTCTCGATCTCTTACCCTCGTGATCTACCCGCCTCAGTCTCCCAAAGTATTGGGATTACGGGCGTGAGCCACCTCGCCCAGCCTAAACCTGTCATTTTTGATAAACTGCCTTTGTTCTGCTCCTGCATTTCAAGTAAAAAATCAAGCTTTGTCTTTGTTCAGTGCTCAGTCTTCTGCATATAAATCCACTGGGCCAGTGTGCACCTTAATAAAATCCTCCTGTTCCATCCATTGGCCTCTCCAGTCTTCTAATTTCACCAACGTTTTGGCGAACCAGCCAGGAGCCAGGCAGTAGAGCATAGAGCAGTGTGGTGGGGACGCCACTCCGACCCGCCCCAACCCCCACCACCATGGTGCAGCCCACTGGCACTGGGGGGTGGGGTGGGGGCGCCAGCCATGGCCATGGCTCCATGTGGCAAGAGGGGCCAGGACAGCCTGGTTGAGAAGCCTGCAGCTGCAGTAGGACAAGAACAGTTCAGGACCATACACATGGCAGGTGGTGTGGCACCCCCTGCCTGGCCACTTGCACCCCAAGGAGGCTGCTCACAGGCAGGGAGACCAGCAGCATGAGCAGCGGCTACAGTAGCCCAGGGCGAGTTACGCTCTGGCTAGCAAAATGTAAGAAAAAGAAAGAAAATAAGGGAAGGAGGGAAGAAGGGTGGAAGGAAGGAAAGAGGGAGGGAGGGAGGAAGGGAGGGAATCAAGGAAGAAGGAAGGAAGAAGGGAGGGAGGGAGGAAGGAAGAAAGGAAGGAAGGGAGGGAGGGAGGGAGGGAGGTATTAAAAGAGAGAAAAATTTAAACCGCTAACCCTAAAGGCAAGGGAGAGCTGGCTACGCAGCTGTGTGTGGGAGTAGCTGGCTGAAGCAGCTGAGACAGGGCAAACAGTGTAAGAGTAAGCTGCTGCTAAGAGTGTGATAACCTGATTTTTGTTAGCTTAAACTGACTCTCTCTTTGCTAAGAGCTGTTCAATCCTCATGTTAGCTTCTTGAGCCAGACAGACTCCATCTCAGCTTCTTCGTTTTAGTTATCCCCCTCATTAAGTATGCACCTGTAGTATGTAGGTGGGGCAGGACAACAGCAGGCGCATCCCTGAGCGCATTTGCTGATAAGAGGCCAAGTAAAGTGGCACCAGCAGAGCCTGGGACTGCAGGTGCTGTCGAGTACCCAGAGCCCCCATATCTATAAGTTGTTTGTCTTTTTATGACAGCTCTAGCCCTTGTGCCTGGTACTGTTTTATTTCTCATGTACGAGTATATCTTTTAGCTTTTTGCTTACTCTGCTTCTGTGAAAAAATTGCTTCATCTAGGATCCCCCCTCCCTTTTCAAACTAAGGTATAAGAAACCCCTAACTCTTTCTTCGGGGCCAAGAGAATTTTGGGTGTTAGCCACCTCTCAGTCACCGGCTAAAATAAAGGACTCAGAATTCAATCTCAGAGTGTGGCGCATTCCCTAACTTGCTTGGGTATAACAAGGGAGCTAGGGTAACAGCTAATAAAAGGGCAGAGGCAGGGAGAGAGAGAAAGAGAGAGTGCGAATAAAATAGAGACTTAAGGAAGAGACCCTGTAGGTCTGGCAATAAAAGATTTAAACAGAAATTACACACACATAAAGGTTTTGCAAGCATGAATGTCACCCAGTTTTAGAAGTGGTCACCAAGATGTACGTTAATCGTGACCAGAAGGCAAAAAGGGAAGCTCACCGGAGAATTAAAACGAAAGCCGGTCTTCTAGCAGCAGCTCTCACAGAAAGCGGGGCGGATAGAATGAGAGGACACAAACATAGGTGCGAATGAGGACATGGAAGGGGCGAAGTGAGGCCAACGTTCAAATATCAGTCAAGACTAGAGAGGGTGCCGGGCGTGGTGGCTCACGTCTGTAATCCCAGGTACATAAAAAAATAACTATAACCGTAACAAACTCAGAACGCCCCTTCAAACCCTGGGACTCCGTTTGGGTTAAAAAGTGGAATCCACCTATTCTAGAGCCCGTATGGGATGGGCCCCATACTACAACCTTGTCCACTCCTACCACTGTTAAAGTTGCAAAATCATGCCTTGGATTCGCCAGTCAGCTGAAACCAGCATCCCAGGACAAGGGAACCTGCCAGCAGGACCCAGACCACCCCAGCCGGCCAATCTTGCAGCGAAGCTGAGCTGCTGACAAGGACAATGACAGCCCTGCTCTGGTGACTCCGGGAGCTGACAGTCTGCGTGTGATCGAAGCCTGAGGAGGCAATGACAGCCCTGCCCTAGGCACTCAGGAAGCTGACTAGTCCACACACAGCCGAAGCTAACATCGTCATCAAGAAAGTAAATGTGGTTAAAAATCTCAGGTCTAGGGCCAGGTGCGGTGGCTCACACCTGTAATCCCAGCACTTTGGGAGGCCAAGGCGGGCGGATCATAAGAACAAGAGATCCAGACCATGGTGAAACCCCATCTCTACTAAAGAATACAAAAATTAGCTGGGCTTGGTGACACGCGCCTGTGGTCCCATCTACTCGGGAGGCTGAGGCAGAAGAACTGCTTGAACCCAGGAAGTGGAGGTTGCAGTGAGCCGAGATCGCGCCACTGCACTCCAGCCTGGCGCCTGGCAGCAAAGCAGGACTGTCTCAAGAAAAAAAAAAAAAAAAACCTTAGGTCTAGTAGCTTTCCTCAAAATATTAGTTGCACCGCTGCTATTCTGTCGCTTTGGTCAATCTCCTCCTCCAGGGAAAGACCTCTTTTGCCCCTGCTGGATATAAATATACCGTTCTTATTTTTATTTATTTATTTATTTATTTATTTATTTATTTATTTATTTTAAAGATGGGGCTTCACCATGTTGGTCAGGCTGGTCTTGAACTCCCGACCTCAGGTGATCCGCCCGCCTTGGCCTCCAAAGTGCTTGCGTTACAGGCCTGAGCCACCAGGCCCGGCTAGTATACCGTTCTTTACTTCATTTCTGCTCCTCTCATCTGTGTCAGAAGTTCCCGTAGAAGAATGCTCCTACCACGGTCACGTACCACGGTCAGGAGGCGCCGAGCACTCCCTTACACCACACTTAACTGTGAGTGCAAACCCGCTTAGGAACTTGCACCTTCACAACCTATTCAATTTGTAACCCCGGAAGTGGCCAGTCTTAGGTATGTTATAACCCTAAGCTTTCACCTTATAAAGTCTGGTTTAAAATATATTTCAGATCAGAGCAAGGAAAAGAAGGGGACCTTCTGACGCAAGCTAAGAAGGTCGGGCCTATTTCGTCGTATTTTGATACCTGCCGCACAGCACACCTTCATAAGCCTAAGCAGACTAAAAGCCGCCTGTGGTGACTTAGCAGGGGAGAGACTCAGCAGCGACAGCCTCAAAGACCTAGCAGGGCCGGCCTCCACAGACCGGGTGTCCGGACTGCACTACCTCCTGGTCTACCAGGTTTCAGCTCCACTTTCCGGGAATGGCAGCCACGCTTACCAGCATGCCAGCAAAAGCCAGTTGTAAAACTGAAACATGCAACCCCTTACGTTTCACTGTCTGAAAGCCAAATCTACCCTTTTAGGCCACAGGACCCCCTGTACTATTGCCCATCAACAGAACGGAGGCAGGTCCTGGAGTTCCACTTTGTATTATCAAAAAGACTTAAACCCGTCCGGCCCAGCGATTTCGAGTTTTTGAGTTATTTCATAAGCGTGCAAAATGGGAGCTGCCTAAACTCTTCCCCGTGGCTAAAAACCTTTTGCTCAATTGGCTAAAAACATTGCCAGTAGCTTAGGTGTCTCCTCATGCTATGCGTGCCGAGGAACCAACATGGGAAACCAGTGGCCCTGGGAAAAATGGGAATTAGTGCCAGAAGATAACTTCACTTTAACGCTCTCACCCTCGAACCTGTGCTCACAAGTCCGAGCTTCTGACTGTAAAAAACCTCAGTAATCGGGAGGTATTGCATTGCTCACGGGAAAAAAGCTTTCACAAACTCCGTCAGAGAATTAACTTGCCTGGGGCAACAATATTACAATAAGACAATAGGGAAAACTTCATGGTGGGGCAGGAAAAACAATTCTGCATCATCTCACTTGAGTCCATTCTCTGGTTTCCCCTCTTGAAAGAACTCTTGCCATCAGCTTAGAGCACCAAATACCTGGCAGGCACCCTCTGGCCGTCATTAAATCTCTGGGCTATGGGCATATTGGCGGCTGCTAGCCAAATAAATGGGGGCTTATGTACTAGGAACGATTAATCCTTCTTTCTAATTCCTCTAAGGCAAAAAAAAGACCTTAGGGTACCCCGTCTATGATAAAACTAAAAGAAAAAGTAAAAGGGGTGTAACCATAGGGGACTGGAAAGACAATGAATGGCCCCCTGAAAAAATAATTCAATATTATGGCCAAGCCACTTGGACAAAAGATGGAATGTGGGGATACTGAACCCCTATTTATATGCTCAATCATATCATAACGTTACAAGCAGTACTTAAAATCATTACTAATAACACAGCAAAAGCCTTAAATCTGCTTGCCCGGCAAGCCACAAAAATGAGAAATGCCATCTATCAAAATAAACTGGCCTTAAATTACCTCCTAGCCCAGGAAGGAGGTGTACGTGGGAAATTTAACCTAACCAATTGCTGCCTAAAAATCAATCACAATGGAAAGGTCGTTGAAAATATAACTGCAGAAATTCAAAAACTACCCCATGTCCCAGTCCAAACTTGGAAAGGATGTCTCCAGACTCCCTTTTCGGGGGCAGGTTTCCACCCCTTAAAGTATTCAAAACCTTAGTAGAAGTAGTTCTAGTCATACTAGGAGCTTAGCTTATACTCCCTCGTCCCCTGCCTTTCCCTATTAAAAACATCCAATCAGCAATGGAAGCTCTAGTAACCAAGCAAACTCCTGCTCAATTAATGGCTTTAACCAAATACCAACCCCTGCCGAGTAAGAAACCACTCCCCCAGAGGAGGTAAATAATAGCGATGCTGTCTATGAAACCTCATTTATAAACAGCATCGAAGGGGGAAAATGAAGCAGAAAATGAGACCAAAAAAACCACACATGCAAATTTTTCTTCTTTCCCATAGTGTAAGCAAAACATCCCTGCATCCTCCCCCTCTCTGAGGGATTGCATCCTCCTTTGCAGCTTTTATAAGTTTATAGATTCATGTATTCTTGTTCTCTATAGCTGATAGTCCTGTTTTTCATCGAGTAACACAGGTCACTTTGACATGTCTAAGCAGGCCTAGATTGCAGTCACCTAGACCCCATAGCGAAGTATGCAGAATAAGTTGTGCAAGGCTAAGATAGTGGCCATTGGACCACATAGCATAAGCCATATGTAAGCATAAGTTGTAAACCTGTCATTTTTGATAAACGGCCTTCGTTCTGCTCCTGCATTTCATGTATAAAAATCAAGCTTTGGGCGGGGTGTGGTGGCTCACACCTATAATCTCAACACTTTGGGAGGCCGAGGTGGCAGAACATGAGGTCAGGAGATCAAGACCATCCTGACCAACATGGCAAAACCCCTTCTCTAATAAAAATTCAAAAAAATTAGCTGGGTGTGGTGGCTCACACCTGTAGTCCCAAGCTACTCGGGAGGCTGAGGGAAGAGAATTGCTTAAACTCAGGAGGTGGAGATTTCAGTGAGCCGAGATCGCACCACTGCACTACAGCCTGGGCAACAGTGCGAGACTCAGTCTCAAAAAAAAAAAAAAAATCAAGCTTTGTCTTGGTTCAGTGCTCAGTCCTTTGGTTGTAAATCCGCTAGGCTGGTGTGCACCTTAATAACACCTCTCCAGTGTCTTAATTTCCCCAATACCACCTCAGTCTCCTGAGTAGCTAGGATTGCAGGTGCACACCACCACACCCAGCTAGTTTTTAAACTTTTTATAGAGATGGGTCTTCCTATATTGCCAGGGCTGGTCTCAAACTCCTGGGCTCAAGCAATCCTCCCACCTAGCCCTCTCAAAAAGCACTGGGATTACAGGCCTGGCCTGTATGGACCCCTTCTAAGACCCTGGGAAACATCTTAGCAATGTGCTCCTGTGCTTGTCTCTTGTAAAACTGGCAAAAGGGAAATGCTTTCCTGTCATTTATCCAGAAGAGAGGCAAACCAGAAATATTAGGTGTTGAGCACCGCAGTCCAGCAAACACAATCTTAAATAACTTAAAGGTCCTTGCAAGAGCTGTGCTTAAGAACTTCAGCCTGCCACCCGTGTGCATCTGAGCAAGCCCTTTATTCTCTGGAGGATTCACTATGTTCATTTATGAAAGAGGTTACTAATGCTAATATTGATTGAGAACACTTTGCTTGAGAACACTTTGCTTGAGAACACTATGCTCTGTTGTTCCTCTTGATTCACCAACCATGCTATAAGGTAGGAGCTTTTATGATCTCCAGTATACACAGGGAAACAAGCTAGAGAGTTGCAGTAATTTTGCCTAAAGCTGAAAGCAACCCAGTAGTCCCATAGTTTTTTGGATAAACATAGAAATTGACCCTTTGGTGTTAAAGCTTGAACTGTATATTTGTTTTATCTGAGTTCCTTCCTCAGAGACCGTCGGGCCTCTCAAAACAAGTATCAAAGAACTGGAACTGACCAGATCACTACATCCAGACAATGAGATACCAGACCCCTCATTCATCACAATTGCTTCTGTGCCCCATCCTAGTTCCCACTTTCTTACACATTCTTCCCTCCCTAGTTTTCGTCCCTCAGGGAGATGGATATGAGACTAAGCTCCCGTCTCCTCTGCTGCAGCACCTGATTAAAGCTCCTTCCTCGGCAATACTTGTTATCTCAGTCATCGGCTTTCTGTGTGGTGAGCAGCAGGACCTAGATAGACTGAACCCCTGGCATTTCAATAACTAAGCCACACAATTAGTAAGCGGCAGAGCGGGCCATCAAATTTAGTTATAGGAGTCTGGATCCAGGGCCCAAATTGCAGCTGCTGGCAGCACTGGTAGTTGCGGAATTTTTCATTTGTTTATTTTGAGACTGAGACTTGCTCTGTCACCCACGCCGGAGTACAATGGCGCAGTCTCGGCTCACTGCAACCTCCGCCTCCCAGGTTCGAGAGATTCTCCTGCCTCAGCCTCCTGAGTAGCTGGGATTACAGGTGCCCACCACCACACCTAATTTTTGTATTTTTAGTAGAGATGGAGTTTCACCATGTTGGCCAGGCTGGTCTCAAACTCCTGACCTTGTGATCCACCCACCTCTGCCTCCCAAAGTGCTGGGATTCAGGCGTGAGCCACCTCGCCTAGCGGTAGTTGCAGTTTTACTCAAGTTAATTTCACACTAGTATCTTTTGAATGCCTCCTCTGTGCAAGAACCCCCTCATAAAAACCGAGAGATAGATATATGTAAAGTGCTTTGGAGGAATCTTAGTGTTTTGTTTTTGTTTTTGTTTTGAGACAGAGTCTTGCTCTGTCACCAGGTGCCAGGCTGGAGTGCAGTGGCATGATCTCGGCTCACTGCAAACTCCACCTCCCGGGTTCAAGCAATCCTCCTGCCTCAGCCTCTTGAGTAGCTGGGATTACAGGCGTGCCACCACACCCAACTAATTTTTTGTATTTTTAGTAGAGATGGGGTTTCACCATGTTGGCCAGGATGGTCTCAATCTCTTGACCTCCTGATCTGCCCGCCTCGGCCTCCCAAAGTGCTGAGATTACAGGCGTGAGCCACCGCGCCAGGCCGGAATCTTGGTATTTTAAAAGTATCACAGGATCAGCACTAAAAAAGGCATTTCTAATTATCAAATCTATAAAGGATGAAGAGAAAATTTTAAGATTGCTTAAACATTCTTTATATATGTGTGTGTGTGTGTGATGCAGTTAGATTTTCCTCACAACTGTAATAATTGGAGGCAGTTTGAAGAATTATTAGGGATGAAGGCAATGTGGAAATCCAATTCTGACGTAAGTCACTGTTTTATGACCGCAAGGCTTCTCGTGCCTCAGAGCGCAGTGTGCATGCCTTTGTTCTTGTCACCTTCTGTTGAACCTGTCTCCTGCTTCCCAGCTCCCAGTCCATCAGATCTGTTCAGCGAAGCTGTATTTGGTTACCTGTATGCGTTCTGCACCTATACGGCCCCTGACACACAGGCTTTCCTTAATACGTTTGTTGCTCTGCTTTTCTTGCTTTTCCTTATGAAATAGACAAAAGAACAATGATCCCAATTAGCTTAAAGTTCACAATATTCTTGCTATGTTTAGCAAATCCCTTCCCAGGGTACTGGGAAACTGAAATCTCTGAATAACTGAGGGTGATAGTGAGAAATGCACTTTTCTTTCTTTCTTTCTTTCTTTTTTTTTTTTTTTTTTTGAGACAGAGTCTCGCTCTGTTGCCAGGTGCCAGCAGGTTGGAGTGCAGTGGCGCGATCTTGTCTCACCACAACCTCTACCTCCGGGTTCAAGCAATTCTGCCTCAGCCTCCCGAGTAGCTGGGACTATAGGTGCATGCTACCATGTCCAGCTAATTTTTGTATTTTTAGTAGAGACGGGGTTTCACCATGTTGGCCAGGATGGTCTTGATCTCCTGACCTCGAGATCCACCTGCCTCAGCCTCACAAAGTGCTGGGATTACAGGCATGAGAGAAATGCACTTTTAATAACTATCATTTCATCAAAATCTTATGAAGGGAACAATATAGGAAGACATCAACATTGCGTTTGTTTTTGCTTTGAGTCAAAATAGAAGCCTCTCAGGACTGGAACACCAGGAAGCAGCTTGACTACTAGAGGGGTCTTCAAGTTCCACAGCACACAGGTCTGCATTTGCTCACATTGGTCTTTCCTTTCACCTTCCATGTTCAGGGTGAATTGCCCCATTCCTTGACCTTTTCAAGAACCCATCGACTGGTATCTTATCTTCTGTCTTGCCTCACTCATATTTATCCTACATATGCTTTCCAGAATGCTCTTATGAATGAGTCAATTTCATATCTTTGGCATTAAAAACCTTCCGTGGCTCTCCACTGCTTACCAAATAAAGCCCCACCCTTGGCTTTCATAACTCTCCTTCCAGATTCAACTTCTATTTTCCATCTCATTCCAACCCCAAACCACAATTAAACAAAAGTGTAAGCGGCTTTTCCATAAATCAATCCTGTACTTTTCCTGCTCCTGGTTCCTTTGTCTGAAATTGACTTTCTTGATTCTCTTTAAATATTATATATTTTCATAAAATCTTTTTTTTTTTTTTTTTTTGAGACAGAGTTTCTCTCTTGTTACCCAGGCTGGAGTGCAATGGCACGATCTCGGCTCACTGCAACCTCCACCTCCTGGGTTCAGGCAATTCTCCTGTCTTAGCCTCCTGAGTAGCTGGGATTACAGGCACAAGCCACCATGCCCAGCTAATTTTTTGTATTTTTTTTTTTTTAAGTAGAGATGGGGTTTCACCATGTTGACCAGGATGGTCTCGATCTTTTGACCTCGTAATCCACCCACCTCGGCCTCCCAAAGTGCTGGGATTACAGGCTTGAGCCACCGCGCCCTGCCCATAAAATCTTTTTTTAGAGACAAAGGTCTCACTCTGTCACCCCAGCTGGAGTGCAGTGGCAAGATCGTAGCTCACTGCAGCCTCAAATTCCTGGCCTCATGCAATCCTCCCACCTTAGCCTCCCAAGTAGTTAGGATTTCAGATGCGACCCACCATGCCTGACCACATTCTCATAAAAGCTTAATTTGAATCCCTACCCTCTCTCTGAATCCCTTCCTCCCTTGTCAGTTTTACAGGTTGCCTTCTCAGCTTTATACAGATACATCATTATCTTACAATACAGCTGTCTTAGCTCCTCTCTTAAATAAGGGCTTGGATGGCAGAAATACATTTTAAACTGTAGTATACCCACAGCTTGTCCTCCTGCAGTACCCAAAAGTTCCTTACATGGAGAGTGTGCATTCAAAAAAAAGATAGTATTTGTTGCTGGACACATATTTTGTTCTCTCTAAACACTGGCTGTAGTTAATGTTTTGCACATTTTTTTCTATAGGGATGAGGCGATGGAGTTATATAATGATAAGTTATAACAGGGTCCCCCAGGCTGGGCACAGTGGCTCATGCTTGTAACCCCAGCACTTTGGGAGGCTGAGGTGGGCAGATCATGTGAGGCTGTGAGTTTGAGACCAGCCTGGCCAACATGGCAAAAACCTGTCTCTACTAAAAATACGAAACTTAGCAGGCCATGGTGGCTTATGCCTGTAGTCCCAGCTACTTGGGAGGCTGAGGCATGAATTACATGAACCCAAGAGGCAGAAGTTGCCGTGAACTGAGATCATGCCACTGCATTCCAGCCTGGGCAGCAGAGCAAGACTCTGTCTCAAAAATAACAAAAATAAAAAGCAAACAAACAAAACCAAGGTCTCCTAAAGTCCCCATCTTTGAATCTTACTTTAATTCCTCTTTCATACATCATAAACAATGCTTAGTTTGCAAAGTTATTAATAATTTAAGAAGCCTACTTCTTAAAAGCCAAATTGGACAAGGAGAGATTTTTTATTATTATTCCAAAATCCAGTTAAGTATTTAATCAAACATAATTAAACATTTTTAAATAGTTATAAAGGATTAAAAAGAGAAAATAAAAATCAACTTTAGTAGAGCCAGAGGTGGTGAAGGGAAGATTTTATTTCTCAATGTGTTGATTAAAAATGTTTAAAAAGAGGAATCGCTTCAGAAAAGGAAACAAAAACTCAGAAAAAAAGATACATTCAAAGTATTTATCAGGAATGAGTACCATTCCTAGGCCACAGGCTTCTTAATATGAAACCCAACCAATACTCAAAATCGTAGTCTCAGCCCTTGATATTCAGGCAGTCCAGAAGTAGAAATATATTCGAAATCACAGCTCAGGAGTCTTTCCTAAATACCCATTTTATCATGATTTACATTCAGAGGAGTGCTATTCAGAGAAACCTTCTGCATCTGTAACTATGGCACAGAGAACGACACAGACAGGAGGGCATTCTCCCGTCTCCCCTTCCCACACCTTTGCTGTACAATCACGAAGAGCCTCAGTGAAAGTCCCCAGGCCCATAGAGGAGGGATCCAGTGAACCAGCAAAACGCAGACGAATCAAGATAAAGTGGATCCCAGAAAGGACTTTGGCCTGACAGTGAATCTGCACTTTCTGGCAGAAGGAAAACAAGGTAGTATGTGTTCTTCTGACATTTCTCATCAGGCCAGTTCTTCTGGTTCCACTGGGAATTCTGCTCCAGTCTGGGAGATGCTGCTGCGACCAACACACAGGGTGCAGGTCCTGCCCTGGAGGAGCCCAGCCCTCGGGTCGAATCCACGATTCCTTTGGAACACAGCAGCCCACATGGCACCACTCAACACTGAAGGCAGTCACAGTGAACACCAGGCCACAACAGCGAGTGTGGGTTCTACTCCTGAAGCAGGTTTCTAGAGATCAGCATCCTCATCACTTCATTACTACCTGTAAGAGGGAGGAAGAAGGAAGAACTTCAGAGCAGTGAAGTCTCAGAGTTTGGTAAAGCTCTGACTAGGCTGCTCCAGGTCTAGTTCAGGGTAGTTGCAGATGTAAATTAGAATCACTGCTTTTCTCCTGGGGGAGATGAGATTATCAGAGACTTCTCTACAAAGTACCAAAAAATGTCAAGAAATAATATTTACTTTTTTAAAAACTTCTGATGGTAAAAATGCTTAAACGAAGTTTAAAAAGGCAGAATAAAAACAGTATACATAGTATAATTCTAATTAAAATTTAAAATGTAGCAACAAAGGCATAGTAAAATGCCTAAAAGGGATATACCAAAATAACATTCTGGATGTGGAAACATAAGTGATTTTTTTCTTTTACTTTTTTTTTTTTTTTTTTTTTTTTTTGCTCTGTCACACAGGCTGGAATACAGTGGCTTGATCTTGGCTCACTACAACCTCTGCCTGCCAGGTTCAAGCAATTCTCCTGCCTCAGTCTCCTGAATAGCCAGGATCACAAGCATGAACCACCATGCCTAAGTAAAATTTTTTTTTTTTTTAGATGGAGTCTCACTGTTGCCCAGGTTGGAGTGCAGTGGTGCAATCTCAGCTCACAGCAGCCTCCACCTCCTGGGTTCAAGCAATCCTCCTGCCTCAGCCTCCTGAGTAGCTGGGATTACAGGCGTGCACCACCATGCCCAGCTAATTTTTTATATTTTTAGTAGAGTCAGGGGCTTCACCACGTTGGCCAGGCTGGTCTTGAACTCCTGATCTCACATGATCCACCTCCTTTGGCCTTCCAAAGTGCTGGGATTACAGGCATGAGCCACCATGCCCAGCCAACTTTTTGCATTTTTAGTAGAAATGGGGTTTCGCCATGTTGGCCAGGCTGGCCTCAAGTGATCCACCCACCTCGGCCTCTCAAAGTGCTGGGATTACAGGTGTGAGCCACTGCACCCAGCCTACTTTTCCTAATTTTATAAGGTTTCAACAATAAATACACATTTCTTTGGTAATCAGAAAACTGATATAAAAGAATGAAAACATTTTCCCTGAAAGGAGGGTATCAATTATTTGCTTCATTATTAATGGTGGCCTTTAATGCAAAAAGAAATATAAACTCCCTTGAGGAATCATTTCAAATAAAACATACACTGTAGATTTATCCAACAGTAAAGTCCATGATGAAACAAAGTGATAAAGTGAAGAGTGCCCCAATTCTTCTACAAGTGGATGATGGTGTGGCCTAAAATAAATGTTTCCCGCTTATTACTGCAGGTTTGAGAGAGAGTTGGAATGAAGGCGAAGTTTCCCACGCACATAAAGTTGAGTGAGAAAGCAATTGTAAGAGTAATGAAAGGAAAAAGGCTCTGGGAAATTCAGTTTGAACACTAGCGACTGAGCTCAGAAACATCTTTCTGGAAAGAGGTTTACAGAAGAAAGCAGTAGTCTAACCTTTGGTAGCATGTGACTCAGACATAACACCAGAATGGTGAGTCTCAAAGTATGGTTCTCAGACAAGCTGCAGCAGCCTCACCGATACAAATTCCCGGCCCTACACTAGACCCAGTGGAGCAGATGTTCTGGGGCCGAGGCCCACAAGCTGCATGCCCACGCCCTCCAGGCGATTCCAGCGCAGGCTGGGGTTTGAGAAGACTGCTGTGAAATGGGCTGAGAGGCCCCATCATATAATGTTTCCAGCAAGGCAGCCTCATGTTGCTTCACTGAAGTCACTCAGAGAAGCCTCCGCCCCTCCTGCTTTTCCAAGAGTCGGGTCATTTCCAGACTTCCGCACTGGCCGTAGAGAGTAGAGACAGCCAGGCTCCGAACCTGACCCCAACGGCTTACATGTTCCCTAGACAGAATGTCTGTGACTACCAAGACGATATCCATACACTGATGGTTTATTTTATTGACAAATACGCTAGTAATATAGAGACAGATATTTAGACCACCTGGCTGATAATCAGTTTAGAGCTACTGATAACCACACTGGTTCACATTTGCCCTGTAAATCACTGTTCTTGGATTCCTGAGAACCACATACTCTATAACCTTAGAGAAAAGCTACGGCTGTAGGTTTCAACATGTTTTCTCATCCGTCATCTCAGTTCACCCTTCTCACAAATCTACAGAGGAAAAGAGCAGAAGCAGAACGATCCAATGCCCACCCACTGTGATGAAGCTGAGTCTCTGGACTCCAGGCTAGAGCTGTGCTCGTGCGCCAAGCCCCTGCCAGAGCAGCTCTGTGGAAAGGGAGGAAGGAGAAAGCCTTGAGATAGACAGGGCTTGACAGGACCCTGAGGCCTTGGTGGCATGGGACAGACA
This sequence comes from Saimiri boliviensis, assembly GCF_048565385.1. Lineage (NCBI taxonomy): Eukaryota > Metazoa > Chordata > Mammalia > Primates > Cebidae > Saimiri > Saimiri boliviensis. Next base: position 25,388,980 of record NC_133454.1, on the reverse strand, counting down.
CACTGGGGAAAGCAGCAATCCTGCCGCCGGTTCTGAAGGGAAGAGAATAACTTCTGGCAATTTTTACCTTCTAGAATCTGGTGGACCCTGGAGTCCCGCATATACTGCTGAACAGCATAATCCTTCAGGTAGCCATAGCCCCCGTGCATCTGTAAGGCCTGGTTGCAGATCTGCAGGGAGACAGGGGCTAGACATCTTGGAGTCTGGGAAGACTGTAAAGAAAGGAGCTTCCCCTTCTACCCCAGCCCACGATCTGGCAGCCTGTGGTAAACTGATGAGACAAAGAACCACAGGCAGCCAAGCTCAAAGAGGGCCTCAACGTTCTGTATGGTCAGAGACAAGGGAAGTTCATCTGCTAAACTTGCCAGTTCCCACCAGACAGGTGACTCAAAGCCCTCAGCCTGTGTCGCTTGTTACCTGCCAGGCAGAAGCTGCCCACGGCCACCCTGTGGAATAAGAAGCTATCAGTGGAGCTCCGCCCCTAACAATGTAAGCATGGCAGAGCACTAAACCAAAGGTGGTTTTCCATCTAGAACACAAGCAAACCACAGTGACATCATCAAGTGTGTAACGGCATGCAGCAGACCTAAAAGCCAGCTATGAGCTCCCACGCAGGCCACTCATGAGTTAATTTATCACCTTAAGCTTAAGGTGATCCTTGTGGCATTCCAGGGAGGCTGGGTTCCAAAGCTGACTCACGCCTCTCAAGACTCCTGGGCCTAGCAGCTGTTCCCTGTCCATCTGGGAGAGCCAAAGGGATCACTTACAGCAAAGCATTCATGTGTAGCAAAGAGCTTGGCCATGGAGCACAAGGCCACTGCATCTTTCCTCTCGTCCTGCAGAGCCACAGCCGCACTGCGGATCATCAGCCGCGAGGCCACCAGCCTTGTTGCCATGTCTGCCAGTGTGAATTGCAAGTACTGCAGCACAGGGAGAAGAGAACAGACAAGACTGAGGGGCTTAGACCGCCGCCTGGTCCAGGAGCCTTGGTAAGACACCTCTGAGGTGCCTTTTCTAAATGATCCAAAGCTTAAAAGGCTCTTGCTGCTTCCACAGAGGAAATTTATTCCTGTATAAATGCTAAGTCCACTTCACTCACCCGACACTTTCATATCGTTAAAGATACCCTGAAAAAAGATGGGATAGAAATAAAGCACAAGCTCTTAAGACAGAGGTGAGACTTATGGAGGGATTTGCTGGCCTCTCTCCTTGAAAATGCGGGCTGCAAATAGTGAAAAGCCATGGGAAGGCAAGGAAGAGATTACCTGTCTACTGGCCAGAGGCTCTCCAAACTGCTTCCGGACATTGAGATGGTCTCGGGTGAGGATGATAGAGGCGTGGGCAGCCCCCAGAGAGCAGGAAGCTGTCAGGGAAGGGCACTGACATTTCAACGGAGCTGGAAAACGGCACGGCCAGTCCCGGCCCGCCACCTCCCTGCCCTTCCCCTTCGTGTCTCACCGATGTTGATCCTCCCTCCGTTCAGTCCTTTCATGGCAATGAGGAAGCCCTGCCCCTCACCCCCAATTCTGTTGGCCACGGGGACAGCACAGTCTTCGAAGATCACTGCTCGTGTTGGCTGCGAGTTCCACCCCACCTGGCAAAAATCAGGGACTGTGTGGCTGCCCAACAATCCAGCAGGTAGGGCAGCCTTCCCTGGAGACAGAAGCCTGTGAGGTATGGGTTTCAGCACCCAAGAATTAGACCCGCAAGAACTTAAAATGAGGAAAAAGAAAAAGTTCAGATTTAAAGGCCTGTCAACAGTCACACAGATACGTTACAGCGAAGCATTTTCTCACTTACTAAGAGAATCTACTTCATCATGTCTACCCTACCTGACTAACCTACAAACACCTCTCATGACTTCTTTTAGGATGGTGGCACAAACTGCCCTCGTTTTCAGGGCCTCTAATTGAGAACACTCTTTTTACAAGAACAGAGACAATATAAGGGCAATCTGGAGCGTTATTTACTTCTAAAGGCCTTAGCAATAGCCACACTTGTCTTTTGAAATGTTCAGTGTTCCTAAAAGATTAATATCGTTACACGGATGGAATAACATGAACTGCCAGCAACACCTGGTCTGGCGTTTAGCTGCAGGGACAGAGAGTCATGTGCTGGCACTTGCTCATGGGAGCGAATCATGTACTTTTTTTTCCCCCTAACTCAGCATTCCACGATATCACAGTGGTGGCCTGAAATCAGCCATGGTGAGAGAATTTATATCATAGAAATTGGCAAACATTACAAGTATGTGTATGTGTGTGTTTGTGTGTGTTTGTGTGTGTGTGTGTCCCCACACCCCCAAAAGAGCTGGTCTAGCAGGACATCTGGCTGTTAGTCATAAGCTCAGAGAAAAGTTTGAATTCTTGAGATATAGTCCATGTCATGCAATTAATTCGCTGCATTTTTCGCCTGTAGACAAATTACCTGATTTCTCTGTGGCCTTTGTTTCCCTGATAATAAAACAAGGGAGTAGGATAGAAAGGCAGCGGAGGCTCTGTCTTTGAACAAAATCTTGCATATAAACAGAAGAGCCCCCACTACACAATCCCCGTCATCTGCTCTCTCAGGTACTCCAAGGCTTCAAATAACTTCAAGGCTTAGGGATCCATTTTGAAACCCAAAAACTATAAAATCTCCCAGTCCCTTTTTGGCTCTGAAAATATTACTGCCTTTACATCATTTCCTTGCTCTTTTTGTTGATAGGATAAACTCCATTTCTAAGCCTTGTATGGAAGGTCTTTCTGCCCTGGAGTTAGTATAGGCTTTGTACACAGCAGAAACCTAGGAAATGGCTGCTGTGTTCCCAAAAAGAAGGGGGTGCTAAAATGCTTAGTGCCTTGGCAGTTACAGAGGATCAGGAAGGATCCTGCAGGAAAACATGGAAACCCGAGGAGAGGGACACTTGGAGGTCATTTCATTACCTGCCTTCTTTCACAAAGTCCTCTGTGTAACAGTACAAACTAACGAGAGATGACACTTTTGAGCATCTGGTCTAAAAAAATCTGAATGGGTCTTGAACCCTTACTACCAATTACAGTTACACAATCACAGATCTGTTCATGGCCTGGCCATGGCGTTTCTTGATCCTGGAAGTGTCTTACTTTTCAAAGCACCTATAGTACCTAAATGTCCTTAGGTTGCTGAAATACCCACAATCATCTCCAATGAGTTTGACTTTATTTTTAATCAAAGAAGAAAAAGGGACCACATGCCTTCCATTACTGAGACTTGTGGTCAACCCCAGGTCTTCTCTACGTGTCTCTTCTTGGAGTAACGAAGTCCACCAACATAAGAAGGTGGATAAGAAATACAGGCCAAAAGTGGAGGCAGGAGAGGTGAGAACACTAAATAACAGGTGGCTTGTGGAACTTACTGGCAACCTCTGTCACTTCCCCGGAGGCCTAGTGTCTAACAATGCCCTACTGTATTTTATATGCTCCTGTTGAAAATCCTAATAGAAGCAATTGCTTCAAAGATAGGATAGCAAGTATGCAAACCTGTTTTCTGAAACGGAGCAGCAGTTGGGCTGGCACAGGGCAGAATCTCCTAACCTGAATTGTTACCTGTCCAACAGCCCCTCACCTTTTTCTCCTTCTTGCCAAAGCTGAGGCCGGGGGTTCCCTTCTCAACGACGACGCATGAAATACCCTTGGGGCCCGGTCCTCCCGTTCGGCACATGACCACATAGATGTCCGATTCGCCAGCACCACTGATGAAGGCCTGCGAGGGTAAAATGGGTACACAAGGACCAGGGAGTGCGTGAGTTCTCGTAGCATCTGGGAACACCACTGGGGTCCGCCTAACAATAAGGTCCAATGACACAGAGATTAAGGAGGGGTACAGGTAGCTGCAGTGACTGAACAATCAGAGATTACGTGCATGAGAGTATTAAAAGGATAGACAAAAGTCAGTAAAATGATCTGGCATAGATCAGGAGAGAGAGAAACAATGAGAATAAAGAGAAATGAGTCAGAGGTTCTCTTCCCAACACATAAACATCCCGTTAACATGGGAGTATTAACCCGTAGATGTGAAGGAACCAGAGGATGTCGGGAGGAAGCTGGGAACCATCTCCAGGGTGCTCTGGGAAGACACATGCTAGTACCTTGGAGCCATTGAGGATGTAATGATCTCCCTGTCTTTTAGCAGAGGTCAGGAGAGAGGCAGCATCACTCCCGCTTCCTGAGAGAGATCAAAAGGCAGCAGAGAGAGGGTGAGAAAGTCAGTGAGGTCAAGGGATCCCAGCACAACTCTAACTCCTAGGAAACATTCCCTGGACAGACACTGCTCAGAGGGTACCACTGCAAAATCCAGGTGGCCAAAGGAACTCCGTACTTGGTGGAAACTGCTCGCACCAGTCAGGCCACTGTCTATCTCCCAACCCACCAGACAGGCCTCCTGGTTCTTGTGACATCAGGTCATAGGACTCGATTACTTCTCGGCCAAATATATGGGTACCTAGTGGCTCAACGTGTCAACAGGCTGGAAGGAGTGATGGGTGATGCCATCTGAGGCGTGCCTCTCTCTCGGCTGTATCTCAGTGCAGTGTGGGAAACCCACCTGGTTCAGTGAGGCAGTAGGAAGCAAACTTCTCCATGGTACAGAGCGGTGGGCAAAATCTGTGCCTCTGTTCCTCATTTCCAAAGCTATCAATCATCCAGGCACACATGCTAATAGGTACACCGAGAAGAAAAGACATCGACAGAAATAATGATGGAAAAGAAAAAAAAAAAAAAAAAAAAGAGGGGGAGAAGGGAAAAGAAAGCAAAGGGCACGACAGCGACGCAGAAGGCGGGGCGGGGGAAAGTCACAACTGGGAAGATGCTTTAAAGGAAAGGGCTGGATTAAAACATGTGCCTGGAACATGGACTACCCAGAGATAACCAGGCCCATGTACTTCTCACCAGGACGTTTGTACTATTTCTAGTCAGGTTACGTAAGCCTCTAAAAATCAAAGCATTATATGTACTTTCTACTAGTACCTTCTATTACTTCCTCAAATCACGGGCAGTTCCATGTTAGGACTGAAACGGGCGAGAGGACCCTGTCCACTCTACTGGAGAAGTCTCCCGGTACCAGCTCAATCTTAAGATTTCCGGGAAGGCTGGCTGACCTGATTCTCTAAGCAATACAAAGGGCAACAGAATCAAGTCCAACAGGCAGCAGCAAACCTAGCGTGTTCCTTGAAGACACTCAGCCTCACAAGATCAATCTTCTTCCTATGAATCTCAACTCTCAGTCACCCATGTGCACTTCATTGTGCTTTCCAAGCCTGGGCACTCACTTGTGGATGCTTATATAGGCTGTGGTGCTGGTGCAGCCTGTAGCCAAGGCTTCAAAAATGACCGAGGTATCAAGCCGTGACAGTCCAGACCCACCCACATCTGTTCGGACATAGACCCCTCCGAAGCCTAGCTGGGCTGCCTTCCGCATCACATCCACGGGGAACAGCTCCTATATACAAAAGAGAGCAAGGTCATCAGCAACTGATTCAGAGACGGCTTTCCTTTTAGAGGGTACAGTGAGGAGATCAGGATGCTTACACGTAAGTGAGCATATGGATTCTCTTAATATGCCTGTTTGTCTTCTTACACTGGTTATCAGTTAACACGGGTCCTGTAAGGACTGTTTTTCTGACATTATGAAGTTTCTTTTTATTACCTATAGAAATGTCTTAGCTTTATGTCCAAATCTTCGTTCAACTAACAGAAAAAAAGCTATGTGCAAGATGATCAGGATGGTTTTCTAGGAAAGGAATCATCCACTGCCGGTATTCTCACTTGTGGCAAGAGTTGGTAGGTGGAGGAGACATTGAACAATTAGATTATCAGGAGACAATGATAAAGGTCTACCCGAGACATCTGTTAGAACGTCTAAGCACAAGAAAAACTCCTACCTTCTGGTCCCACTCTGCCATATTTGGAGCCATCTCCTGGGCAGCAAAGTCAAAGGCCACTTTTTGAAATTCTTTCTGCTCTTCATTAAGTCCCATGGAAGCTGTGGGCAGGATTGCGTATACTGAGTTCTAGGACAGGGTCAGGGAAGTGCGGCCAGCAAGAATCACATGAAGCTGTGAAAGTGGATCTACTATAGTGTTTCGCATCCACAGTACAGCTTTAACAGCTAGCGAACGGCATCTTCTATCATGGCTCCACTTGTCATATGGAGAAAGGACAGTTCTAACACACATCCAGATCAACCTAGAACAGGATGAAGGATTTCCAGACATCTCTTATCCTAGCCACTTGGTAAAATGTAGTTGTAGACCTAGAGCTCGAGGTCACAGTGCTAAAACTTTGATCATTGTAAGTGCCACTAAGGAGCGTTATGGGAAGACTGTGGAGACACACTTGACAATAATTTTCTTCAGTGCCTACAAAAGAACGCAAGTGCAGGTGCCAGAGTCTGTTCCTTGGGGCAAATGTGGCCATCAGTAATGTCTGGCTATGTGAGCCTGGAGAGAACACTTCCGTCTGTGATCAGTACTCTCATTAAAATGGGAAAGTCAGAAATGAATAGTTTTGAGGATTAAAAATTAGACTGCCTTGAAAAGCTCAGAGCAGAAAACTACGATAGGTATTCCTCTCAGGAACAGAATTAGGGATAAACAATTCATGGTTCTCTGACTGGGGTCAGGCCATTTCTTTACCCAGTTTTGTATAAGGGTTGCTGTAGACCATGGCTCAAAGATCACTCCCTAAAGAATGTGTATTGGGTGTTTACTACATAGCAGTGCTGGGGTTACACAAATAAATATGGTCCAGCCGCACTGTGGTTCACGCCAGTAATCCCAGCCCTTGGGGAGGCCAAGGCGGGCAGATCACTTGAGGTCAGGAGTTTGAGACCAGCTTGGCCAACATGGTAAAACCCCATCTGTACTAAAAATACAAAAATTAGCCAGGCATGGTGGCACGCGCCTGTAATCCCAGCTACTCAGGAGGTTGAGGCAAAGAATTGCTTGAACCTGGAAGGCAGAAGTTGCATTGAGTCGAGATCGCACCACTGCACTTCAGCATGGGTGACAGAGCCAGCCTCCATATTTAAATAAATAAATAAATAAATAAAATCCATTCACACAAGATGACATAAATGGTAATAATGCAAATACTTTATTTCAGTCCTAGCAAGAACTCATTAAATGTTAACAATTATTCTTTTGTAAATGGCTACTTCCTAAAACAAATGGTTCAAGGAACCACAGGCTTAAGAAATAAATCCTGGCCGGGCGTGGTGGCTCATGCCTGTAATCTCAGCACTTTGGGAGGCAAAGGTGGGTGGACCACCTGAGGTTAGGAGTTCAAGACCAGCCTGGCCAATATGGTGAAACCCTGTTGGGTTTTTTGTTTTTTTTTTAAAAAAAGAAAGAAAGAAAGAAAATCCTGAGTTGCATTCTATAGCAGAAAATGGTTTAATGCAAATCATATGCATAAGTAAACACAACCTAAGTTCCTAGAAGGAAATACACTACAAAAAAACAAACAAACACCACCCCTCATGAACTTTGCTAGTTCCTGGCAGAGTTAGAGATGCCAGTACATAAACACTAAAAAGATGAAGCTAAATAGAAAAACAGCCCAAATAAAATGGGAAAAGCCTTCTACTGCAGAGCAATTCAAGTGTAAGCAAGATGCAAGCAACAACAAAATCCACCTCTAAATTATTCTTTACCTGCTTTGGTATCAACCAGAGTGATCTGGGTTATCAAATTCTACGTGTTAGGACAGGGCAGCACCTCTTGAAGGAGTTTTAGGACATTGAGAAGAAAACACTATTCTATGCCTTAGTGTACTTTATAGATCTGATGGCTAAGGGATGTATTCTGTTGCAAAGAAAACTGTCATTTATTTAAAATAAATTTTAAACTGTTTCAGAAGAAAAAAGTGTTTATAAAGGTGCTTGGCGGAGAAGTCACAAACTGGCCAGGTTCCTTCAGTTCCCTGCTGGGTCCCCACCACTCCTTGTTACATCCGAATTATTTATCGGTTAGAGCCTACAGACACTCAGGTTTGTCGGCTGCGGTAGTTCGCCACTTGCAGTCGTAATTATTTTTCCTGGATGAGTTTCAATAATAATTATTTTTCCTGGATGAGTAAATGTGTCGTCTAGCCGGAAGCATTGTGATACCAAATCTTTCTGTGTGAGCAAATCTCGTATGCCCTGCCACCATCAGCACTCAGCCAGCTGCTTACATTCTCATTCCCTTTTTGATCCACCGTTAGGATTTTAAAAACCAACCAACCCAGCAACAACAAAGTCCCATGTTTCTTCACTTCTCTAAGCATCCGAGGGTGAAAGGCCGGAGGAGGACCCGGGCTAGGGGTGACGGGCCGGAGGGGAACCCGGGCGGAGACCACGGGCCGGAGAAGGACCAGGGCTTGGGTGAGGAGTCGGAGAAGGACCCGGGAGGGGGTGACAGGCCGGAGGAGGACCTGGATGGTGGTGACTGACCGGAACGGGACGCTGGGCCGGGGTTGACGGGCCGGAGCGGGGAGCCGGGCCGGGGTGACTGAATAGAGCGGTGAGACCGCGGACCCTCGCGGACACCTGTCCTCCCGCCCCCGGCAAGCGATCCTTACGGTCGATGCAGGAGGTCAAGCTCCGGTGGCCGGTGTGGACGAGGGCCCAGAGACCGCCAGGCAGACAGCCGAGGCGTGCCCCGAGGCACCTGCAGCCGCTCCCCAGCATAGCTGCCGCCGCTCACTGTCCAGCTGAGTGCCAGAGCGCCTTTGACCGCCGCTACATTCGCAGTGGCAGGACCTGCGACCCGGCAACGCCTGCCCCACTGCACCCTGGGGGTTGTAGTCCTCCCACAAGCCCTCACGATTCAGTTCCCAGACGGTATCCCGAGGGACCAGGACCACAACTCCCAGAAGTCCCCGGGATCTCGGCACCACAGTGACGCAGAGCCCACCGAGCGCCGCGGGATCGCGCTGCACAGCCTCCGGCGTCGGGCGGGCGGCGGCGAAGTCTGCAGGGCGGCGGGTTTGTGTGGTGAGAGAGGGGTGCGTGGGCGAGAAGGACCAAGGAAAGAACCGAGCAGAGTTCAGGGGCGGGTTACGCGAGGTGGAAATGGCGCAGATAACGGAGGGAAGGATTTGAAGGAAAGACAGGCATCTTTCGCGCAAGCTGTGGACTCTAGGCTGCCTCTAGCTGCCTCCATCTCGCTCTGCGTGGGTTTTGGGGATATGAGCATTCCTTGTATCTCCGTTGATTCCAGAGCCTTCCGCACTTCCCTGCAGGGAGACCATGTCGAGACCCCGGAAGAGGCTGTCTGAGACTTCAGGCCCAGGTGAGCTGCCCCTAGGCTGCACGAGGCAGCCCGAGAAAGAACGTTTTGTGATTTTTTTATTCCATTTTTGGAGATGGAGTCTCTGTGTCACCCAGGCTGGAGTGCAGCGGCGTGGCCTCGGCTCGCTGCAGCCTCTGCCTCCCGGGTTCAGGCGATTCTCCCGCCTGTCTCCCTAGTAGTTGGGACCACAGGCGCGTGCCACCACCCCCAGCTAGTTTTTGTGTTTTTAGTAGAGACGGGGTTTCGCTATGCTGGCCAGGCTGGCCTCGAATTCCTGACTTCATGATCCGCCCCCCTCGGTCTCCCAAAGTACTGGGACACGAGCGTGAGCCACCGCGCCCGGCCCCACTCTCCCCATCTTCTTTACTCGTCTCACCAAGCTCCTACGTCGAGTTCCTTTTGCTTGTTTTATTTATGAAGGCTATTGGCTATTGCAAATACTGGGTGGCGTGCTAAAGTAATGAATATACAGCGCCTGCTCGCGGGTAAACTGCAAACAGATGGGAGGGGTTTCGGGAGAATGGATTCTTAAGGTTATAGACGGAGGAATCACAGGGAAGGCGTCGAAAAGAAGTGGAGTTTGAGACCAGCCTTGAAAAATGGGAGACTTTCCACGGGCAAAGGTGTAGTACTAAGAAAACGTGTCGTTTTTATAATCACAAAGATGGATGGCCTTCTAAGTGGATGGAGGAGGAACATTGGAAAGTACCTCTTTGGGGAATGACGGGTTCCAGATGTACTACAGCACATTGCAGTTATTTAACAATAGGTGGTGTTTGCAGTGTGCCGGTGACTCTTAAGGGGCCGCTACAAAGCTAGGTTAGAAAGGTATGCTGGGTTCAGAGCATTAGACGTCCATAAGTGGTATTTAATGACAATTGATATAGGGACTTTGACTAAATTCCGAGGCAGTATAGTACAGTCATTAAGTAGCTTCAGATAGACCTCATATCTTGATTCCACCATTACTGGATGTGTGATCTGGAGGACACCTCCAAGAGGAAGAGTAGAACATAATCATAGGTTATGTAGATTAACCAAGTTAGGGCTAGGGTAACACATAGACCTTGGGTCTTGTCATATAATAACCTAACGACTTAGCTACTGAATGCCTACTGTGTTCCAGGCACACTGTCTTAGGATGAAATCGAATCATCACCATATCTACAATGTCCTGAATGAACTGTTTCTTTCAACTTTTATTGGCACCTTCAAGGAGCAGAAAGGACAGGCCATGAGCCACAGTGAGCAAGAAGGAAAGAAGTATGAGATGAGGATAATACTGGCTTTTATTGAGCACTTACTGTAATACGAGGCATTGTCTAGGCCCTTTGTATTCTCATTTAAGCTTGAAAAGTTTCAGGTAGCTGCACCGTTTCCTCTTTCCTATGCAAAGGCATAGAAGAGAGAGGGAGGAAAGGAAAACATTTATTGACTACTGTCAGGACCTTTAATCCTGAACAACCCTGTAAGGCAGGCGTCCCCAAACTGCGGCCCCCTGAGGCCATTTATCCAGCCCCCTGCCGCACTTCAGGAAGGGGCACCTCTTTCACTGGTGGTCAGTGAGAGGAGCACAGTATGTGGCGGCCCTCCAGCGGTCTGAGGGACAGGGAACTGGCCCCCTGTGTAAAAAGTTTGGGGACGCCTGCTGTAAGGTGTTCTTATCCTATTGAGTAGACAGCCCAGAAGATATCCTGTCAGGTAGGCATTCTTGTCCAATTTTTATAGATAAGGAAAGCTAATGATAAGATTAAGGTCCCACAGCTGGTAATGGATCCATGATTTGAATCCAAGTCCGACTCCAAAGTGTAAGCTTTTTCCATCATGAAACATTGCCTCTAAGAAGCATCATCTTTTCTTTCTGCTTCTCCTGTTGCAGGCAAGGGGCTATCAGGAAAACGCACCAAAACTGGGGACTCAGGTGAGGCCTTAGATAAAGGGGAGGAGTCCGACCCTCAGAAGACCTCAGCCACCAAACACTGTGTGAAGAAGCCAAGCAGCTGCTGGCTGATGAAGTCAGAGCCAGAGAGCCGGCTCGAGAAAGGTGTAGATGTGAAGGTGAGACCCTGGACCTGTCTCCAGTCCTTTCATGCTGTTTTTTAAATGAGAAGTGAATATGGGACACCATAGGGTTCCATCCCCAGCTTCTTATCTTTGAAGGGTGGGAAAAGGTAAAAATGAATAAAATTGGCTGGGCATGGTGGCTCACGCATGTAATCCCAGCCCTTTGGGAGGCTGGGAGGTTGAGGCGGGTCGATCACGAGGTCAGGAGATAGAGACCATCCTAGCCAACACGGTGAAAGCCTGTCTCTGCTAAAATACAAAAACCTAGCCGAGAATGTTGGTGTGCACCTGTAGTCCCAGCTACTCGGGAGGCTAAGGCAGGGGAATTGCTTGAACTCGGGAGGCGGAGGTGGCAGTGAGCCGAGACTGTGCCACTGCACTCCAGCCTGGTAACAGAGCAAGACTCCGTCGTCTCAAAGTCAGTAACTAAGTAAATAAATAAATAAAGTCAGCAGAGTTTATCATCATCAACTGTTTTGTGAATCCTATCTATCTAGGCCAAAGGTTGGCCAACCTTTGCTACAAACGCCAGATAGTAAATTTTGTAGGCTTGTGGGTGTTAGTCTCTGTTGCAACCCTGCCCTTGTAGCAAGAGAGTGGCCAGAGATAATACATAAACAGCTGTGGTTGTTTTCAAGTACAATTTATTCACAAAATCCAGCATGGGGTTAGATTTGCCCTGAAGGCTATAGTTTGCCACCTCAATCCTAGTTTACCTTTCTCTGCCCATCTGCCATGCTCCTAGGTGTCTCCCTGTCAACAGCTGGTGTGTATTTCAGGGAATTTAATACAGCCTGGGAAAAATATAAGCAGAAATATTATAGAAGAAATGTATAATAAAGTGCAATGCAAGTAACCAGCAGATGACTTTGTCTAGATTTATCTATTCAACTAATGGATATCCATTCAACTAATTAGGAGGATAATTAGCAAGGATAACAAGGTAACACAAGGCTTATTTATATTTACTCAACAAGTGTCTCTGTGCAGCCACTTCCCAGTAAAGACTCACTTCCTCTACAGCCAGTGGCCCCTCTCACTGTAGGGGGAGGAACTGTCTGCTTCAATATATGCTTACCAGCTGGCCACGGATTAATGATTGACTTTATTTCCTCTTGCCTAGTTCAGCATTGAGGATCTCAAAGCCCAGCCCAAGCAGACAACATGCTGGGATGGTGTTCGTAACTACCAGGTAAGAGGGTAAGGAGCAGGCTCACTAAGACCCAGGTGGGATGAATGCCTGCCTCTAGTAGCAGAACCTCTTGGCCTACGTTTTTTTTTTTTTCAGAACCAAACCTGATAATGTATTAAAAATGCCTTAAGTACTCTGCATGAAATTTGCAATTGGCCTGCGTTCTGGCCAGTGTAATGGTAAAAGTATGGGTGTCCTGGCAAAGGGGAAGGACTTTCTAATGAACTGGGGAGAAGTTGCGAACAAGAAAAACCCATCTAATAAAAGCAGACGTCATTTCTGCTAAAAGCTAGTACTTTCCAGCTCGTGGGGAGGATCATTCTTGTTTCTTCTCCCCTGAGACAGGCTCGAAACTTCCTTAGAGCCATGAAGCTGGGAGAAGAAGCCTTCTTCTACCATAGCAACTGCAAAGAGCCAGGCATTGCAGGACTTATGAAGGTTAGTTGGACAGGTTTTGGTCTGAATCCTTTTCCCTCCAAGGAGACTGACTTAAGTCAATATAAAGGGATACATGTTAAATAGGTAACAAAAAAGTACACTCCCCCTAGCCCACCCTCCTTGCCACAGAATAGGGAAAAACTGCCCTGGCCCATTCCTATATGACAACAACTCAAACAAAGTAGGCCTTCGTTTCAGGTCCCACTAGCACAGACTTCACTCCACGTCTTGTCTTGATCTCACTCGAAAACAGGCCTGATAGTAGCTCCTCCAAGCTTAACAGGATAAAATTATTAACTGTGCAGGTGGGAAAAACACAGTGGTACCAGTAATAACCTTTGCCATTTGTTTTTAGAGCTTGTTTCTAAAAGACTTTTGTAAAAACAGAGTTGATTTCCTAGACTATGTATTAGGCTATATATTATTTCCAGATATCTGAGCCTCCATTGGCCCTATAGCAAGGCAGATGGGGTAAGAATGTGAAGGGTCAGAAATGAAAGTTGTATATGGATTAAAGATTGGCTGTGGAGCTGACTGCAGGCAAATGATAAGAAACTTTTGTTTTGGTTTCAGATTGTGAAAGAGGCTTACCCAGACCACACACAGTTTGAAAAAAACGATCCCCATTATGACCCATCCAGCAAAGAGGACAATCCTAAGTGGTCCATGGTAAAGACTGTGCTTCCTGTTCATGACAGAGGAAGGATGAACAAGGGGAGGAAGATGGTTGGGGTGACTGTAGGTCAAGGTACACAGCCCAGCACTTACTCAGATGAGGTGATGCTGACGTTGGAGTTAGGAACTTCCTGCAGGCAGTTAAAAACACGGCAGGCAGAGTCTCACTAGACATATCTTTCTGTCATGTACACTCTTGTCACATAGGTGGATGTGCAGTTTGTTCGGATGATGAAGCGTTTCATTCCCCTGGCTGAGCTCAAATCCTATCATCAAGCTCACAAAGCTTCTGGTGGCCCCTTAAAAAATATGGTTCTCTTCACTCGCCAGAGATTATCAATTCAGCCCCTGACTCAAGGTAAGAGTGGGCCCTCTCCTTTATTATCCATATACCAGGATGACCTCCTGAATTCCCATTTACTAGCTGATTAAACTTGGGCATGGCATTTCACCTTTCTCAGTCAGCATCCTCACCTGCAGCATCCATGAGGGAGGGAATGTGACCTGAGTCACAGGGCTTTGCACCTGGTAAATAGTTTTGAATGACTGCTCGCCTTAGTACCATGTAAAAGTGCCTGGCATAACTTCCCTGTTCAGGAAGAGACATAAAGACCCAATTCTTCCCCTTTTCCCTTGCTTTTTGTAGAAGAGTTTGATTTTATTTTGAGCCTGGAAAAAAAGGAACCAAGTTAAGTGAGATACTACTGTTGGAATGGGCATGATAACTCCAAGGAAGTCAAGCATTTTTCAGAGAAAAGAAGGTGTGAGAGGGCTTGCTTGTTATGCTCACCTGGGCTTGTGTACCTAGTGGTTTTTGTGTACTTTTTTCAATAAAATAATATCAAAGTTGATAAAGTTTTCTGCTAAAACTGCACTCAGTACAGTGGAATTCTCCCCACTGCATACCTCTTACCTCCAAGCGGGTTCCTTTGGCTGCTCCAAGATGCAGGGCTGCCTCTGCCGTCTTTCTATACCATCACTAGTAGTTCTGTAGCAAATAGCAGGATATACAGCTGAGACCTCCCCCGCCCCCCCCCCCCCCCCGCAGTCTGGTAACTCCCACTGGAATGGACTTTTGTCTTTCTACACCAGCCTTGCTCACCTGCCCCTTAACATCATCTGGGTCCCATAGAGGATTAAACCATCCCATGAGCAGTTCTGGACAAACTGCCAGATACGGGTAAGAACTGAATTCATTTCTCAGCCATGTGCTTTGTCTCAAACAGGTGGTAAATAAAGTATTCATCAGGCTGAGCGTGGTGGCTCACTCCTGTAATCCCAGCACTTTGGGAGGCTGAGACAGGCAGATCACCTGAGGTCAGAAGTTCGAGACCAGCCTGGCCAACATGGAGAAACCCTGTCTCTACTAAAAAATACAAAAATTAGCCGGGCGCGGTGGCAAGGACCTGTAATCCCAGCTACTCGCAAGGCTGAAGCAGGAGAATCGCTTGAACCTAGGAAAAGGAGGTTTCAGTGAGCCGAGATTGTGCCATTGCACTCTAGCCTGGGAGACAGAGCGAGACTCTGTCTTAAATAAATATTCATCATTTTTTACCAGGGGCTATACAGTGAGAGCACAGGCACTATGTTGGGAAATCAGGGTAGGTATCTGTCTTTCCCTGAGTGTCAGAAATGGGACTGTGTAAGACAGAAGAGATCACAGAACTTGGTGGACCGTGGGCACAATGCCTCCAAAGCCACGGGGGCTTCCTTTAATCAGAGAGACCATTAAAACAAATGTTCTTTTAAAATACAGCCATTGAAAAGACGACACATTAAGAAACATGTAAACACTGCAGCTGCTTAATTACAAGTTGCACTGCTTGATTTAGTACCTATGCACTCCCAGGTTTGGGGACCTTAAGAGAGGGGGACAGGAGCCTCCCCTCACTTTCACAGTTGGATAGAGAAGGCAAGAATGTGGGTAGAGTAAGAGAAAACAGAAGACCTGGCTTGTGCACAGCGCCTGAGAGAATCAAAGCAAAATCTATCTTCTAGTTCTCCCAGAAGAAAGGTTTAAGATGTTAGGAAGGATGGAAAATGAACATATGTTGTCAGTTGGGAGGCAAAGGAATTGACAAATGCTTCTAGTTAGAATACCAACTAGGAAAAGGAGGCATACAGAGCTTGACCTCATGCTCTGAAAAGGCAAGGAACCCAGAACCTGCCTCCCTCATCCACTTCAGCCCCAACCTTGATCAAGGGCAGTGCATGGGTGATCCTGTTCCCATGAGGATTGTGTGTCACACCTGAACACAGGACCCTGCATGGAGGAAACAACCTTGGCTTCCTTGGTTTTGCTGCCCCTAGTCGCCCAGGCCACCCCAAATGCCTCTCCCTCCAGTCTCAGCTCTGATCCGTGAGCCCTGCCAAAGGCCTGAGACTGCACTCATCTCAGGGAAACGGGAGTCTGTCTTTCCTACACTAACTGAAAGGTGACACGGGAACCAACCACTTAAATTACTGGGAATTCAGACCGCCAAATACTGTACCTGTTGGCCAGTGAGGCCTGCTTGGTCTTTCTATAAAGGGAAGGGAAGCCAATAGGAGAGTAATGCCTGTCACTTCCAGGGGAGTCAGAAAAAGGACAGTAAACAACTTAGGCCTCAGCGCACAGCCATAGAGGGAGAAGTGCCTCCTCTCTAGCATAACAAGAATATTCACAAGAATTTTTGTCTATGTGTTTTTTTAAACACACAATACCAATGGTCCTAAACTTGGGTCAATCAACTGGTGAAGATGGCATTATTTGGCAAGCAGAATGATTCAGAAGTGAGGCAGCAGCCTACTGCAGAGGCCCCAGTCTCCCCTGCGTGACCTGGAGGAAGAGGTAGGAAGGGGTAAAGGGGCTTGGGCATTAGTAAGAACAGCCTTGCTAAGGGTTCAAAACTAAGCCCCAATTCCCAGAAATGAAATGGAGGGTGAGGAGAGATGAGGGTCCACTCTCAGGGAGGTGGAGGGATCAAGGCCCCTTCCTGGGATTGCTTCTTAAGGGAAATAGGCCCTCTTGCTAAGGGCTTGTTGGGGCACATGGAACAATACCTAGAACAGCCCAGATCTTGGGGTTACCAAGTGGAGCCATGTGAAGGCAGGCAGTTGCCATGCTCTGATCTTCCTTGGTGGACTGGGCTCAGCTTCCTGGGTTCAACACTGCCACCATCCACGCATGACACTGACCCCTGGGCTTCTCTGTGCCCAAGGCCATTCCACAGGCTTCTGTTTCAGGACGTTTCTAACAATCCAGAGAGGATGGAGAAGGGAGGTGCTTGGGTCCCAGCAGTCGGGGGCCAGAAGGAGGTGGCCTGTGGGAACTTGAGATCACCACATCCAAGATTCCCAAAGAGGTAGCTTCCCAATCATGAGTCTTCCCCCTGCCGTTTAGTGGGGGCTGGCCCCACTCCTGCCACTACCTCAGGGACAGTGGAGGGGAGTACAAGACGTGACCACCCAGGGCCCTGTTGGCAGCTCAGAATCCTAGGGACATGCTCAGATCCTGTATCAGGAAGCTTGGAGAGCCAGGAGCCAAGGATGCGTGCTCTCTACTCCCCCTCCTGTAAGACACAAGGCAGCCCCATGAGGAAGGCCTCGACAGAAGGCTCATGTTCCCCAGACAGGCTGGCTTCCAGGATGCTACCTCTCCTATCCCACACTGGCCGTAGAATCCCAAGGAGAGACTGCTTCCCACCCCAAGTCCCTTGGGTTCTCCAGAGAAAATAATTTAAGTCAAAAACATGATTTGTTTTCAGGTTGCAAGTAACAGGTCAACTGAGCCTCACAAGGTCCGCCCCCACCCCCAGCCGCTGGTGTTGGTAGATGGGGGTGCTGGGTGGACGCCCAGCAGCTTCTTGGCCTTGGGGGGCCTACTGCCTGCAGTTGTTGTCAGATAGCTGGCTGGGGGTCCGCACCTCACCCAGGGAGGTGGTGCCCTCGAAGCGCTGTGAGGCGATGGCCGCCTGGTGGGACATGCTCTTCCGTACGATGTCACCCTTCCGCCACAACACCACTTCCTGCAGAATGGAGAGGGGGCAATGTGACACCTTAGAGGGAGGCGTGGGGACAGGTTTCCCAGAGGCTCCCAACTTTGTCTGGGAGTCTTGGGCAGGACTTCCTCTGCTTATCTCTCACCAAAGGCAGCAGCTGCCAGCACCTCCCTGTCCCTGGTGTGGGCCAAAAGGGCAGGTGGTTGCAGGAGCAGGCCCGAGGAAGCAGACTCTAATGCCAGGTGGAATCCTTGTTCTTGCTGTGCAACTGTGGGCGACCTGATGTTCCCACCTCTTGGCAAAAACGGAGCCTGACCTTCCATAGGAAACAAAGCCTCCTGTTCTGTCCCAAGGGCATCAGGGCCCTCACCTGCTGCTTGAAGTAGCGCCGCTCCTCCTCGTCTATCAGCACCAGGTTGAGGTAATAGCGCACAGAGAACTTCTTGTTGATGTCCCGCATGGTGGGTGTGAGCTCGTACCCTGCCAGGAAGAGCCGGATCGGGATGGACTCTCCTGTAGGGGGAAGGCAGGGGTCAGCACAGAGGGCAAGGTGACGCACTCTCTCTTATACCAGGTCACTCTGACCACTGCAGAGATGCCACTGGGGCACAGCACAGGAACGCTTCTGCCTTCTGGGAATCCGGCTCTATTTGCACAGCTGGCTCTCTCCTGCCCAGCCGGCTGCTGAAACAAAAATGGGACTCTCCAATTCCACTCCAGGTTATGTTGCAACTTCTGTATGTCTTCTCCAAAACAGAGCAATGGAGTGGGAACAGCACAGGGATATTATTAGTATAAGCATCTTTTGATTACATGCAGTGTGTTTAGTTACTGAGTTTTCAAAAGGCAGCTGTCAAAGTCCACTTAAGTCACCATTTCACCCAGCAGTTCTGATGCCATCTTCTTTCATCCTCAGTGTATGCCCTCTTGTGTGGACTGCCAGGGTGGTATGGTGGTCTAGAAAGCAGAAAACCCTCACTATGGCCTCAGTTCTGCATGAACCGCTTGTCTGATTTGTGAGTAGGTCTGCTGCTTCCTCTGGACCTTCGTTTTCTCATGTGGAAAATTAGAGAATCAGACTACATCATACTAGAGATCCCTTGCAGCTCTAACATCATGCCTTGTCTAGTATCAGTGGAACAAAATTAGGGCAGTAATTCTACCGAGAAAGACCAAACCTATAATGTAGTCTAAAGCTAAATATAAGCTATCTTATAACTATCTGCTGTTTTACATGGATTCTCAGTGACCCATTTCATATGTACAGGAAAAATGACAGCTGGCTCTATTTGCACAGCCAGTGAAAAAATGGGACATCAGAGAGTGTCAGGAGAGCTTGGCCCCAACCCTCCAAGGACCTGGCATGGTAACACCTGAGAGTGTCCTCAGAGCTGTGGGCGGCTAAATCTGTGGTGCTCCTCCTTCCACATGGAACAACCTGTGAGAGTAAATGGAATAAGCTACATAAACCCTGAAAGCACCACATGCTTCAAGATGAAGAGAGTCTTCACCATTCTTGAAGAATGGCCAAAGAGCCAATGAGGAATGTAAATGAAGGCTTCTTCCAGATAATCACAGTCCCCAAATGACAAAGGGCTTCCAGCTCCACTATCCCAGATGTAATGTTAGCTCCCTGGGGCTGGAAGAGGACGCTTCCACCAAGTTCCACGGCTACCTGGGCACCTTGTGGTGTTGGCTGGAGTATCCAGTAGTGCTCTTTCTACCTGACAAGTGAATTCAGAGAGTAAATGGGAGCCAGAGCCAAGTCACAGATGGGCTGCTATGTATGCATCCCTTGCTCCCTAGCAGCAGAGAATGCCACAATGTTAACAGAAAGAAGTAGGAATGTGTTCAAACCACATCTGCTACGCCTGGACTTTGCAAAGCAGCAGCTGAGGTTCAATCTTAAGTACAAGCCCAATATATAAACCAAGTCTAAGTGGAACTTTTCAGGGTGAGGATGGGATAGTAACCTGAAGTTCTACATACTCAGCCTTCCTCCTCTTCCTTATTGGCCCCCACAGTGTAAACTGAGAGATTAAGAAGCTACAGGTTAAGAGGACACCTGATTTTGACAGTGTAATCCCTCAAGCCCCTCCATAATTCTGTGTAGGACATGGGAAAAAAGCTGTGGTGGCTGAGGCTTGGGCTTGGAGTCTCACCTCTCACTGGTGCCCCGTCCATGATCTCATACTTGGCTATTGTGTCGTTCTCGTGATACACGTTGGGGCCTGTCCCCGTTGTTTCCCGCTTGATGATGTCTATCTCCATGTGCTTGATTTTGATTCTCACCAGCAGGAAGTATATCTTCCCTACAATGACATCTTTCAAGTGGTATCTGGACAACAGAAAGTACAGGAAGTAAGATGTGGGTACTGTGGCCAGCCCTTTCTGTTTCAGTAGAGCACACACACCACCACCAAGCATGCGGGTTAAAGGTCCAGTTGCAGGGCACACTCACCCATCACCCCCACAAGGCTGTGGCTGAATGGTTTTCCAGTGTGGACTCTGCTTGGATTAAGGTAACTTCTATCCCTTCCACATTCCACGCAAAGGACATCTCTCCTGAATGGTACTTCACCCATTCATGTTTGTTCGCCTGCTCTATCTCCTCAGGATGCAGCTGCTTTAGTACCTTTTATATTTGTGTGTGTTTTTGAAAGATACCCTAATGTGTAAGAGGCCAGTCCCACAAGCACAGGGACTAGTCTCTCCTTTCCTTTGATCTCCACACAGTGTCTCTTGGGAACTGGGCCTAGATGGCTTGAAGCACACAGTTCTGTCTGCTCTAGGCTGACAGGCCAGGCAGCAGCAGTAGAGCAAGATGAGTGAATCACCCTCAATATGGGCACCTGCTTTCTGGGCTCCGCTGGCCTGGCCTTGTGAGCTGCTCCGAAGTGAGCCATGTTGGCTAACAGTTCCTGACCCTTAAGCTTTTTTCTCTGGGTCAGTCAATAGTACCGGTAGTCTACATGTGCAAGGCCTGTATCAGGCATGAGAGAAAGAGAGCAAAATCTTAAAACCTGATGCTCAGCTCATGGGACAAGAATGCTGGCATAGTCATCAGAATTCATCCCCCTTATGTTACAGGTGAAGAAAAGGAAGTCAGAAGAAAACAGATGTTTTCTTGGATAACGAGGATATGACCAGGATGTGAGTAGGGGGTAAGAAAGGTGGTAAACCCAGGATCCTAGTTCCCAGGCCGGAGCGCTTACCAGTATTTCACATTACTCTTCTGTGCAGAGTCTACAGAAGATTGCAGATACCCTGAGCAAACGGCCTCAGCAAGTTTGCATAAGCTGCCAGAGGTCACCTGGGGCATCTTACAGGGGATGTTTAGAGACCATGGATTCTAGGTATTTTTAAACTCCTACAAATCACACATTCCTTTATTTTAAATGTTATATGGAAGCAAAAGCTGCTCCAGGTATGAACGCGGAGAGTTAAAAAAAATAACAAAAAAGCTGCCTGTGGACGGAAAAAAGGTGGAGGGTCAGGTCTAAGGACCCCCGACTTCTCTGCCATCTCACACTTTCTTTGTGTTTGAAATCCACTGACCTGGTCCAAGCCACTCGTTTTACAGATGAGAAGGCAAAGTACAAAACATTAGTACTTGCTAACCTTAGCCCAACTGCTTAGTGGCAAAATGGGGACCTGGTTTCAAGTCCCGAGTTCTCTGACATATAAATCACGCACTCTCACACAGAGCAGCTTGTTGTGCAAAGAGAGGTGTGTCTGGAAGTGTCCAGTGTCCCTGCCTCTCTAGAGCACCTTTTCCACACTAGCTTTGGTCTGGCATGCACTGCTGATCAGTGGCTGCTTTGAGCTCCTACAGGTGGCACAGCTGCTGGCCTCTGCCCTCACCAGGTGGCCAGGGCAGTAGTGGGTGGGCGGTTTGGATGGCTCCTTTCTAGGGAGGACCACAGAGCCCTGAGGCTGTGAGGAGAAAGGGGAAGAGCCTGTTCCCATGCCAGGCTGCCAGGCTCAGATCAGCTTCCCTCTCACCTTACCCCACTCTCTGTTCACTGGTGGGCTTAGGCCAGGCAGGGCCAATTCTGGGTCACATTGGTCATTTTCCTGGGGCCCTCTAGGCTCCAGGCCTGCAGGCGGGAAAAAAAAACACACCATTCCTTCAACCCTGTTCCAAGTTTTAAAAAGTTCTGTTCCTGACCCTTCAAAGGTGAGCCATCTGGTGTAGTTCCCACCGCTCCCAGCCTCTGCATGACAGAGGAAGACCACAGAGGACCTGTGGGTCCAGGAGGTACCACAGTAAAAATCCTACTTAGAGACTTTGTGGCTTTTTGGTCTCTGTGAATAGAATACCCCTTTTACTTTTGGATATTTGATTTCCAAACAATTTCAGGAATATCATATTCAAAAGAAACATGCTTTTGAAACAGCCTGTCAGGAAGTTTTGTGATTTATAACCAGCTAATTATTTTGATGTTCTAACAGTAAACACAGTTTAAAAGATATACATCTTCCCAACTTGCCAGTTAAAATAAAATTATCTTAAGACCTTTATAAAAAAATACATCAGGGCTGGGCATGGTGGCTCATGCCTGTAATCCCAACACTTTGGGAAGCCAAGGCAGGCAGACCACTTGAGCTCAGTAGTTCAAGACCAACCTGGGCAACATTACAAAACCCTGGCTCTATACACACACACACACACGCATGCACGCACGCATGCACACATGCACACACACTAGCTGGGTGTGGTGGCGCATGCCTGTGGTCCCAGTCACTTGTAGGGGTGGAGGTGGGAGAATTGCTTGAGTCCGGGAGGTCAAGACTGCAGTGAGCCACGATTGTGCTACTGCACCCCAGGCTGGGTGACAAAGCAAGATGCCATCTTGAAAAAAAAATCTGATATTCATTTTAGTTCATGGAGGAAGCAACAAATCATGGCCAATGTTTGGTTTCCTCACTTTGATTTCTAAAGACGTACATGGAGGGAACACATGATAATGGAATGGTATTCTGAGATTGTTCTTTTCTCAGAAGGAAACAGCTGAAGCTAGAATTCCAAAATAACCTCAAGTTAGTTTAGCTTGACTTTGAAAGGCATCATAGGATGTTTAACTTAAATATAGCACCTTAGCTGAATATGGTTTGGTTTAGGTAAATGAAGTGTTTACGTCATGGTTGGCCCACCTGCAGCTAGCCTGCCATACGCACTCACTGGATTGCTCCCAGGGTCTTCCCTCACTGCAGGCTTCCACCAAGCAGTCGAGTCACGGGGTGCCGTCAGATCGCACTTAGGTCAAGTCCCATCCTAACCTCCTCAAATAACTTTCACCTTGGCACTGAGACACTTACTTGGATTTATTGTACTCAAATTCAATGTGCAGACAGTCCTCAATCCCAACCTCCATCTTGATGGAAGAGTTCAGCTCCGGGTATGTGCTGAGGGTGTGAACTACAATGTCCATCTCTTTGACAACATCATTGAGGCGGCGGCTGATGGTAGCTCGAAGGAAATAGCTGTAGGAGACAGAACTGTCATGAATAAACACTCCCACACTCCAGATGCTACCTAGATATAGGTACCAAATTGGCCCACTTGAGAGAAGCCTGTATGAAGGTTCCTAACTGTTGAGGGCTTTGTATCCCTTTAAGAATTTACAGACCCTCTTCCAGGAAAAGATGCATATATGTACCTACACATAAAATTTTCAACCACAATTCTAGGGAGTTCAAAGACCCTTTCCCCAAAATCCCTTTGTGACGCCCATATCACTGGGTAAAGAAAGCTGCTCTAAGGGAAAGTGATTTCTCTGCCTTGTACTCTAATCACATGTTATTCTTAGGTCTTTAATGGCCCTTACCACTATTAACCATGTATTTGTGTACAGGTTTTATTTCTTCAACTAACTCCTGGCTTTGGGGGCAAAGAAGTCTCTCTTGTACTCTTATATTTGCATGTTTGTTCACTGAATATTGTTCAATCAATAAACCTTTTTTAAGTTAAAAGAGAAGACTAGGAAAGAGAGAAATTATTCATTCTGCTAACTTTTTTTTTTTTTTTTTTGAGACAGAGTCTTGCTCTGGCACCCAGTCTGGAGTGCAGCGGTTCGATCTCAGCTCACTGTTGCCTCTGCCTTCCAGGTTCAAGTGATTCTCCTGCCTCAGCCTCCTGAGTAGCTGGGACTACAGGCGTGTGCCACCACGCCCAGCTAATTTTTTGTATTTTTAGTAGAGATGGGGTTTCACCATGTTAGCCAGGATGGTCTTGATCTCCTGGCCTCGTGATTCACCCACCTCAGCCTCCCAAAGTGCTGGGATTATAGGAGTGAGCCACCACACCTGGCCTCCACAAACATTTACTGAGCTAAGCACTGCGCTAAGCATAGGATGAGTAAGAGTCTCATGGGAGGCTCACTGTTCACTGAGGGAGATGGGCAAATAGAGAAACTGGAACACATGGAAAGGGCTAATTGAGATGCTACAATCCAGTTTTGTGTGAAGGGAGAAAAGGGCATTCCAGAAGAGTAAACCTTACTCCAGAAGAGTAAGACACTGCCTCTTACTCCACTAAGAAGATGACTGCCTTCCCAGGCAACACTTGCAACGTGCTCCTTTCTCTGCTTTGTTCCTTAGGGCCTAAACACATCTCTCCATCTTTACCTATCCTTTCTCCAGCAGCACCCCTCCCTCTCAGGACCTCTCCTCCTCCCTCCAGCACAAAACTCTTCATTATGGATGCACACTGAAATCACCTGGAAAGGAAAGGCTTTAAGAAGCCTGCTGCCCAGCACATGGGACATGTGATTGCCCTGGAAAGGAACACAGGCATTCGCATTTTAAAAAGCTTCCCACGTGATTCTAATGTGGAAGCCTCGGTCTGGCACCTGGATCCTTCTACATATTCTGATTTCCCCAAGATCATCAATCTCCCTCTAGCTAAAGCCTTTTTCCTCTGAGCTTATTAAAAACTTGGTCCCCAAAGTCACCAACCCCAAGAACCCTCTCCAAACCTTACCCTCTTGACCTACCATACTTTCCCTTTCTTTCTTCAGAGACACTGTCACATGATGGGTTCTGCACCAACTCTTGAGGATTCTCCACAAGCCACTCCTCCCAACCCCTTGCTTCTGTTTCCACCGTCCAACAGAAACTGCTCACCTTGAGGTTAGTAACCCATGGCCTCCCAGGTCCCAAATCCAGCAGCCCTTGCTTCTGTGTCACGTGAAACACTTCTTCCTTGAAACATTTCTTCCTTGAAACGCATTTCCCTCGGTTTCACAGGGACACTGCCCTGATTTACCCCCTCTCTTCCTCCTGCCATCCCGCAGTGGGTCCTGGCTCTCCTCTCCCTGTGCTTCCTTTCTTCAAAAATGTATCAGTTATGACCTCTGAGCAGATCAGTCCTGACTGCACATTTCTAAGTCTCCCCTCTGTCCTTAGTGCCAGGTTTGTGCTTCCAATTGTCTGGTAAACTTTTATGTTTTCTCTATTTTGCCAGTACTTCAGCCTGCCATCTAGAGCTGGAAGAATCACCTTATCTCCAGATCATTTCTTCCTCCTGATAGCTCTCTGTCTCCATCTCCACGGCTACATGTCTCCACTCACTGGTAATCTCTGCTGGTGGCTACTAAATTCCTCATTTTCTCTCTGTCCCATTGCAGCCACCAAAATCATACTCTGAGGTCCTCACAGCAGCCTTCTGATAGTTTTCTCTCTACACTCTTCCCATCCACCAAATGCTACATATTGACTCTAATCTTCCAAAATAAAGTTTTCCTTAAGAACAAGAAAAGAAGTCCACAACAATCTTTTCATGTTTTCTCTCTGCCTGTGCAATAAGATACAAGCTTTTAATCTGGAAGTTACATCTTTATCCTCAATTAATTTTCCCAACTTTACCTCCTCTCTTTCACAACATGAATCCTAACATCTTCATGAGATTTGCACATTAACATTTTTCTGTTATTGTGGTAAAATACACATAAAATCAAATTTACCACTTTAACAATATTTAATTATACAGTTCAGTGGCTTTAATGATATTCATATTGTTGTGCAAACATCACCGTGAGTCTCCGGAACTTTTCCACCCTTCCCCACTGAAACTCTACTCATTAAACACCAACCCCCATTTCCTCCTCCCCTCAGCCCCAGGCCTCCACCATTCTACTTTCTGTCTCTATGAATTTGACTGCTCTGGGTACCTCCTATAAATGGAATCAGACAGTATTTGTCCTTTTGTGACTGGCTTCATTCACACAGCATACTTTCTTTTAGGTCCATCCATGTTGTAGCACAGGACAGAATGTCCTACCTTTTGAAGACTGCGTAATAGTCCACTGTAGGGACAGCCCACATTTCCTTTATCCATTCACCCACTGATGGACGCCTGAGTTGCTTCTACCTTTTGGTTATTGTGAACAATGCTGCTGTGAACATGGGTGTACAAATATCCGTTCAAGATCCTGTTTTCAGTTATTTCGGCTCTAGAAGCGGCTCCAAAAGTGGAACTGCTGGGTCCTATGGTAATTCTGTTTCACTTTTTGAGACACCGCTATACTGTTTTCAACCCTTCTTTCTGCCATAAAAACACTTATGACAAATCCACTGCAAAATAAATTAAATAATAAATCCCTCAGCCAAACTTAAGTGATGACTAGATAACCCTCATTTCGCTACTTTCTCTGGGTGCAATTATGAAACACTGTCTTTACTGGGTGTCATGTCAGTCTTAGACTTCTCGCAAAGATTTGTTTTTTCTTTAAAAAATAATTTTTTTTTTTTTTTGTAGAGATGGGGTATCAGTATGTTGCCCAGGCTGGTCTTGAATTCCTGGCCAAAGTGCTTGGATTACAGGTGTGAGCCACCATCTCTGCAAAGATTTAAAATCAGCCTTCACCTCTTCTGATGGAAGGAGGGAGAACAGAGAAGGAAGGGAAGCAGAAGGTACTTGCTGTGGTCTGCACCTTCCTAAACTCAGGTCCTCAGGTGAGGAAACAAGCTGATCTTATGACCTGGAATCAGGTGTTCAGAGTGACAGGGGAGATTGCTTTATCCCAGTGGCATCAGATAATCTCAAGGTTACATCTAACAGTCTATAGCTGCTGTGGATTTTTTTCACCCAAGAGACCTTGGCATCAGTCCCTATTCTCAGAGTTTCCAAGACTGTAACAGTAAAAGCAATCCATGTACCTATGTGATCATTAATACATTAAGAACTTGTCACACTGTGTTATTATTTTCTTATCACTCCCCAAAGGAGAAGACACCTAGAATTAGAATCCAAATCTATTACCCACTTTTGAAGTGAGAAGGCCGAGTTTACAGAGCTCAAGATCACACTGCAGCTGTGTGGCAGAGCTGGACAGCAGGTTAGGATCTCCTGACACCCAGCCAGCAGGGGTGTGCTGGGGGTGGCTGACTGTTGAACTCTGAGGAATTTTATGAACTGGCTGTTAAACACAGCAATTATTTAAAGTTAAATTATGTAAACTTACAATTAAATGCATCATATTAAAAACAAAGGTATAAAATCTCATCACTTCCTATTTTCCGGCCCTTTACAATGCTCTCTGCTCTTGAGGGAATGTGCGCCTCCATATGACGGTAGTGCTATGTAAGGGTGGCTAGCGTACATCTCTCCCACCTCTACATTTAGGAACATTAGGTTGGTAACCTGAAACTGGCCATGTCAATTGGCCACTGTTGAAGGGACATTTCTCAGCCCACTGAAGCCCATAGTCAAACACTGAATGTCCCATGATAAAAACTAGAAACTAGCTATCTGCGAAAATCCTTTGCCATGTGTGGATTCATCTCACAGAGTTAAACCTTTGTTTGACACCTGCTACAAACTAGGGGCACTTTCCTCCTAGAAAGCCCATGGTTAAAGGTTTACCAGCATGCCACAGCTCGCAATAGTCTTCCTTCTCAGGATCCCTATGAAGAGCCTCAAAGTAGATCAGCCTCAGGTCCTGGTCCACATGCGGCAGGTTCTAGGGCACAGCAGGGAAGCAGCAGACACAACTTACCGTAGCTTCACATTTTGCCCTGTGTAGGACTCATACGGCTTCTCCACGTGGGTAAATTCAAAGTCGAAGGCCTGCGACTGGGTGATCTCTCCAGGCCGAGCCAAGTCCTTCACCAGGGACACGAATTCATGGTGGTTCCCGCGATCATAGTAGAGTTCTGGTGAGAGACAGTAATGCCCTCCTTTATCAAACCCTGAGCTACACCGGCCGAGTGAGGAGGCTCTGGGCTGGAGGTACTGCTTTTCAGAAGGACCTCCCCACAGAGCAGACCCCTTCTAGCTTTGTTTCCTTGACCTCCACTCTTCCACTCCCTCCTCCTTCTCCAAAGGCTCTTCTGTTTTATATAGTGAAATCCTGTGGCAGAAAAGGAACCCAAAATAATCATCTTTTAATAAGGGATAAGTCATGGGGGCCAATATAAGAAATGCCACATTTCTTTAAACAGCAGCATTTCTGTTTAACACTTCCAACTTCTGAAAGGATATAGCTATTTACTCATTTCAGCCTTACAATATTAATCTTCCGAGACAGCAAAGACAGATCTTATCACCCCATTTAAGAGGTGACGGAAACTGAGGCACAGCATGGTTAACTGACTGGCCTGCAGTCACAGAGCTGGCTGCAGAGCTGGGACTAGAGCAGGTCTCCTCCTAGACTGCATCTATTCCTATCACCTGGTATAATGCAGGTCATGACACAACCCGCTTGACAAGGCTGTGTGTGAGGTGGCAGGGGTGATGTAGGTGACAGGCTTAGAACAGTACTTAGGACATAGCAAATACTCAAAAACATAGTTACTAGCTGCTGCTATCACTCCAAAAGGAGGGCATGTGGCCAATCGAACATGGACATTTTCATGTTATTCCCTTCACTGAAATTAGGGGTTGTCAAGCGTCAGTGTGCATCAGAGTCACCTGAAGGGCGGATTAACGCACAGATTGCTGGACCGCTCGGTAGTGTTTCTGATTCAAGAGTGTAGGGTTGGGCCTGAGAACTGACATTTCTAATAAGCTCCCCGGGACTGCTGTTATCACACTTTGAGAAGGATTGCTCTAAATTTATCTTCTTCAGGAAATAGTTCTGGTATTTCTTGATAAGTTCATGCCACCCATTTGTCCTATATTATTTTACGTCTGCTTGCATTCTCTTTAAGAATAAATTTTGCTATATACATGGTCCCACCCCACCGCTCCCACATCCCCAGCTCCCTGGTACATCCTAGAACCTGGCCCTACAGAGGTGAGTTCTTAATACTGCCTGTGGCTATGCATGGCCACATCACAGTTCAAGCCTCCACCCCTCATGCATTCTGGGTTTAAGTCCCAAGCTAGACTGCAGCCTGCAGCAGGGCAGATGAATTAACTGCCTGCGGAGGAAGAGGCGAGTCTACAGACAGGAGGTCTGTGGGACCACTAGGCCCAGTACGCAGCATCTCCGGGACACAGGAGGTGAGCTCTCTTGGGCTTTAGTGACTGCGGGGGAGGTGTATCTGTTTTGGGTCCCACTAGACAGCAGAGATCTGAGTCCCGATTAGAATCAAAGCCTTCTTGGACCCAAGAAACCAGATCTCTTGCCTCCCCAGAGCCACCATAGTGTTCAATCCCGTCCTAGGGGGGGGAAAAAAATCAGCCCCAGAAAGAAAAAAACAGTTTTATGTGGTGCATTTCAGTCTGAGTGCAAAATCTATCCCCTTGCTGGTCTATGAGCTGGCCCCAAAAGGAAGGCATTCGGAAGCAGCATAGGCTCTGTCATTTATACAGCTTGGGAAGGTGGCAGTAGTACGAATAACCCCATACTAGTGATGCCACTTCTATATAAATTCAGTGTATAATGTGGCTATGGCTTGTGGCTGGTTTCCTGTGTAACTACAGTCAGCCACAAACAATCTTTTATTACAAACAATGCACCTTCCCTTCCAAACACTCAGTGGTTTCAGTGGTAGGCAGCGTTCTGGGTAGTAAGTGATAATCCACAAAGCCTCAGAGTTGAAGGTGGCAACTCCAAACTATGGGGGGAAGGTGACTGTGCCCCTCAATAAAAGTCAGAAGTGCGGGACAGGTAGAAGTGGAGTTGTGGCCAGCCCCAGGGACAGGGACTCCTCTGCTTACTCTTGTAAAATGAGTCCTGGTTAATGGTGTTGGCTTCCATGTGGAAGCCGAAACCTTGACTTGGGAATCTGGTACCTCAGTTTCTAAGCACTAGATTCCAGCCATAGTTTCAGGGGACAGAAGCAGGCAGAACAAGGCCCCAATGTCCAGAATCCATGTTCCAGAGTCAAGAGGAAGAAGGAAAGAGAAAAATACACAAATGTGATCACACGGCCCAAAGGCAACATCAGAAAGAAACAAAACAGAGAAGGTGCAAAGAGCGTTCAGGCTGCCAGCATCGTGGAGCCTAGCCACAGTGCAGACGGTTCCGCCTGGCCCAGCAGGGAACCTGGAGGAGAAGTCATTCCCTGCATAGCATCACCTTTTCCCTAGTGCCTTTCCTTCTGGACACACATTAATATCAGCTCTGACATCAAATATCATGGAAGAGCGGCCAGGGTGAGGTCAGAGCAGGGCTTCTTAATCTATCCTTTATAAGCCATCTGCAGTACTTCTGCAAACACTGTGGGGCAAAGGGGCAGACACAGCAGTGCTTCCCACTTACCAGAAAGTTTGGTTTCCTCTTGTATAAATTTAAAAAAAAATCCAAGGCTGTTCTCACAAGAGGTCTGGGACGTAGAGACTAAAAAAAGCCTCTATCCCATGCCAAAGAAGCAACCACAAGTCATCTTTCATTCTTCCCAACCACCAGTCCTCAGAGACCAGAGATGTCAGGCTAGAAGTAGGAACTGAGTAAGTTTTTGGTTAAGGTAACTACCCTGTCTTTGGTTTCCTTCTCAGTCCAACAGGAGGAAATAACTTTTGTACTCAGGATGTTTTCATGGTGAAACTTGCCACCAACAGTTGAGAAGTGAATTTGCCATTCTGGTAGGAAACTGAGCCAGCTTTGCCTCACAGTTCACCCATGACAGCCATCCTAAGCTTTGCTGCTCGGCTGAGGCCATGTTTACTCCAAGCCTCATGTAGTCTTGGAAGAAACCTAAGTCAGCAAAGCGTAAAAAGTCCTTCAAAGAGCCTCCTCTTCATCTGACCCTCCCAGCCCCTGTCTGCTGGCTGGCCACTGTCAGGATTTGAGCTTCCCACATCCTACTCCTGTCTGTTAACCCTGGGAAATCTGCAAGCACTGGCACCTCTAGGTGGCCCACACCTCGCCAGGCACAGCTCTGCTCCAGTCCCACCAGTAGCTCGTTAAGAATCAATCCATCTCATCTTAATATGCCTTTTACTTAGTATTTCAAGGGCTAATGAATTAAAATACAGAAGCCTCTAGAGATTTTTAAAGTATGGGCTTGACTGGTATTAATGGATTTAGTAAAACCTAAAAAAAAAAAAAAATCCAGATAATGTCTGTTGGCTTTGGAGTACAGGGATGCTCCTGTCTGCCCTCCTCCACGTGTCTGACTTTCTCATTATGTTTGGTTTATTAAACCCCATTAGTCTCCAAAGCAGCCCAGGATTCTAGCTAAACAATGGTCTCTTCTTCTCACAATTATAGTCTTTCCTTACAGTGCACCTTACAGACTACTGCTACTGCATCTTTCTAGAAACGTGGGCCATTAGGGTGACTAGGTCTTAGACCTTTCTATCCTATGGGCCTGACCCAAGAGATGCCCTCACCACATGTGTTGGTATTGTTAGAATACAGACCAAGCCGCCGGAAAAGTTTGCTAGGTACAGGAAGGATCCAAGCATGGCTCAAAAACTTGCAGAGGACAATAGGAAAACATGCACAATATAAGTGAGTAAATAAGATCTTTTTTTTTTTTTTTTAAATGGGGTTTCACCATGATGACCAGGCTGGTTTTGAACTCCTGACCTCAGGTAATCCACCCACTTTGGCCTCCCAAAGTGCTAGGATTACAGGCATGAGCCACCACGCCCAACCTAAATAAGATCTTACACTCTCAAGGGGTAATGTTCAAACTGCCACATCTGAGCAGTGGTGCAGGACCAAATGAACCAGAGGTCTGACAACTCTTCCGTTCTTATACACAAGGGAAAATCAGTTTCAACTTGGCACAGGAGAGTGTGAGGAAAGAAAGATGTAAAGGCAGGTAAACTCACATCAGCTTTCACACTTCCTTATCCCAGTTCCCCCAGTGAGGACACAGCCCCAGTGGGGGCACGCCAGCTGGTGAACCACTGAGTTCTCAGGCCCTGATGGAGAGCTACATGTTGCTCATCAATAACAAAAGCTGGAAGCCCAGTCGCTCAACCAGCAAAGCACACCTGAATTCTGTCTTTCTTTCATTAAAGTAATTCTTGCTTATCTAGGAGGAGATGAGGGGGAAAAAAACAAAACGAAGAATAGTTTCTGTAAATTCTTATATCTGACTAATGTATCCATTTAACAAATACTTACTAGGCACCTTCTACGTGCTAAGCACTGAGACTGGAGATTAGACACCACACTAATGATGGACTGAAGGTAGTCCCTGGCTCTCAGGTGCTCAGAATTTAGTGAGAAAGGCAGACAAGTTTTTTTGTTTTTGTTTTTTTTTTTTGAGATGGAGTTTCACTCGTTACCCAGGCTGGAGTGCAATGGCGCGATCTCAGCTCACCGCAACCTCCGCCTCCTGGGTTCAGGCAATTCTCCTGCCTCAGCCTCCTGAGTAGCTGGGATTACAGGCACGAGCCACCATGCCCAGCTAATGTTTTGTATTTTTAGTAGAGACGGGGTTTCACCATGTTGACCAGGATGGTTTCGATCTCTCGACCTCGTGATCCACCCGCCTCGGCCTCCCAAAGTGCTGGGATTACAGGCTTGAGCCACCGCGCCCGGCCCCGCAGACAAGTTTTTAAATAAGTCATAACCCTGTCATAATCCTGCTTGAAAAGAGGTATTAATGAGGCCTCTGGAAGAACAGTGGAGGAAGCACTTAAGTCAGCCTGGGGAAATCAGAGAAGACTTTCTGACGGATGTGACGTTAGCCAGGCTTTGAAGAAGTAAGAGCTTGGGTGGAACGTTGTATCTTGCAGAAAGATGTTACTATACAAAGGGAAAATACCAAGATTCCAGAAGACAAGGATAGCATGTGGAACCTACAAGTCATGAAAATGAAGGGCTGGGGGAGAAGAGGCTGAAAAGAGGCAGGGTCAGCACAGGAGGGATTTGGATATACTTTCCGCCATTAAGCAACAGGGAGGCAAGAATTTTAAGGAAGGATCGACAATGACAGAACTGCCTTTAAGAAACTTCATCCTCACAGAAAATGACCTGAAAGGGGAGGAAAACAAAAGCAGGAAGACCAGTTAGGAGGCTGCTACAAACAGCAAATAAAAGGCAATGGCACTGAGAATAGAGAAAAGACGCCGGTTTAAGGTACAGTGCAGAGCTAGCAGAGAAGGCCAAAACTTAGCAGCCAGCTGCATGGGTAGGAGGAGGAGCCAAGAGTTCCAAATGATTTCCCGATTTCTGAGGCTAAATAAACCTAGGTGACAAAGGCCAAAATGGGAAAAAAGGAGAAGCAGTGGGGCTGTGGCTGGGGCAGAGACAAAAAGAGGGGTTTGTGTTTGCATGCATTCTGAGACACCTGTGGGGTATCCTGGTGGACATGTCTAGAAGGCAGCTGGAAAGACAGGTGTGAAACTCAGAAGAGAGGTCTGGTCAGGACAAAGAAATAGCCTGGGAGTCATCAAATATAATTCATGGGGCTCAGCATAGTGACTCATATATGTAATCCCAGCACTCTGGAAGGCCAAGGTGGGAGGATAGCTCGAGTTCCGGACCAGCCTGGGCAATAAAGCAACACCCTATCTCTACATAAAATTTAAAAAATTAGCTGGGTGTGGTGGCATGCACCTCTAGTACTAGCTACTTGGGAGGCAGAGATGGGAGGATCGATTGGGCGCAGGAGGTTGAGGCTGCAGTGAGCTGTGATTGCGGCACTGTACTCTAGCTAGGGTGACAGAGTGAGACCATGTCTCAAAAATTTTTTTAAATAAAGAATAAAGAAAAAAAGTCATCGGTGCAGATGAGATTGCCACAGCAAGTGACAGAATGAGAAGGGACAGAGGATAAAAGTGATACTTTTGCTTTCTTGCCTCCAAATCAACAAGAGGGACAGAGCTCAGTGCTATTCACTTGCTTACTGCCATATGCCACCCCGTGAGCCTGAACTCAGAACCGACACAAGTTCCACCCATTTTGCACATAGTCATAGAATGCAATGAAGGAGAAAACCACAAGACCACAACTTCGGCAAACTCGCTCACTAGCCTCGCTCTGATACCCCAAGCTCAGTTCACAATGACTGACATAGGCGTATGACACAAATACTTCACAACATGCTTCTTTCGGGGAACTAGGAAGATAAAATAGGAGGAATATAAGAGTCTAAGAAAAGTCACTCTGTGCTTCCAAATAGGCTGGTCCATCTTTACTACCTGTCAATGTGTGTAGTTTAGGAACGCAAACTCCCTTTCACATCAAATATAACTACAAAGGTTACTCTTATGCCTTGTTCTTGATCAAGAAATATATCCCAAAGCCAAATAATAAGAAGCATACTGTCCATCGTTCTGTGTTTTTTTATTTCCATGCCCTCACGTAACCATGGATAATTGAGCGTGAACAATATACTTCAGCACAAAGCTGGGATTGGCTCCATCTACACCACCAGCTGAGACTGGCCCATGTGGCCGAAATAAGAGATTTAAGGCAAAGAGCTGAAACATGCACTCCCTATCAGCAGACAGGGCGACCTTATTGAGGTAAAATAGGTATAGGAGGAAGAGTAGCAAATCAGTGAGTGATAACTGAATTTGTGAAATGGAAACATTACTACATCAACTACCATAATTTTATAAAGGAACCCTTGATAAGGGTCATGCATGATCCCCTGACATGCCCAACATTCTCACCAAGTGATTTTATTTTCCTGGCGTGATAGCTGAGAAAGCTGAGGCCCAGAGAGTGGCTAAACTCCCCAAAGTCTCATGGTCAACTCAGCCCAGGGTGCCCAAGGGCCCAGGAAGAGTTACCAGTGGAAGCAACAAAAGGTTCTGGAAAATTCAGCAGTGATGATGGATGTCTCAGGAGTAAGGAGTTAGACAAGAAACCAGAGGAGCAGGCACAGCAAGTAGCTTCTTCAACTCTCCTTCGTTTAGACCAGAGGAAGGCCTTGACACTGCTCCTAGAACAGCTCATTTCACACTGTCTGGGGCAGAAGGCATTCCGGATTATCTTTCATATACTGACAAGGTATTACCACCTGAGAGTAATGGTATAGACACAAACTAAACATGCCTGTCAACACTGTTATTATGGAGCCAAAGAATCCATGCAATAAATTTAAAACTACTACTAAAAAATACCCTTGCTCAGTAGGCAAGGATTTCTCAACTAGTTACTATGCTTAGCATAATATGCTTTAGACTCTTCCTGTTTATCCTGGGGTTCTTTGCTAGAGGTGATTTTACCCTCCAGGGGATACACGACATATCTCAAGACATTTTTGTGGTCACAAGTCAGGGATACTACTGTTGTCTGGTCAGTAGAAGCTGGGAACGCTGCTAAACATCCTACGACAACATGCCAAGGGATCCCAGACATCACAGTACTGCTACTGAGGAACCTTGCCAACTACCCCGCCATTGAACCCATAAGCAGGAAAGCATGGAACTTACTCTTTGGCCCCTCTTCTGGTATAGTAACAGGCCTTTTGTATTCTAGCTTTAAAATAACAACAAAGAGCTGCCTATAGGATCAGCCAGTCTTCACCTGATTTCATGTTCTTAAATACCAGAGACAAAATGCTTGAGGCTGAGCAGTGGACCCAAGGGCCAGCCTGTGTCTCAGTGTTTCCTGCCTTTGTGAAAAGGAGAGAGCAAATTCTCTGCTAAACTCTCAGGATATGAGAGAGGGTTTAACAGGGAAGTCTAAAAACTGTTACGTATGCAGTGTGTGGTATAGGTATAGATTCTCTATCAGAGGTGTTTGCAGCCCACAGGGTATTTACTGTGATTCTACTACTAACCTAATGACAAAAAAACAATTTATTTTAGAAGTGCCCAAGCGTTTTAATAACACACAAGAGTCGAAACAGGCTTAGCATTGGAGACAACCCAGTCTTGACAGGGAGCTCCCCAAATCCCTTTACTACCTTTTACTGTCTAGTTCTTATTTATTTTTTGAGACAGGGTCTTCCTGGTTGTCATCCAGACTGGAGTGCTGCGATGTCACCATGGCTCACTGCTGCCTGGAACTCCCGGGTTCAAGCAATCCTCACATCATAGCCTCCCTAAGACTACAGACATGCACCACCATGCCCAGCTAATTACAAAAAAAATTTATTGGGTAGAGACAGGTCTTGCTATATTGCCCAGGCTGGTCTCCAACTCCTGGCCTCAAGCAGTCTTCCTGCTTCAGCTACCCAGTGTTGGGACTGCAGGCGTCAGCCACTGTTCCTGGCCCTGTCTAGTTCTAATGATTAATAATCATCTAATCACCTTTAAAGGCCGTTAAGAGCATTGAGAAACTCTGATCACTTAATTGTGGTTTTAGAAACACCATTTCTCTGTCTTCAAAGAGAGAATTTGGTAACTGAAAACTCGCATTCTAATAAAGAATTCTAAGAAATGCAGCTTAGGTAGTCAGATTTAGACTGAAGATTACAGGTCTTCTTTCTGGAAGCAGGTACAAGCACAGGTAGTTAAGGGCTGAGGTGAGCTAAGAGAACTGGTTAGCTCTCTCACACCACATCTAAAGAGAAAAAGGAGTTGGTGGGGGCGCAGGGAAGCGGGGCTCAGTGGATCAGCCTCACTTTGCGTCTGGCAGTTGCGGATGGCCGGTAGATAGGAAAGCCAGTATTGGCAGAGCGGTCTCCCCTTAAAAAACCCACCTGCAGGTTATGGCCACAGCACCTCCCTCTGATATCCTGGGGACAAGAAGCAAAGCTGAGTGCATGCTGAAGAGACAACGCGGAGAACCCATAGGCAAGGTGCTCATCCCACGAGGCACAGCAGGA
Organism: Saimiri boliviensis; assembly: GCF_048565385.1. Lineage (NCBI taxonomy): Eukaryota > Metazoa > Chordata > Mammalia > Primates > Cebidae > Saimiri > Saimiri boliviensis. The sequence continues at coordinate 25,352,262 of NC_133454.1, read as the reverse complement.
GCTTCCTCCCGCCCTCGCCATCCCCATCTCCCTGGCAGCGCGCTGTTACTTATGGCAGAGAGGACAGTAACGCAGGGGGAGTCGCCCACGGGCGGGACTTGTGGCTGAACCCCAGGCCTCAGACTGCAGCCGACAAGTGACTGCGACAGGCCTCACCGGAGTCGGGCCCTGAATCGGCCTGCTCCGCGTCCGCTCCCCAGTCGGCGCCCCGGCCAGCTGTCCGCGCTGGGGGAGGGCGTCCTGGGGGTCGACTCACCGATCTGCCCGATGAACTCGATCTTGATGCCCTGGTGCTCCAGTCGCTTGTTGGGGTTCTTGAGCGCAAGGCTCACCTTCCCGGAGACCGTCTCCCCGTCGTAGAAGAGGAAATATTTCTCCTTCTTCCCGTCCTCCGTCTTGTGCTCGGCCCGCTTCCTACTCTCCGCATCGTTCAGAAGGATTTCCACCTCCACGCTCTGCCCGAAGCCGAAGAAGCTCATCGCACCGCCGGACCGGGCGCGTCTTGGTAAGGACCGCTCCCTGGCACCGGGGCGCGGGCTGCCCTAAGGAGGGAAGGCCAGAGGGCCCGAAGTGCGAGAGCGCTCGGCAGCCGCGCGCCGCCCGGCTCCGCCGCTGCCACGGGGCAGTGGGCGCCGACGGACAGCCGGCTGCACGCGGGAGGGGCAGGCCGGGGGAGGCGGGCGGCCGCGGGCTGCAGCGCCGGAGCAGCAGCGCACCGAGGAGCAGCGCCCTGCGCCGAGCCAGTCCCAGCCAGCCCAGCGGCCGGTGGCAGTGGGCGGGCGAGGGTCGGCCGTGCAGTTCTGCGGAGGACAGCCACACAGAGCCGGGTGTGCGTGGCCTACGCCTGCCGGGTGCGGTCCAGCGCCGAGCAGCGCTGCGACCTGCCCAGCCTCCGGCGGTGCAACGCACCGTGGCGCTGGGGCAGCTCCTGGCGGGGGAGGGGGCGGGCGAGCTCCAGCCCGGATGCTTCGGAGCAGCCGCGCGCATGCGCACCCTTTTCCTCCGCTCAGGGACCTCGGGGCCGCCAGGATCAGTCGCTGCGCCTGCGCAGGGAGAGCGCGCCAGGCGCTCCCGCGGTCGGCAGGACAGCCGTGGCCTCACTGGGACGTGTTCCGGGCCTGCGCGCGTCGCGCAGTCCACAGAACTGCAGCTGTCTTCTGGGAGAGCTTCCGGCTGCTTTTTCCTTATTGCTTTAGCTCAGTGCAAATTGGGCTGCCTTCCACATTCGGATACTACACTGTTCCAGTGCTGTCTGACGGGAAAGGCAGCCCTTTGACACTCGCGAAATGTCACCTGAAGAGGGCAAAGGTGACAGCTACTACCGGAAGTACCCTGTCTCAGATACCCTTTAGAGTTCCTCCCATTGAAGAAAAACGGGAAGGGAAAGACGCTGTTAGGGTTTAACTCGGGCCCTGGCTCCTTCAGGAACGACAGAGCCTGACAGTCCGCTCAAGAGCCTTGCTTAGCTTCCAGTCTTTTACCCGACCGGTTCTCTGCGCCTGCGGCAGACGAGGCAGGTGATTGGTTGAGCGCATGGAAACGGCTCGGCGCGGTGATTGGCGGGTAGGAAATTCTGTACGTTGTGATTGGTCCGCAGGAACGCCTCGGCGCGCGCGCGGGAGCGAGCTTTGAAAGTTGAGTGCTGCGACTGCGAGCCGGTACCCTGGGTATCATGGTGGCGCTGCGGGGCCTTGGGAGTGGCCTGCAGCCCTGGTGTCCGCTGGATCTTAGCCTCGGTGAGCAGACGCAGCCGGGAGGCCCGCGGGCCGGGGGTGTCCTTTGCGTCCCCTACGGTGCCTAAGCCCGGGCCGGGGTGTGGGTGGGGGCGGGGAGGGGGCGCCCAGCTCCCGTTGGTCCCTGGTGTCCCCAGGCCCGTGCACGCCGGGATTGCGGCCAGCCAGGTTTCCCATGGGGCGTCAAACTGGCCAGGCCACCCTTAACAATAAGCAAACGTAGGCTGGCGTCTTCTAGCGCTTGTGCATCTGTTTTCTCCGCCTTCCCTGTCTTCCTGTGCACATCTTCGTGCGTGTTGGAAATAGATGCTCCGTGCCACAAAGAAAAATTAGTCCTGAGATAAAGGAGATTTCAGCGACGCAATTTTTACTTCCTGGGCTGCAGGAAGGGTACTCTCACTAGCCGTCTTGCCGCAAAAGTACAGTGAACAAAGGAGGACAGACAAATTTATTCCTTATGCATTTGGGGTTTTTACTGCTGTGTCTGATCTCCCAAGGCTAGAGCCAGACCTCACAATTTAAACTAAAACCTAACTGGCTAAAAACTGAAAACTTTTTAAACAGGTAAAAGCATTGGAGAGCTGCAACATGCCTGTGAGCACGTACAGCACAGGTATCTTAGTTAAAGTACAAGGACGTAGAATGTACTACGTGCCTGTAAGCAATGGCATATCTAAGTTACACAGGATAGGGCTTAACAAAGAGTTATTGGCACACTTAAAGATTTACTTAACAAGAAAAGAAACTTTTAAAAAGGAACTTTTCTACTTCCCGCAGTACACCTATTTTTATCTAGTAAGATGGTTTTAAATTGCAAATCTCTTTCTTCACCCAGACTTAGTTCTTGAACTTCATGTTCATAGGTTCAACGGGATGTCTCAAACGCAGACGTCATCAAAGGTCACATGAGTGAAAGTGGGATTCCCAAAGCCTGCTAATGGCACCAGCCAAGCCACCAACCCAGGAGTCCTGGCATTTCTGCTTCCCCTTTTATGCCCACCACCACCACCGGTTGTCCTGCCTCTGAGGTGTCTCAGGACCACCCTGCTCCATTCCTGATGCTGCTGTCCCGGCTCAGGCCTTCATCTTAGTCAGCCTTGAGCAATTTGCAGGACTATTTTAGCTGCTTTCTGATGTTAACTGTGCCAGCCCATCCCCCACACTTTTGCAAAATGACTTTTGAAAACACAGCTCTGAATGTGTCAAGCCTGTACATCTTTAATCTTTCCCCTTTGTTTCCTGAATAAATGAACCAGATCCTTAGCATGATTTATAAGAGCCTTCACCATTCTCTGTAGTATGCTTTTCAAAGAGCATACCCTTTGGAGTCAGACACACTTGGATTGCTCTCTTGGCTCTACCCCATAGCATCCGTGTGTTACCATGCAAGTTGCTTATTGCTAAACACCTGTTTCCTGATCTGTCAAATGGGGAATACAGTATCTACCTTACAGGGGTTTTGTAAAGATAAATATTGTACCTGCCACATAGTAACTGCTGAATATAGTAATTCTCACCCTCCACACCCAAACTCTATGTTTTAAAAATTTTTTTCATTTTGAAATACTTTAGTTTATTTCTGTTTCTGCTTTATTACACTGTGCTTGCTGGGGTGCACTTTTCTGCATTTATTTGCCTGGCAGAACTCTTACTTTCAGGCCCAATTTAAGAATCATCTTACTCCTCTCCTCCTGCTTCCTCGGTAATATTCCCTATTAAGTTCTCTAGCATGTTACATTTTATGCATTATTTTAACACTCATCCACTGCAAAAATAATAAATGCCATCTATTTACTGTTTTTTATGTGGCTAGCACATTGTTAGGCCCTTTTTACACATTATCTTTCACAAAAATCCTGTATTTCCAGTGATGAAGAAGAGACTAATTATGTGTAAGTGATCAAGTCAGGATATTTGCCTTGTTCTGACTCAAAATTCAGTGGTCTCTCTTCTATCATCGGCTGCTTTTTTTTGGTACCCTAAGTGTGAAATGTTGACATCTTTGTGGACAAGAACCTGCTAGCATTCCTCTTTGTATTCGTAGCACTGTAAGTGGCTTCCCTAGTATTTTCTCAAAGTGTTTGTTGAGTGAATAAATGATGTATTTGCTCCTCTTCTTCCATCCTAAGTGAAATAGTAGAGCAGAAGTTATCTGCATTTGACAGTTGAGAAAATAGATAGTGAGGGATTTGGGTTGAATAGTGTAAGGACATTGAAAAAAATCAAACTCAGTGTCTCCTATATTCTCACTCAGCGATCAACACAGAAGACTTCTGTGACCAAATGGTAGATAACAGGGCCAGTTACTTTCATCCAAATTAGGTTTGACGGTATTTACAGTAGGGAACTATTATAAGCAAAGCCAAAAGAAGGAGAGAGATAACTTTTGCTGTGTTCTATAATGACCTTTAAAACGTTGGAAATTTAGAAAGATACAATTATATTTTCAGATCTTCTTTCAGGCAGCATATTTCATGTCTTTGGAAGGAATGCTGTGCACAGCCACTTGCAGTACAGAGACCCCCGCCTCCAGGGTCAAGTTCAAGTGACAAAAGATAATGAGCAGATATATTCTAAGGAGGATGGACCTAGTTGAGTGCAAGGCCTATCATTTGCTGAGTGCAGTGTAATGCTCACATCTCTGTTTTTTCTTTCTTTATACCCTGCCCAACTTCTCTAAATCAGTGTTGAACAAATACTTTTAATATTAATTTGAAGGAATGCCTGATTAATAATTTGTATGAGATGTCTACATTTCCATCTAGTCATAATTTTTTTTTTTTTTTTTTGAAACGGAGTCTTGCTTTGTCACCCAGGCTGGAGTGCAATGGCATAATCTTGGTCACTACAGCCTCTGCCTCCCAGGTTCAAGCAATTATCTGCCTCAGCCTCCTGAGTAGCTGGGATTACAGGCACCTGCCACCACACCCGGGTAATTTTTGTATTTTTAGTAGAGACGGTTTCACCATCTTGGCCAAGCTGGTCTTGAACTCCTGACCTTGTGATCCACCTGCCTGGGCCTCCCAAAATGCTGAGATTATATGCATGAGCCATCACACCTGGCCCATCTGGTACTAATTTTAGTTTGGGAGAATAACAACAAAAACACTGAAGAAATATAGTTTGTTAGAAAAGAATGGGAAGATTTAGAGTTGAGAGAGATTGTTAAGGAGTCCAGCATGCTGTCTTAATATCGTTCCTCTCAATACATTCTTTCAGTCAGTGTATTTTAAAGTCACTGGATATTTCTGTGAGTCTGAGTCTGGCTAGCCTCATTTTAAACTTCCTGGAGAAATTATAACTGGTTTTTAAATACTACATTCTTGTCCAAAGACCTGATAAAGTGCTATATATTTTATTTGCACTCACTAACTTGGTTATGATATTTTCACAAAGGGACATCTTGGGCAATCTGATTAACCTCTGTTTCTTCTCTAGATTACACATATGGGAAAGCCTGATCACGAAATGTTTTGAAGTGTCCTTTCCCAAAACTGTTAGATCTTAAAAGTGTTTCCTTGCCGGGCGCGGTGGCTCAAGCCTGTAATCCCAGCACTTTGGGAGGCCGAGGCGGGTGGATCACGAGGTCGAGAGATCAAGACCATCCTGGTCAACATGGTGAAACCCCGTCTCTACTAAAAAAAAATACAAAAAACTAGCTGGGCGTGGTGGTGCGTGCCTGTAATCCCAGCTACTTAGGAGGCTGAGGCAGGAGAATTGCCTGAACCCAGGAGGCGGAGGTTGCGGTGAGCCGAGATCGCGCCATTGCACTCCAGCCTGGGTAACAAGAGCGAAACTCCGTCTCAAAAAAAAAAAAAGTGTTTCCTTTATATTTTTAGAATATGATTAGCCTAATAGCCAGCTCTCACTTGTGATTTAAGATTCTCTTAAGCTTTGTGCAGTGGCAGTATCATAGCCAATGAGGTTTATCCAAGGCACGATTATTGCTAATTGAAAACTGTGACAACTTACAATATAGTTGGCACTGACAATTTTTGACAGTCTCTGTGGAGACTGAATTGAAACAAAAAAAGAGAGAAGAGATTCTCTTAACCTTTTCTGCTTTTCTTTTATTATGCTACATCTATATTGTTATAACAAGTTAAATATGAATTGTGACGAACTTTTCTCCTCTTGAACGTACCTGGAATCTAGAGGTGATTCTTTTTTTTCCTTGTTACAGAGCACTTACAGATTTCATTGCCTTTTCCCCTAGAATGGGTTGACACAGTGTGGGAACTGGATTTCACAGAGACTGAGCCTTTGGATCCCAGCATAGAAGCAGAGATCATAGAGACTGGATTGGCTGCATTCACGAAACTCTATGAAAGTCTTTTACCCTTTGCTACTGAAGAACATGGATCTGTAGAGGTAAAAAAATTTAAAACAAACTAGCCAAATTTTGGTGTTAGAAGAAGGTGAAAGTCATTATTATAATCTAAAGCTTGGCGTTCTTGGTGTACAGTTCACAGAGAGTACAATATGAGTAACATAAAGACTGTGGTAAATTTATTGGAATATCCTAATAGGTTTCCTCCAAAAGATTCAAGGTACTGGTCTGATTTTTTTTTTTTTAAGACAGGACAACTTTTTACAATAGCAAACTAAAGGAAAAGTATAAGCCTGGGTGTGGTGGCTCAGATCTGTAGTTCCAGTACTTTTAGAGGCTGAGGCTGGCCAATTGCTTGAGCTCAGGAGCTGGAGACCAGCCTGGGCAACACGGCGAAACTCTGTCTCAGAATGGAAAAAAAAAAAAAAAAAGGAAAAGCATAAAGGCAAAAACAAGAAAACTAGTCCAAGGAAAATTGAAATAACAATCCAGACATGCTTTCAACTTAACTTAAGAAACTCTGATGTTACTAATCTGAGGAATGACTAGTTGAATTAACAGTTGTCCAAAAAGTTTCTGTAAATACTGAGTTCTTTCCAGTGCATAGAAGTATAAATTATTATTAATATTTAGGTTGTTAGTTTTCAAAAAAAAACAAAGGACTGGGAAGCAGAACAAAAGTTAATTGGATATTAACGTCTCTCAAACATTTAAATGAACAAAAAAAATTTAGTTACAAGTTTCACATCACAAAACTTAAATCATGTAATTAGACACTCCGTCATCATAATGGTAAGTATTGCCTTAAGTACCTGAGTTGACAGGGTGGGGGTTAAGATACAAGCCTCTCCCTAGGCTGAGGTCCCTCCCAGGGAGGAAGTGTGGACATTTGAACACTAGCCAAACTAAGTCCAGCAGCCACATAGAGCTGCAGGGGGTGGAGAGTGCAGTGCCACTGTGCATTTGGGTGCCTGGAAATATTCTGTGAACCAAATTATGGAAAATGTTCTAAGAGAGGTGCAGATTTGTTACATAGGATGTGAAAAAGGGAGCACGTTAGGCTTGGGGAAGGTTCCAGAAAGAAGGTGGCCAGCAGCGAATCTTCACAGATGACTAGCAGAAGCTTGGGTGGCAAGGCTGTCCTAGTGAAGGAGCCACCCAGTGGGAACATGCAGAGAGTGCTGAGAGGAATACAGAAAAGGTGTGTGGTGGGACGGGACAGTAAGGCAGAGAAGCGTAGGTCATGGGTAGCTTTACGTGAGTGTCAGCAGTGGAGTTTGAACATGTTTAGTAAAGTGTGTAGGAGGTTGCATTTATTAACTCATTTAATCCTCACAAGCAGCCTTGTGTGGAAGAGGTTACAGTGAGCAATAAAAAGGTAACATGAATAGATCTGTTTTAGGCAGATATTCCTGACAGTAGATGGACTGAAGTGGGGGAAAAAATGTGTGCAGGGAGAACCCTTAGGAGACTTTTGGTGATCCAGGTGTTATGAATAATAATGGCTTGGTCTGGAGTTATGATTTTGGGAACTGGAAAGAAAAGCTAAAAACTAGGGACATTTTTGGAGGTAGAATTAATAGGGCCTTGTGAACTAGGAAGCCTTTGTGAGATCTCTAAGACACGCTGTGAACTGCTAAACTGACTGGGCATAGAGAGTTAGAAAAAGAAGTAAGTCAGTGATCCGTGGATTTCAAAACTGGGAAGATGATGATATTGTTAACTGAGGTGGGGAATAAGGGAAAAAGAGCAAGGTCAAATGGAGAAACTGAGTTCTGTTTAGACTTCTGAGCGTGAGATTCTTTCAGGAGATCCTTGGGCAGTTTAGCAGGTAGTAGAAATGTGAGACCAGGAGAGACAGGAAAGTTCTTTAAATCGAGGTGTGGGTTGAAGCGCAGTGATGCATGAGATCACTGAGAGGAGAAGAAGCCAGGACAGAAATGGGGAGCTGGTTGGAAGGGGTCTGTGGAGGGGCAGTCAAGTGTAGGGAGTGCGGGGGCACTGATGCCCAGACCAGACAGCAGCCATGAGATCACATGGGGCCATGGTGACTTCACACACAGAGCCCTGGTTTGGGGTGATCTATCATCCCGGTGAGTGCAGTGGAGGCACAAGTGGCATTAGGAATGAAGGTGTGATACTGTAAAGGTAGGAGATTATTTCTTTTTTTTCCCTCCTTGAGACCAGTGTCTTGCTCTCTCATCCAGACTGGAATGCAATAGCATAGTCATGGCTCGCTCACTGCAGCCTCAACTTACTGGGCTCAAGTGATCCTCGCACCTCAGCCTCCTGAGTAGCTAGGACTACAGCTGGTTGCGACCACACCCAGCTAATTTTTTATTTTTTGTGGGGAAACAAGGTCTTGCTTTGTTGCCCTGGCTGATTTCAGACTCCGGGGCTCAAGCAATCCTCCTGTCCTGGCCTCTCAAAGTGCTGGGATTGCAGGCATGAGCCACTGTGCCCAGTGGAGATGATTTCTCCGACAAGTTTTTTTAGTTAAGGAAAGGAGCGTGCTGAAAGAATTTTTTATGGTCTTTCTTTAAGATGATGTTGTGACTAATCAGAGAGGTATTACCTACCACTTCCCCTGCCTTTTCAAAGAAGCAGGAAGTACAAGGTCTGCTCACTTGAAGTTTGTGGGCCTTTTTTAGTTATATACTCAAGGATAAACCATATTTAGTTCCTGCTATGTTTAAGTTATTAAAATAACCCATTTCTTATTCATATGTTTAGTAGGAGAAGACATGGAATAGTGATAGAATTAATTAAATTGTAGTTACTTTTCTAGGGTTTATCTCCTTTACCTGGGCCACTTCCGAGATTTCTTTCATTTTCTGCTCCCTTTGCCTACAATCTGCAGAACATTTAAATTTAAATAAAAGGCTCTGATTTCCTCCATTAGTAATTATTGGTAAAGGGATTTGAGTTCTTTTTAAGTAGAGGAATTTAACTTTTCTGAATAATCACTAATATATGGTGTCCCAAAATTCTTAGTATAGTTTTAAGCTATAATTTCTGAAGTATATATGCTTCAAACTTAACAAAAAAATTATTTTGGAAGTATAGTTATTTAAATATGTTATATATATATTTATCTTTGTAATTTTGGATAATGTATTTTTAATTTAGATATTTTGTTTCAGTACCTTTGAAGATGGTCAACATTTAGCATTAGGAGCCAGGCTAGTCTTTCTCTTTTTGTAAGGCACCAAGAACCTGTAAAAATCAAATAATAGGAGATGTTTCCATTTCTCTCATGACCAGCTGTTGTGATTTTCCCTTTGCCTACAGAGTATCTGGACCTTCTTCATTGAGAACAATATTTCCCACAGTACACTCGTGGCATTGTTCTATCATTTTGTTCAAACAGTACATAAGAAGAATGTCAGTCTGCGGTATAGAGAATATGGCCTTCATGCTGCTGGGCTTTACTTTTTGCTACTAGAAGTACCAGGTATGTAGACCTGATATGATAGGATAAATCTGTCGTTTTTTTTCCTTCTACAGTTTTCAATTCTTATACTTTGTTTCTTCACTTGTAAATGGGACAGTTCTAACCCATGGCAGAGAATTGTTCTGAGAAACAAGTCTGTGAAGTACATGGCATGTTATAGGTGTTTGCAAACCTTCCCCCTTTTTTTTTAACATCTGAAATTATGCTATATATAAACTAATAAAAGTAATCTGAAAAGGACCACAAGAGTTCCACGCCCACCCTCCATCACCCCTGCCTAAAATTCTGATATTTCCCTTTCTTCTCCTGATTCCTTGTCAAGGCTGAAAAAAACTGCTGTGGGGAGCCATCGTGTTACGCCTCTCCTTTGTTGGTATTGAAAAATAAGTTAAAACCATCCTAATCAAGAAAACAGGAAAGCAGCTAGTAATACTTGAAGGAGAGCACTGACCAGGAGTCTGTTCGCGAGCACTGTTTCATTTTATTATCAGAACACTAAGGAGGCTGTTGTTCCTCCTATGACAGGGAAGTCCATTCTCTTCCCTACTCCAAACCCAAGGTGAGAGAGAATGGAACATAGAGATTGAGTTGGAGAACACTAGAAGACCTAATTTAACAATATTAGGTCTTCTAATCCTTGGCCTCAGGATTTCTTTTCATATGGAAAAGAAGATCAGTCACCTTGCTGCTTATCCTTGTTCATATTAGCATTTGTAATTAATGCTGAGGATTTATTCCATGTGATCTGGGAATGGGCAAAAGGGTATTATATTTAAAGCCTTGAACATTGGTGTGTTTTATTGTTAGTGCACCCAGAATGACTTTGGAAATGAGTAAGTTCCTAAAGAACTTTGTTGCTAAGCGGTGTCTCAGTTGTAACCAGGCCCTCTCTCAGAAAAGTAGTGGTTTTGGAAATCCAGTTTCACTCTCCTCTTGCCAGATGCAGCTTTTTCTGATTAAGGTTAAGATTTATGCCCGAGCAAAGACGTGGCTGTTACTAATTGCGTGGGCCACTTGCAGCTTTCCAGCAAGCAGTATTCTTGCCAATTACCTTCTGTTTTTAAATGTTTCAGATTTATGACTGGGATGCTGTGGATACTTAATATTCGATCATGAGATAACTCTTTTTCAAGATCGTTTTGCTTGTTCTGCCTCTCGTTCATTTCCATATGAATTTTAGGGTCTGCGTGTGAATTTCTGCAACAATGACAACAAAAAGCCAGCTGCCAATTTGACAGGGATTGCATTGAAACTGTAGATCAGTTTGGAAAGTATTGCTAGTTTAACAACATTAGGGCTTCTAATCCCTGGCCACAGGATATCTTTCCATTTGTTGTAGATCTTTAATTTATTTCAATAATGGTCTATAATTTTTGGTGTGCATCTCTTGCACTTCCTTTTTAAAGTTTATTCTTAAGTATTATTTTCAATGCTATTGTCAATAAAATTGTTTTCTTAATTTTATTTTTGGTTGTTTATTGGTAGTGTATAGAACCAAAATTGGTTTTGATTATTGATCTTATATCCTAGAACCCTGCTGAACTCATTTGTTGGTTCCAACAGGGTTTTCTTTGTGTAAGACCATGTCGTCTGTGAATAGACACAGGGTTACTTCTTCCTTCCTTCCTTTCTTTTTTTTTTTTTTTTTTTTTTTTTTCCCCTAAGACGGAGGAGTTTCACTCTTGTCTGCCAGGCTTTGGTCTAATGTCGCCATATCGGCTCACTGCAAACGCCGCCTCCTGGGTTCAAGCGATTTTCCTGCCTCAGCCTCCCAAGCAGCTGGGATTACAGGCATGCACCACCAAGCCTGGCTAATTTTTTTTTTCTTCGTATTTTTAGTAGAGACAGGGTTTCTCCATGTTGGTCAGGCTGGTCTTGAACTCCTGACCTCAGGTGATCTACCAGCCTCAGCCTCCCAGTGTTGGGATTATAGGCATGAGCCACCGTGCTCAGCCACTTCTTCCTTTCTAGCCTGGGTTCTTTCTCTTTCTATTTACTTTTCTTACCTATTTTCCCTGGCTAGAACCTCCAGTGCAATGTTGAATAGAAGGGGAGCGGAGCATCCTTGTATTATTCCTCATCTGAAGGGGAAAGCATCTAGTCTTGCTTTTAAGTATGATGTTACCTGTGGGTTGTTTCAGGATGGCCCTTATTAAGTTACTAGCCTTAGTTTGTTGAGTGTTTTATTGTGAAAGGGTGTTGGATTTTGTCATTTGCTTTTCTGTACTTGTGAAGTAATCTTGTGGTTTCTTATTCTAATACAGTATATTTCATTGGTTGATTTTTCATATATTAAACCAATTTTGTATGACCTTGGTCACGGTATATGATCCTTTTTATATGTTGTCAGAGTGTTTGCTAATATTTTGTTGAGGTTTTTCTGTCTATATTCATAAGTGGTATTCTTTTTTTGAGACATTTTGTCTGGTTTGCGTATCTGCGTAATACCATTCTCATAGAACAAGTTACGTACTATTTCGTTCTCTTGTGTATTTTTGAAGACTTGTGGAAAGATTGGTTTTCTCTTCCTTCAGATCTTTGGTAGAATCCACTAGTGAAGTCATCTGGGCCTGGAGTTTTTTGAAAGAAGTTTATGTTTGTAGATTTCTAGTGATCTCCTCTCATGCTTAATGTTGGCAATTTGCATTTTGTTTTTTCTTGATCAGTCTAGATCAAGATTTATTCATTTTACTGTTCATTTTGGAGAACCCCCTTTTGATGTCATTAATTGAATTCTGTTGTTTGTCCCTTCCTTGTTTCATTGATTTCTGGTCTTACGGCTATGATTTCATTCCTTACTTTGGGTTTAATTTGTTCTTATTCTGACTTTTGAAGGTGGATGCTTAGATCTTTGTTCTCACATACATATCTTTGTTTCTAATACAAGTATTTAATACTATAAATGTCCCTCTAAGTACAACTTCATCTGTGTCCTACAAATTTTGATGATATGTTTTTACTGTTCAGGCCAACGTGATTTTCTAACTTTTATTGTCATTTCTTATATCTCTGAGTTGTTTAGTAGATTGAGTCTAATTTCCAAAGATTTGAACTTTTCTGAAATCTTATTATAATTGATTTTTAATTGTTGGGGTCAGAGAATATACATTATATGATTATAATACTTGTAAATTATTGAGTTGTGCCCTTTTTTTTTTTAATGGACCTGGAGTCTAATTTAGTGAATCTTCTGCTTCCACTTTAACAGAAGGTGTACCTTGCCTTTGTTGGATCTAGTATTCTGTAAATGTCAGTTAGGTCAAGTTGGTTGCAAATGTTATTCAAGACTTATATATCCTTCCTGAAGTTCTGCTTATTTGTTCTATCAGTTACTGAGAGAGGAATATTGGAATCTCTAAGAATAATTATCAGTTTATCTATTTCTCCTCTCAATTCTTTTAACTTAAGATACTCTGAAAGTCTGACAGATATGGATGTATTTATGATTATCATGTCTTCCTGATAGATTAATCCTTTTAGAGTTATGTTAAGTCCTTGTTTATCTGGTTATATTCCTTGTGTTGAAGTCTCTTTTGTCTAATATAAACATAGCCACTGTAGTTATGTTGCGATATGTCCTTCGTTGGTACATCATTTCTCATGCTTTTATTTGTAACCTATCCATATATTTATATTTAAAGGGTTTCCTGTAGACTGCCTGTCATGTGGTCATGGTTTTTCTTTTTCTTTCTTTTTTTTCTTAGGAGAGATCAGGTCACACACGGTGGTGGCTCACGCCTGTAATCCCAACACTTTGGGAGGCCAAGGCAGGCAGATCCCTTGAGGTCAGGTGTTTGAGACCAGCTTGACCAACATGATGAAACCCTGTCTCTACTAAAAATTCAAAAATTAGCTGGACATGGTGGCACATGCCTGTAATCCCAGTTACTTAGGAAGCTGAGGCAGGAGAATCACTTGGAATTCGGACAGCGGAGGTTGCAGTGAGCTCAGATCGTGCCACTGCACTCTAGCCTGGGCAACAGAGTGAGAGACTCTATCACACACACACAGAAACAACACAAGACAAAAAATAAAGTATATTTTCCTTTCTCCTTTTCTCTTCTTTATGTGTTACTTATTTTTTCTACATGTTGTAAACTCTTCATTTCATTGATATTTCTTCCTTATCTTTTATAGAATTTTTTAAAAACAAAATAAACATCTTTTATATTTGAAAGATTAATCTCATAAAATATTTCTTCAGCCTGAAGAACTTTTTAACATTTCTTATAGAACAGGTCTGCAATCCATAAACCCCTTCAGGTTTTGATTGTATGAAATATCTTCATTTCACCTTCAAGAATCTTTTAGCTGAACGTAAAATTCTGAGCTGCCTTTTTGTTTGGATTATGTATGCTCTGTTGTGATGTCTTCAGTGCTTATTGCAATTGGCTTCACTGAGCTTCTTGGATCTGTGGATTTATAGTTTCAACCAATTTGGAAATTTTCCAGTGATTCTTTCTCCAAATGTTGTCTTCCTTCCCCTTTTTGGGACTTGAATCACTCCTGTGTTAGACGGCGTGATGTTCTCCCATGGGTGACTGAGTCTATTAGCTTTTTTGTTTCTGTGCTCCTGTTGTATCTTCAAGTTCACTTACTTTGTCTCCATAGTAACCAAGCTACTATTAAGCCCATCTAGTAGATGTTTCTTTTTCAGATCAAGGAAGGTCTGTTTGCCTTTAAAAAAATTTTTTTTTTTTTCATTTCTCTCCTCATGATAATTTTTTACTTTTAATTCTTGAGTTGCTTTAAGGTTGTTGTCAGCTGATTCCATTATCTCTGTCATTTCCTGGACTGTTTTATTGATGGATTTTTCTTATCATGGGGTAAATTTTCTTGCTTTTTAGCATGCCCAGTAATTTATTAGATGCTGGACACTTGTGTTTTTCCCCCTTGTATTTTTTGTAAAGACAGGGTTTTACCATGTGGCCCAGACTGGTCTCAGACTCCTGGGCTCAAGTGATCCACCCACCTCAGCCTCCCAAAGTGCTGGGATTACAGGCGTGGGCCACTGCTCCCGGCCAGGATGTTGGGCATTTGGAATGTTGTTGAGTGTCTGCATTTTGTTGTTTCCCTTTAAATACTATTGAAGTATGTTTTAATAGGCAGCTATTGGTGGATTGAGTTGATCCTTTTGAGGCTTGTCTTAAAGCTTTATTAGGGCAGATATAAACTATGCTATATTTGGTTTAGCCCTCCCTTTAAGATGTGTTTTTTCTGAGGTCTCTACTGAATGCTCTTGGTGTTTAACAAGGTCACTCCACTCTGGCTGGCCACAACTCAAATGTGTCTGAGCCTTGTGTGAACTGTGAAAATAATTCATCCTCTTGTTCCTTGAAAATACTTCTTTGCCCTCTGTCTTAGAATTTTACCTTGTGTGTGCATAGCTTATGTTCAGCCCTGGACAGCAGATTGCTAGAACTTTTCTTCTTCTTCTTTTTTTTATTTTTTATTTTTTTTCCCCTTTGTGAGATGGAGTCTTGCTCTGTCTCCCAGGCTGGAGTGCAACGGCGAAATCTTGGCTCATGGCAAGGTCCACCTCCTGGGTTCAAGTGAGTCTCATGCCTTAGGCTCCCAAGTAGCTGGGACTACAGGTGCCTGCCACCACGCCTGGTGAATTTTTTGTATTTTTAGTAGAGACTGGGTTTCACTATGTTAGCTAGGATGGTCTCGATCTCCTGACCTTGTGATCTGCCCTCCTCAGCCTCCCAAAGTGCTAGGATTACAGGTGTGAGCCACCACATCCCGGACTAGAACTCTATTTTTATGTATGTTCTTCTGTTCTATAAATTCTGTTTACCCTGTCTTTCTGACTCTGCTTTTTCTGCATAGTAAGACCATTATAATTTGCATGGATTCACCATTTCTCGGCTGTTGTCCAGAGATTGTCTCTGGATACAATACTGGGGCAACTTTAGGGTTTACTTCTTTGTTTCCCTTTTTTAACAGATTGCTCTTCTTATACTGCTTGGTGCCCAGTGTCTTCAAATGGTTATTTTATAAATCTTTGTCCAGTGTTCTAGTTGTTTACAACAGAAGAACAAGTGTAAAGCCAGTTGCTCTGTCATGGCAAGATGCGGAAACCTGGTTATTTATATCTGATGGAGCATTGTTGTTCCTTTACTAAGGCTGATGTTGGAAATGATACTGTTGCTAAAGGTTCTTTGTTATTCAGAGTCATGAAAAGCCTGTAGTTTGCTTTGTAACTGTTCATCTGTTGTTGCAGACATATTTCAAGACAATTAAATCTAACCTGCGTACTCTTTATTCCTTGTGAATAGGCAGTGTAGCCAATCAAGTGTTCCACCCAGTGATGTTTGACAAGTGCATTCAGACTCTAAAGAAGAGCTGGCCTCAGGAATCTAACTTGAATAGGAAAAGAAAGAAAGAACAGTCTAAGAGCTCTCCGGCTAATCCCAGGAGGCATAGAAAAAGGGGAAAGCGACCCAGGAAAGAAGATACTGAGGTAAGAAGTAAGTTGAGTAATAAAACATATATACCAACACACAGTTTTGTTTATTCAAGGATTGACATTATACTAAATATGATTTCAGGCATCATGATTATAGGCAAACAATCCTAAACCATCATAAACTATTCAGTACTGCTTTAAGTTGTCTCTTGGGCTTGATATAATTTTTTTTTTTTTTTTTTTTTTTTTTTTTTTTTTTGAGACAGAGTCTCACTGTGTCACCCAGGTTGGAGTGCAATGGTGCAGTCTCAGCTCACTGCGCCCTCCATCTCGTGGGTTCAAGTGATTCTACTGCTGCAACCTCCTGAGTAGCTGGGGCTACAGACATGTACCACCACACCCAGCCAATTTTTGCATTTTTTTTTTTTTTTTTGTAGAGATGGGGTTTCATCATATTAGCCAGGCTTGTCTTGAATTCCTGGCCTCAGGTGATTTGCTCACCTTGGCCTCCTGCTGGGATTACAGGCGGGAGCTACTTCACCCAGCCTAATTTCATGTTCTTACATGACACTGTAGTATGATAGAAGTTCATAGACAGCAAAAATTCTGAAAAACAGGATTCCTCATTGACACAAAACCCCACAAAACTAGAAACTACTGTAGCAGTCAAGGAGACCTAGAACAGTTATGTGACCTGGTCGAAGTCATATCACCTCATCATCAGCTTCTGCCTGGAGTTTAAGCTGTCTGCACTTGGTCTGAGTAAACTGAAAACCATGGGACAAAGTGCTCAGTATATGTTGCAGTCACCTGTACATTTCTTCATCTCTAGATGGATGAAACTATAGAAGAACAAGAAGATGAAAACATTTATTTTTCTCCTCGGGACCTTTCTCAAATTCGAAATGCCATCTTTCACCTTTTAAAGAATTTTTTAAGGCTTCTACCCAAGTTTTCTTTGAAAGAAAAGCCACAGTGTGTACAGAATTGTATAGAGGTAAGTGAAAATTCCAGGAACTTTAGGGCAGCTTCAAAGGACATAGACTATGGCTAATATTTAATGAGTAGAAAAAATCAGGCCTTTTCTTGGTGTCTGTTTTCTAGGTCTTTGTTGCATTAACTAATTTTGAGCCAGTTCTTCGTGAATGTCATGTTACACAAGCCAGGTGAGCCGTTAAATCTTCCACTGCTACAATTTAAGTATAGTATACTGATTTTGCTCCAGCAGAAATGGAAATGCCATTTTTTCCTAATTGGCACAGGTAGAATTTATTCATTGAAACATGGCTTGTAGGACTAAGAAATATTCCAAGTAAAATCATATCCATTAACTAATATTTTGTCTTTTATCTTTAGAGACCTTAACCAAGCAAAATACATACCAGAATTGGCTTATTACGGATTGTATTTGCTGTGCTCCCCTATTCATGGAGAAGGCGATAAGGTAAAGGAGATGAGAACCTAATTTGTTTCTACTAGTTGAATTGAAGGTACACAAACCATACAGTGGAAAGATATTAAAAGCACTTGATATAATCGCCATTTCAATTTACTAGCTCATTTTTGTGACCTTATATTATTTGCATAATAAAAAGTATCACTGTTTCTATTTGCTTTGTTTTTTTATTGCCAAGTTTATATCAGAATACTTGGTAGCTGCAGCAAATTATTGTTAGGCTCCAGTTAGAAAAAATGGTTCTGCTGTAAATAAACTAGGAGGAACAGGTAAGCTGCTGAACAGTTACTTTTGTAGGAATATTTCCCAAATCATTTTAAAAAGTAGAATAGAGAATTTTCAAGTTTCCCTTGGCAATTCATGTGTGTTTCAGTATTTCTATTAATAATTGTACTATTTTTGATGATATTCTGTAGAAATTTTGTAGGTTGTCATCCCTGCTTAGCATTGATAACTGGGTTTTTTCTCTAAGTTACCTTAATAGTATCACTACTGTAAACTTTGGAATTAGAGTTAGTTGTGCATTATGGTGTTACTAAACTTAGATGTCATAAATTAAACAATGAGATTTTGCAAACAATGTGATGGACCACGGTCATGTGGCTTTTGGTATCTGAGATACAGTTAACTTGCAGAGGCGTAACTTGGTGGTTAAGATGTTTTTGGGGATACTTGAGGTTCTGCACATCTGTGTTTGAATTCTGACCCTACAACTTACTACCTGTGGGTCCTCGTCTCAGTCATTCAACCTTGCTGACATGTCAGATTTCACTTCGGGACAAACAGGACAAAAGTCTTATTCTTCCTTATAAATTTGTCACAGCATTAAATGAAGTTGAGCATGTCACATGCCGAACACAATGCCTGTTGTTTAGAAATATTCAATATTTTGTAAGTTTTATATCTTTATCACTTCTGTGTGTTGAAATCTGAATGTGATAAAATCCATAGTAATGTTATTCATTCCCATGCCCTTTTAAACATTTTAAATAATAAAATAGATGGGAAAATTCATCGCTTTAGGTCTACTGTGTCTGTAAAGATGGTACTTTTTTTTTAATTGTGAAAGTATTGACTTGATGTTAGGCAGTGTTGGTTTTAGCCTTATCTTTAATTATTTGATCTTGGACAGCACACATTTGGAGTTTTCTTTTTTTTTTATTATTATCTGTGAAGTAGAAATTACACATGTCCTTATTATCGCATGGAATTGTTGTAAGGTTTAAAATTAAATAAATATATGTAGCAAAATCTAGCTGCGTAAATGAAAGTTCTTAATGCAATACCTACCGTTTACTTGGTTGTCAGTAAATGTTTTATTTATTGGATGAATTAATTAATTAGTGCCTACGTTACATGAGATAATAGGTTGGAAAGGTGCTTTGTAATCTGCAGGCAAAAAGCAGTTGTAAGGTTTCATTCTTTCCCCTTTTAAATAAGGGAACATTAGTAGCACTTTTGCCATTTGTAAATGACAGTTAATTCCCTATTTGTCGTAAATTCTCGGTTATACTGTGCAATAGGTAGAGAGAGTAACGAGGTGATGTTTTTATCAGATATATTATCTGCCAGCCATTCTTTCACACTGTTTACATTGTGCATTTATAGAACACCTGCTCATTGTTTCAGAGATATATCCCTAGTGTTCAGCCAGCAATTATGCCCACCTGACCTACCTTCAGATGGCTTGAAATGGTTTACTACAGTCTGCATCATGATGTTTGAGACCCCGGGGTTCTCTATCCGATCTTAAATTCTATTTTCTTTTCTCTTCTAGATTATCAGTTGTGTTTTCCATCAAATGCTCAATGTAATATTAATGTTAGAAGTTGGTGAAGTTTCCCATCGTGCCCCCCTTCCTATTACCTCCCAAGTCATCAATCGTAGAAACCAGGCGGTCCAGTTTATCAGGTGAAGCACACAATTGTGAATTTTTGCTCTGTCAGTCTCTCTCAGTACTCTGGGCCCTGCGGTCACTAAGGTTTCTGATACCCATAGAGTTAAAATTTCTGGCCTGATGGTGGTTTGGGGAGTCAAAACCAAACACTTTGCAGCTAATGTGCTTTCTGTGTCTGGGTCTCTGTTGGTAGGCTCCCAGCTGGGGCGCTGTTTAGAAATAGGAATCTGCAGAGCACAGGCCAGAGCCAGCCTGCAGCTTGTTTGCACTTAGTCTGTGTGTCGGTCTCAGAGAGAGGACGGCGGCCTCTCCTCCTTTCCCGTGTCTGCTTCTCTGCAGCCATTCTGTCTCTTTCTCTTTTCTGTTGCTCTCTACTCTGCAGCTCTTTGCTTTTGTTCTTTGCCACTTTTTCCTTGTTTCTTTGCACTTTTCTGTTCCTTTCCCTCTACAGAAATTACTTGAATGAAAGGATTGAGTTGCTTTTTACCTCTGTAGCAATAGTCGTTAGACCAGTTTTCCCCTCATGGGTCACTCAGCTTCGTGTAAAAACTCTCATGCCTTAGCTTCATTGGCAAGGGTGTGTTTGCTGCATCACTGGCTTTTCTTTCCCTCTTTCACTAACTTTTGGCATGCAACATGGAGGTGGTGCCGTGACGTGCTGTGTACATGCAAGTGTGCGCATGCCTTGGGTGTGCACATATGCAGTTTGGTTGGAGACATGGGGTGTGGATGATGTCATCTTGTGACTGAGCAAATGTCTCTCCATTAAGAACTTTTGAAAACATTAACTAAAATGTTTTAAGTGAAAACACTGTCATTTTGTTTCTTCCATGAGAGTTTCCCTTACGCCAATCACAATAGTGTTCATGTAATGTGACAGGTAAACAGCACTAAAAATGGATCAAATCTGGGCCATTTAGAAATTTCTTCTTGAGGCTGGGCACGGTAGCTCATGCTTGTAATCATGGCAGTTTGGGAGGCCAAGATGGGCAAATCACCTGAGATCAGGAGTACAAGACCAGTTGGCCAACATTGTGAAGCCCCGTCTCTACTAAAAATACAAAAATTAGCCGAGTGTGATGGCGTGCACCTGTAATCCCAGCAACTCAGGAAGCTGAGGCAGGAGAATTGCTTGATCAGGGGGCGGAGGTTGCAGTGAGCTAAGATTGCACCATTGCACTCCAGCCTAGGTGACAAGAGCGAAACTCTGTCTAAAAAAAAAAAGAAAGAAAAAGAAAAATATTTCTTCTTGGGTTAAAGTTGGGAGAAGTAATGTTACTAATATATTTCACTGAGCTTCCGTGAGGTGGTACTGTGTCTTAGTCAATTTTTATATTTATCCCAAAAGGATATATTGTACATCTTAATATAAAATTTAGTAAGTAGTCAGAAGAATTGTATAAAGATGACATTTTTATTCTTTCCTGAAGACTCAGCTACTCTGCAACAGCTCTCAAAATTGCACAGGAATTACTTAACAGTTTTCTACGATGAATTTTGTCTTCACTCTTTATTCTGCTGAAACCACTCTTAGAGTATGAGGGTACAGTATTTTAATAACTAGAATTTCTAAATATAGGCGTAGTGGTTTTTGAGGACAGTCACTGAATGTATTGTGAACAGTGGATATGTTTTCTTTTAAATAGCTCCCTTGTGGATGAATTAAAGGAGAGTATATTCCCAGTCCTCTGTATCTTACTACAGCACATCTGTGCCAAGGTACTGCTTGCCTTAGTAATATTAATAACATAGAAGTATATCACGTGTGAAGGTGTGTGTGAGTGTATGTGTGTGTGTATTTGTTCTTGGGAATGAGTCTACATTGTTACTTAAAGTGGTTTTATTTAATGTTCACTAGATGGTCCCCTAGAGAAAAGTGTTCTATAAAAAAAAAAAAACCAAAAACTTTATTTTGGAGAAATGTTGAACATACACAGAAACAGGGAGAATAGGATGGTGAACCACCACATACCTATCAACTGCCTTCTGCAGTTTTGTGTCACTTAAACCCCTACCCACATCCCCCAACATGCGTATACTGGATTGTGTTTTGAAGCACATTCCATCATACCCTTTCATACGTAATATTTTAATATATATCTCTAAAGGATAAGAATTCTTTAAAAACATAACCATAAGATATTAACACACCTAAAGAAATACACAGTAATTTCTTAATATTATCAAACATCCAGTCAACGTTCAAATTCCCATGATTATCTCTTACATTTTTATAACCATTTAGACAAATAATTCTTAATTTGAACCTCATGAAACCTGGGGATCCAAAAACTCTCTGAAATTATATACTCAATTTGTATGTACATTTTTCTGGGGAGACAGTTCACAGATTTCCTTTAGATTAGTTTACAGGGGTTCTAAAACCTAAAATTTCTTAGCCATTTACCTAACATTTAAAGATCATTGAACTAGTTGTACTCAGTGGTATTCAACTTGTCTTGCAAAATATGTTTCAGTTGTCCTGCAGGTGGATATTGGTTGGTCAGCTTCTATTTTCGTTTTTCAGGTGGTAGATAAATCAGAGTATCGTACTTTTGCAGCCCAGTCCCTAGTCCAGCTGCTCAGTAAACTTCCTTGTGGGGAATATGCTATGTTCATTGCCTGGCTTTACAAATACTCCCGAAGTTCTAAGGTAGGAGATACCTCTGCATAAAACCTTGGGTCCTTGTTAAAGTGTTTTTAAAAGAGTCTCTTTTTCTAGGTCTGAATGAGGAGGGTTCTTTGGTTCTTACTCCTGTCTGATGGCAGTTCTTGTGATCTTGCTTTACCAGATCCCACACCGGGTTTTTACTCTTGATGTTGTCTTAGCCCTGTTAGAACTGCCTGAAAGAGAAGTGGATGACACCCTCTCCTTGGAGCATCAGAAGTTCTTAAAGCATAAGTTCTTGGTGCAGGAAATTATGTTTGATCGTTGCTCAGACAAGGCGCCTACCGTCCGCAGCAAGGCACTGTCCAGCTTTGCGCACTGTCTGGAGCTGACGGTTGCCAGTGCGTCAGAGAGTATCCTGGAGCTCCTGATTAACAGTGAGTATGGTGACTTGGGGAAGGACACTGGTCTTGTGCTCATTGCGGGATAGACTGCAAGGGAATCATTCTTTTCTGTGGCAAAAGTAATATGGTATGATCTGTTTTTACCCTCAAAACCATTTTTAGTATATTTTATTGTCAAATAACTTTTAAATAGGCAAGGCTAATACATTTGAAAGGCCTTTTAAATGTATTTGAGATATTCATATTTTAGAGGTGATGTTGGTGGCTGCGTTTACTGTTGCTTTGCATTGGTGGGCATTGCTTGTAATAAAATGAATCTCCATTTCAATGCATACGCAAGGAGAACATTATCAGTTGTCAGCAGTTCAGAATCTGTCTGCCTTGTCTTTCAGCCTAGTTATCTTCATTTTGATTCCTCTGTGGATATTTACTCAGTTTATGCTACTGACTTTCTTCCTTATCTGTCTTCTTATTTTTAGGTCCTGCAATTTCAGGAATAGAGAGTCACCCTGGTACATTACTGAGAAATTCATCAGGTAATGGATCAATACATTTTCTAATATTGAATGATCATCTTTTAAAAACTTGCTGAATATTTAAAATGTTTTTCCTTCCTCCTTATTTACCTACTTTAACATTGTACGTTTTTCGTCAGAGAAGTTGAAATTAATTTTAGTAATAATGTGGTAACTTAGAAGAGTAACATGACCTGCTAATGCTATTAAAAGTATAACACATTTTTAGCTTAATGACTATCCTTTTTTTTTTTTTTTAAGCTTTTTCCTATCTAAGGCAGACATCTAACCGTTGTGAACCCTCAGGGGAGATGAACATAGACAGCAGTGGTGAAACAGTTGGCCCTGGAGGTATGTCACACTTTTTCACTGTCAGATCGGTAATGCTCTTGGATTTCAGACAACTGTAAGTAGAGGCTAAAACCTTGGATTTTTTTTTTCCTTATTAATTCACCCCTAATAATTGAAACATCTGGCTAGGTGTGGTGACTCATGCCTATCTATAATCCCATCACTTTGGGAGGCTGAGGCCAGTGGATCACTTGAGCCCAGGAGTTGAGGACCAGCCTGGTCAACACAGGAAGATCTTATCTCTAAAAAAAAAAAAATTAAAAATTAGCTGGGTATGGTAGTCTGCACCTGTGGTCTCAGCTACTCAGGAGGCTGAGGTGGGAAGATGGCTTGAGCCCAGGAGTTCCAGGCTGCAGTGAGCTTTGATCACACCAGTGTACTCCAGCCTGGGTGACAGTCTGTTTAAAAATAAAACAAAAAAACACTGCAGGGTCGTGCTTTTCTGTGTCAACTCAGTTACTAAGTAGCTGCTTGATAGAGTATGCCTGTCATTTTCCAGTTATAACATCATCCCATTTTTCCCAGAGGACTGTTAGGAGAGTCTGTGGAAACAACATTTAGGGGAGTGATTTAAAGAGAGAGACAGACAGATAAGAGAGAGAAATAACGTGGGTAGAGGATTAATTACCTAATTAGGTTTATTAATTTCTTCAATAAACATTGATCTGGTCCTTCCCAATGTGTTCCAGGCATTGGAGATGCACAAGTCTGTGAGGCAGAGCTCTATCTCTTAAGGAGCAGTGGAGAGACAGGTGCTTGTGCACAGAAATGTATATACACTTGTACACACACGTATGCGGAACACTGAGATCGGTGCCGACATGCACAGAAAGGGCCCTGAGGATGAGTACTGCTTTTATTATTCAGCCTAGAAGGTCAGCATGGAATTAGCTTTGGGAGGCTAGATATTAGCTTGTATTAATCAAATTCAGAGCAATAACTGCATTTATAATAAACAGGTTTTCTAAATTTTGTAGGAATATGTACTCTGGAAAAATGTTGAATGTTTGTGTTGACTCCAGACTTCCTCTTAAACAGGTTACAGATTTACTGTAGCACAGACTTTTTTCAAGCAACTCAACTAAAGCTGAGTTGATTTAATGATGCTTTAAAATTATAAAAGTTTGGAGATGCAAAGAGCTCATGTTCCCAGCATATTGTTCATAAGCTGAAATGACCTGTATTGTTGTACGTTGAAAAATTTGTATAGTTACTTAATGCCATGCACTTTGCCAAATGCTCTCTTTGCTTTTTTTCAATTAAGATAGAATTCACACACCATAAAATTCACCATTTAAAGTGTATAATTTAGTGGTTTTAGTATAGGTGCAAGATTGTACAGCTTAATTCCAGAGCATTTCATTCGCTGAAAAATAAACCCCATGCCAAGCATGGTTGTATCTTGCTGGATTTGATTTGCTGGTATTTTGTTGAGAATTTTGTTGTCTATATTCATAAGGAATATTGGTCTGTTGTTGTATTAAGCTGTTTTGCATTGCTATAAAGAAATATGTTGCCAGGTGTGGTGGCTCATGCTTGCAATCCAAGCACTTTGGGAGGCCAAGGCCAGTGGATTACTTGAGGTCATGAGTTTGAGACCAGCCTGGCCAACATGGCAAAACATCACCTTTACTAAAAGTATGAAAATTAGCTGCGCATGGTCACGGGCACCTGTAATCCCAGCTACTCAGGAGGCTGAGGCAGGAGAACCACTTGAACCTGGAAGGCAGAGGTTACAGTGAGCTAATATCATGCCACTGCACTCCATCCTGAGCAACAGAGTAAGTCTATCTCAAAAAAAAAAAAAAAAGATGGAAAAGGAGTAATTTATCAGAAAAGAAGTTTAATTGGCTCATAGTTTTGCAGGCTGTACAATTAGTACAGCACTGGCATCTGTTTCTGGGGAGGCCTCAGGAAGCTTACAATCATGGTAGAAGGCCGGAAGGAAGCAAGCGTTTCACATGGTGGGAGCAGGAGAAAGAGAGAGTCGGGGAGGGTGTCACACACTTTTAAATGCCCAGATGTCAAAAGAACCCACTTTGTATTGCTGTCATGAAGATAGCAGCAAGCTGTTGGGGATAGACCCAGTGATCCAAACACCTCCTACCAGGCCCCACCTTCAGCACTGGGGTTTACAATTCAACCTGAGATTGGGCAGGGACAAATACCCAAAGTATATCAGTTGTTTTCTTGATAGGTCTTTGGTTTTGCTATCAGGGTAATATTAACCTCATAGGAGCTGATAAGTAAATTCTTTTCTATTTTTTTAAAGAGTTCATGAAGGATTGCTGTTCATTTTTTTGCTTTAACATTTGTTAGACTTCTCTATTAAAAGTGTCTTGTCCTTGGGTGGGTGGGTGGGTGTTTGTGGTGTGTGTGTGGTGGGGGGCGGGTAACATGTTTTTGATTTCTAATTTAGTTTTTTTTTTTTTTTTTTTTTTTAATTGAGACAGAGTTTTACCCTTGTTGCCCAGGCTGGAGTCCAATGGCACAATCTTGGCTCACTGCAACTTCCGCCTCCCAGTTCAAGCAGTTCTCCAGCCTCAGCCTCCCAAGTAGCTGGGATTACAGGGATGTGCCACCACCCTCGGCTAATTTTTTTGTATTTTTAGTAGAGACAGGGTTTCACCATGTTGGTCAGGCTGGTCTCGAACTCCTGACTACAGGTGATCCACCTACCTTGGCTTCCCAAAGTGCTGGGGTTACAGGCGTGAGCCACTGCGCCTGGCCACTAATTTAGTTTCTTTACTTGTTACAGGTATATTGAGATTTTCTATTTCTGTTTGAGTTTCTGTTTTTCTAGAAATTTGTTTATTTTACCTAGGCTACTTATTTTGGTGGCCTAAAATTGTTCATAGTATTCCTTATACTCCTTTTTATTTATGTAAGGCTAATGATAGTAATGTCCCTTTTTTCTTGATTTTAGCAATTTGAATTTTTTTATTCATCAGTCTAGCTAAAGGTTTATTAGTTTTGTTGATCTTTTCAAGGGACCCTTTTAGTTTCATTGATTTTTCTCTATTGTTTTCCATCTTTCATTTTTTTATGTTGCCTCCTTATATATAAACAGTTCCCAAAGTGTGTTTTGGGAACCCTCAGGGGTTCTTGAAGTAAAAACAAATGCTGTGTTCATTTGCCTTCCATACTCTGATTTTCTCACGAATGTATATTGGAACTTTCCAGTGGTCCCAAGACAGGAAATTGCAACAGATTGCAGGTAGAAACAGAGATGAGAATCCAGCTGGCTTATAATAAGGCAGACATTTAAAAGTTTGCAAGACTCAAAAACAATGCTGTGTGTGTGTGTGTGTGTGTGTGTGTGTGTGTGTGTGTGTGTATTTGTGTGTTAATGGGGTCTTGCTGCGTTGCCCTTGCTGGACTCAAACTCCTGGGGTCAAGTGATTCTCTGATCTCAATCTCCCCATAGGTGGGATTATAGGTACATTCCACCACATCCAGCCTTTTCAATATTTTTTGTTTATTTGTTTTGGAAAATTAGTTATTTTTATGAAAAAGTACTAATAGTAACATGTCTTGCTATTTTATAATGAATTAGTAAATATTTTTCAATTCTCAGGATAAATTTCTAATTGATATTGAAGGATATAATCTCTTTAGAGTACTGAGTAATTTTTAAGAATAGAAAGAAGCTTCAAGGCTGGACTTCATAGGTCACTCCTATAATTTCAGTGCTTTGGCAGGCCAAAGTGAGAGGATCACTTGAGGGCTAAGAGTTTGAGACCAGTCTGAGCAACATAGCAAGATCCTATCTCTGCAAAAAAATTAAAATATAACGTTAGTCTGGCATGGTGGCTCACGCCTGTAGTCCTAGCCACTTGGGAGGCTGAGGAAAGAGGATTACTTGAGCCCAGGAGTTTGAGATAGCAGTGAGCTATGATTGTGCACTGCACACCACCCTGAGTGGCAGAATGAGACCCCATCTCTTAAAAAGAAATGTCTTCAAGTAGAAAGTTTTAAACCTGTTGTTATATGTTATCTCATTAAATCTTTAAAATAATCCTATGGTTAGATACTCTTATTTGTAGCTGAACGAAATGTAAGAGATAAATAATTCATTCAGAATTTTAGAGGTAGGGGCCAAGACTTAAAACCAGATTTTTTTCATATATTATTTATTGACTTTCCATTATTATAGGTAAAAATTTAAGTTTTTTTTTTCTCCCCAGCCCCCACTGTCCCTCCCCTAGCCCCCCACAACAGACCCCAGTGTGTGATGTTCCCCTACCTGTGCCCATGTTTTCTCATAAAACCAGATTTTTAATATTCCAAAGTTCATAGGTATTATAGTGAATACCTGATTATTCACATTTTCTTCTTTTTCTACACTCTGATTTCTTAGGATTTGAAACAAGCTAATGAGTGAGTCTTTAAGATGAGTGTATTTTTTCAGTATTATACAGTGAAACGTTAGCTGCTGTGTGACCCTTCTCTGTCTGTGATAACTCTTTGGTATTCCCTCTGCAGAAAGATGTGTCATGGCAATGCTGAGAAGGAGGATCAGGGATGAGAAGACCAACGTTAGGAAGTCTGCGGTGCAGGTGCGCGTTTTCTCTGCACATTTCTTTTTAAGCACTGAACACTTGGAAATGCAAAGGAATATATTTTAAACTCCTAGGCCATATTCGTTACTTAATTTGCTTTTCACTGAACTGTTAGTTGACCTTGATCCTGTATATATGAATCATAGGTGAATTGGAAGATTATTTTTAAGCTTTCCTACAGGGTTTCTGATTTTTTAAGAAACACAAATTTATATCCTTTATTTTGTTTGGAATAGGGATTCTTAACTTAGGGATCATAGGTGGATTTTAATAGGTTCATAAAATTGTTTGTAAATATTTGTTTATATCAAATTTGTTTTTCTCTGAGAGAGGCCTTGGCAAATTGCATTCTGAAAAATGGGATGTTATGAGGAGGAAGGTTGAATCCATAACCCCAAAATGTTAAGAACCACAAACTTAAAGGAAATGTTCCTTTGTTAACAGTTTCTGTTTCTGCATTGATGCTATGCAGTCATCACTTTGTGTTGCATATATGCTTTCTAGGTGTTAGTGAGTATCTTGAAACACTGTGATGTCTCGGGCATGAAGGAAGACCTGTCGATTCTGTCGGACCGGTGTCGGGACCCTGCAGTGTCTGTCCGGAAGCAGGCCCTCCAGTCTCTTACGGAACTCCTTACGGTGAGAGACAGGTCATTCTAGATGTAATGCATGGTATTTTACATTAAAAGTAATTCCACGCAATAATTAGCTGCTGCTAAATGTTAAGTTGACCTTTAAAACTCTGCTCAGTCCACTGTAGAAATCTACAGCGTAAGGGAGGAGGTATCTCTCAATTATGTATGATAGACTATGCTTCCTATTAAATATAATTAGGAATGAATGCTAGAGAATGCCAATTGTTAGCCCTTTCTTCACTTTATTATTATTATTATTATTATTATTATTATTATTATTTGAGACAGAGTCTTCTCTGTTGCTCAGGCTGGAGTGCAGTGGCACAATCTCAACTCACTGCAACTTCCACCTCTCAGGTTCAAGCAACTCTCGTGCCTCAGCCTCCCGAGTAGCTAAGATTACAGGCGTGCACTGCCATGCCTCGCTAATTTTTGTATTTTTAGTAGAGATGGGGTTTCACTATATTGACCAGGCTGGTCTTGAACTCCTGACCTCAGGTGATCTGTCTGCCTCTCAAAGAGTTGGAATTACGGGCATGAGCCATCACGCCCGGCCCTTTTCTTCACTTTAAATCTCACACAGAAAAATAAAATTTAAAATTGATTTGGTTAAGCTAGAGACCTAGATTAAATTTAGTCAATTACGCCATAGATAGATCATATTGCCTGCCAAAAGAGCAGATTCACAGGTACTATATATCATTTACTTCTGTCAACCCGTTAGCCTTTTAGTTGAAGAATTTCAAAAGCATGTTTATTTCATGATAGAAGGCATTAAGCAATGCATATTTTGACTTTCTGTCAGCATCTGTTCTAATTGCTCTTTGGGATAAATATTTATTATTAGATCTTGATTTTTAATGACCCAAAAAGTACTGATTTACTCCCACTAGACAAATAATGACTTGAATGTATGAGTTTAAAATTTTGGTTTGCTCTGATTTACATTAAGCTGGCTTTGCTTTTGTATATTTTTTTGAATGTTGATTTTTTTTTTTTTTTGACTCCGTGGTCTATTTGCAGTTGAATGTGTGATTATTTTTAACATCTCAAAATGTTGATCATAACTTTTCTGACTTGTATTTAGACCTTCTCATGTCATAATCTTTCAATCCTAAGGCTCAACCTAGATGTGTGCAGATCCAGAAAGCCTGGCTGCAGGGGGTGGTGCCGGTGGTGATGGACTGCGAGAACACTGTGCAGGAGAAGGCCCTGGAGTGCCTGGACCAGCTGCTGCTGCAGAACATCCAGCATCACCGTCAGTTTCACAGTGGGGACGACAGCCAGGTGCTCGTCTGGGCACTTCTTACTCTTCTCACCACAGAAAGCCAGGAACTGAGGTAGGTTAACTGCATGACCTGTGTTCCCTATAGAATAAGGCTGTGAGATTTTGTATGAATAAATTTCTCCTACTGGTCCTTGAAAAATCAGCTCTCTAGATTACTTAGTATAAGTAAAGATGCAATATTGGTTTCTTTTTTCTTGGCTTACTTGAAATCTCTTAGATATTTGCATCAACTATGTTTGTGACACCTTTCTGGTCACTACCTTTGCCTCTGTCTGACTGCTTTCCAGTTTCAGATTGGTATCTTAATATGTAATAGGCAACACTGATGGAAATACATATTAATATTACTTTTCCCCAGTACTGCTTATCATGAAGAATGACTTCGTAGCTCTGGCAAGTTAAACTATTTCTAACAATTTATTGGATTAGTTGACTACTAACACTGCAGGCTTTTTCCCCTTTGATAAACATTTATTGAACATACACTGTGCAGTGAATATCGTGTTTAGGAGTTAGGACCTGTGATGGAGGAATCATCCTGCAGTAGAAAGAAAGGTATCAAAAAATACCATTCTAGGGCCGGGCACAGTGGCTCAAGCCTGTAATCCCAGCACTTTGGGAGGCCGAGGTGGGTGGATCACGAGGTCGAGAGTTCGAGACCATCCTGGTCGACATGGTGAAACCCCGTCTCTACTAAAAATACAAAAAATCAGCTGGGCATGGTGGCGTGTGCCTGTAATCCCAGCTACTCAGGAGGCTGAGGCAGGAGAATTGCCTGAACCCAGGAGGCGGAGGTTGCGGTGAGCCAAGATCGCGCCATTGCACTCCAGCCTGGGTAACAAGAGCGAAACTCCGTCTCAACAACAACAACAACAAAAAATACCATTCTATGGACTTGGCAAAAATCACTTCCTCTTTGTGAGCCTTAGTTAGTTTTCTGACTTGTAAGAGCGGCATTTGTGCAACGGCTGTTGTACTCCAGGATCTCTCATGTCTCTTTTGGTATTACAACTTTATGCCTGAAAAATGTGTACCTTCGATAAAGGCTTTCTCAGTGTAGGTTGAGCATCTATAATCCAAAATCCAAACATACTCTGGAATCTGAAACTTTTTAAATGTCAGCATGATGCCACAAGTGGAAAATCTCACACCTGACGTCACAAGTTGGGTTACAGTCAAAATGCAGGCTCAACGGCCAGGTGTGGTGGCTCACACCCATAATCCCAGCACTTTGGGAGGCCGAGGTGGGGCGGATCACGAGGTCAGGAGGTCAAGACATCCTGGCCAACACGGTGAAACTCTGTCTCTACTAAAAATACAAAAATTACCTGGGCGTGGTGGCGCATACCTGTAGTCTCAGCTACTTGGGAGGCGGAGGCAGGAGAATCGCTTGAACTCAGGAGGCGGTGGTTGCAGTGAGCCAAGATCGCACCACTACACTCTAGCCTGGCAGCAGAGTTAGAATCTGTATCCAAAAAAAAAAAAAAAAAATGCAGTTCACAATATACAGTCTGTTCAGCCTCCTGAAGCGAAAAATAAAATTGCCTTCAGGCTGTGCATCTAAGGTGTACGTGAGGCTTTGGTCCCATCCACGTGATACCTCATTAAGTATGTGGAAATATTCCAAAATCCAAAACACCTCTGGTCCTAGGCATTTCAGATAAGTGATATTCAACCTGTCCCCACTCTATGCTTTGCTGAGATTTCTAGAAGGGAGAGGTTTAGCCAATAATAGAGTCCACTGTTTTTTCACTTTTCTTAGAGATACCTCCTTATACACCCTCAATATATTAATACATGGTAATGTAATGAACGGTAGTACTCATTCTTTGCAAAAAAGCAGGAGAGGCCTTCCACAGCTCCTGAGAAGCTGGTGGGAGGTTTTAAAATTTACTTTCCTTTTATAAAAACTTTGTATTGAAGTATAGGGTATCTAGAAAAGTACACAAACCACAAGGTCATTAAGTATCACAAAGAAAGTATACCTGTGTAACCACCACGCAGGTCAAGAATGAGAGCCTGCCAGGCCCAAGAAGCCCAGCCACGCCCTCCCAAGCAGCGTCACTCCCTCCTTCAAGATGTAACTGCACCTGTGGTTTTAATACCATGTACCACTTTTCTCTTTTCTTGAACTCTATATAAATAAAATTATTTGGTACATATGCTGTTGTGTGTATGGCTCCTTTCATTCAGTGTAATTAAGATCCATTCGTGTTACTGTGTGGGCGGTTCATTGATTTTCATTGCTGTACACACACAAACATACATATTTATTACTAAACCACTATTTATTGATTCTACCGATGATAGATAACTGAGTTGTATCCAGTTTTGACTGCGTTGTCTAACGCTGCAATGAATATTTCTATACATCTCTTTTGGTTCACATGTGCACGCACAAATGTTTTAATTCACCTTTAGTAGGTATTGCTAGATGGTTTTCCACTGCAGTTGTAGCAGTTTACATTTACAACAGCATTATATGAGAGTTCCAGTTGTTCCATATCTTAGCTAGAATTTTATATTACCTTTTTCTTTCCAACTATTTTGGTGAATCAATAGTGCTATTTCATTGTGACTTTAATTTACACTACCATGTTGACTAATGAGACTGAGCCTTTTTCACACTTAGATTAGCATTTGAATACTCACATTGTAAATTACCTGTTTGGATCCCTTGTCCTGATTTTAATAGGGTTGTCACCGTCTTGTTGATCTGCAAGTGTTGGTTCCATACCATGTGTGCAGGCCATTGCTCTGCGGACTGCCAACGCCACTTCTGACTCTGGTTTGCCTTTTTACCCTCCTAATGATAATGTTGTCTTTTGATAAATTCACTTTGACCGTGGTTTTCTTAATGATTAATGTATCTTTTAAGAATTCTTTTCCTGTGCATTATAGGATATTTAGCCAAAAAAAAAAAAAAAAAAGGAAAAAGAAAGAAATCTTTCGCTACCACAGGGTTGTATAGGCATTCTCCTATGTAATCTAGAAACTTGCGTGATGTTTTCCTTTTCACTGTTAGATATTTCCCTTATCCACCATTGATTTTTGTGTGCCCTATTAGGGAAGGATCAAGTTTGATGTTTTTCTAAATAGATATCCAGTTAATGTAGAAATATTAATTGAAAAGATTATGCTTTATTCACTGCTTTGCAGTGCCATCTTTAGGAAAAATCAGGGGTTCGTGATTCTGTTTCAGAATTGTCTGGTCTTTTACTCCACTAGCATATGTGCTCTCCCTGTGTCAGTAACACCCTGATTAATTATTTTGGGAAGCAGGTCTCATGTTCCTCTCCTCTTGCCCCTGTGCAGTTCTTCAGTGTTACCTTATTTATGCTTGGCCTTTGTTATTTGTATGTAACCCGCTGTGGAATTCATTCATTGAGTTATTATTATTGCATTTTTCATTTATAAACTTTTTATTTTCTTCATTAGTTTCTAGATCTTTGCTGAAATTATTATTATTATTATTATTTTGTCGTTTGTTTTCTTGAACCTAGTAAGTGTAGTTACTTGAAAGTCTGTACATCTGGTAAGTCCTCAGGACCAGTGAGTCACTTTCGCTTTATTTATTTTATTTCTCTTTATTATTATAATGTTGTCTTGTCTCTTCATATGCCATTGCATGCCAAAAATTGGGGAGGTGGTTTAACGTTCTGGGTAATGTCTTCTAGAGAGGGTTTATATCTGCATCTGGCAGGTAGTTAGATTAAGGGCAGTTTTACATCAGATCACTGTAATCCAGCTGAAGACAGGGAAAATATGGACAAGGGCAGCAATGATTGTGTAGATACTCATGCCCTTAGAGCATAACCCCCAAGGCCACTGTGGGGTATTTACCAGGCATGCTCTTCCAGCAGGCCCTGAGCATCACTGTTTCTCCTTTTTGCCCCATGAATATATCTCAATCTCTGTTTATCATTGTGTCTGCCCAAATTGGCAAACACTTGAAGACAAGTGGCCCAGAACTCATGTCTTGTACATTTTCTGAAATTACTCTTCACTTTTGGTTGATTTCATGGAAACTCTTCTTATTTTCTAGTGTTGCTTAAAATTTTATCTTATTTTTGGTATTTGTTTATTTCAAAGGGCTTTAAGGAGACTCTAAAACAAAGAAACATGGGCTCTTATTGAAACCAGGAGTCAGGTTGTTATGAAACTGCTTAAGGAGATTATAAAATGAGTAAAGAAAAATGCAAGTGTGCATTGAAGGCTTTAGCAGAGGAAGACAGCCATGTCAACAAGACTTAAAACGTGTAGAGAGGTAGAGAAAATGATTCAAATGGAAATAGGGAGTGAGGATTTCAAGTGAAATGGAGTAGTCCACAAATGTGTCAAAAACATTTCAAAAAACTTGTTTACATAATTCCCATCAAGTTAGAATCTTAGACGCAACCAGATTATTCAACAGATAGGGTAAAAAAGCCATATTGAGACTAAGAGAAAACTGAGGGGTTTTATTGCCACTACCTGTCCGCTAAGGGGCCGTCTGTGAAGGATGTACTACAGGCCAAGGCTCTAATACCAGCACTCTGACAGGCTGCTTAAGCCTGGAGAACTGCTTAAGGCCAGGAGTTTGAGATCATCCCTGGCAATGTGGTGAGACCTTGTCTCTACAAAAAAAAAAAAAAAAAAAAAATAGCTCGTTGTGGTATTTTTCAAGGAGGATTTCTTGACCCCAGAAGGTAAAGGCTACGGTGAGCCGTGATCACACCTCTGCACTGCATCCTGGGTGACAGAGCAAGACCTCATCTCAAAAAATGAAAATAAAGGAAATACTTCAGAAGATTGGAAACTGAATTCAGAAAGGAAGAATGGAATATAAAAAGGAAAGGTTGCTAAGAAATTGATAAACACATAGATAAATCTAAATTAAAATTAAAAATCAGTCACTCAATGACAATCTGGATGATGAAATATAAAAAGTATGTAGGATGAGCTGGAGGGTGCATTTACTTGCATTTCTGGCATTGGATAGGAGGAGACTAGAGATGCTGATTGGCATTAGACTCGAGTCAGCTACAGGCAGCCAGGGGTAGTGGTATGTAACTTCAGAGCCAGTAGAGCAGAAGTAACACTGACGAACGCTCAGTGCGAGAAAAGGCAGAACGGAAGTGAGGTTAAAAAATGAGAAGGAAATAAAAAGCATGGTAAATCAAAATCGTAAAGAGGCAAATTAATCCAAACAGATCAGTAATCTCAATAAATGTCAGTTTCTTACATTTAACAGTTAACAGACAAACCCTTTGGATATAAAAACCAAAATCCAACTACATGTTGTTTATAAGAGTTTATAAGAGCCACACCTAAAATAAAATGATCAGAAATGCTGAAAGTAAGAAAAAGGTTACTAGGAGAATAATGCAGAAAGAAGGCTGTATTAATTTAGAGGCAAATAGAATTTAACGGAAAATGTCATCAGCTGTAAAGAAAGTTACTTACAAGGATAAAGGAATTATATCAGGAAGAGGTATATGTCCCCAAGTGATACATATAAAACCCCATGCCCATCAGAAGCACACATTTCTAAGCTTATGTGAACCATTTATAAAAACTGATTATGTACTATTTCATAGAGCCAGTCTTAAATATCAGCAAATCTGTATTAATAGGATAATGTTCTCTGAGCATTGTATGATAACTAGTAGAGGAAAACCTCAAAAACAGCATTTGAAGAGTTAAAAAAAGATACTTCGCAATAACTGCAAGGTCAAAGACTGGTGAATTGGAAGATTTTGGAGCTGAATACATACCAAAACTTGTAGAGTGCATTTAATGGAGTACTTAGAAGGAAATGTGTATTAAAAAATGAAAAGGACTGAACACAGGTGACCTAAAGGTTCAGTTTAAGAAGTTAGAAAAAGTCATTGAAGAAATTTGAGGAAAAGAAATGCCAAAATTAAGGCTAGAAATTTAAAGACTGAGAAGGAAAAACCGAGTCTTCCTAAAGCCTAATGGAAAAGATAAACTTCTGGCTAGATATGATAAGAAAAAGGTACAAATAATGATGAAATGGATGGTAGAAATACAAACATCTTATTCAGTATACATTCAAAAGCAGATTGTTCAGAATGGATTAGTGTTTTTTTAAAGGGCATGGTTCTATATAGGTATTTTTTTGGTCTAAAGTTTTAATTGATAGAGCTGCTATGAATTTGCTAGGGGCACCATAACAAAATGCCACAGACTAGGTAGCTTAAACAACAGAAATTTATTCTCTCACAGTTGTGGAGGGTAGAAATTTGAGATCAAGGTGCCAGGAGAGTTGCTTTCTCCTGAGACCTCTCTCCTTGGCCTGCTGACTGCCGCCTTCTTGAGATGTGGAGAACACATGTCAGGCAGGTTGGTGACAGGAAGTGCTGGAGATGGAAGCTCAGCTTTGGACTTGGAATGCTTTATCACAGCTCAGTTGGGAGCTCTTGGTAATGCATGAGGTCACCCAGAGTTAGGTTGGAGATATAGGTTGGAGATAAAGGCTGAGAATAGAGCTTTTCAAATCAGCAGTGAGTTATTGGAAGACAGGAATTAGTTAAAAGAGACCCAGCTGGTGGACCAGAGTCTCAGGACAAAAGGAGTCAGTAACCTCTGGTGGAGGCCGTGGAGATGGGCCTGAAGCATGGCCCTTGGATTTGATACTAAGATAGAGGTTAGTATGTTGCAAGTTCAGAGAATTTCCCCCCCTTCTGTTGACTACATATAATAAACATCACTTAATACTTCATATAACTATTTTTAAATGAATTTCAAAATATTTGTTCATTGCTTGTATCTTGTGGTATTGGGACATAAATCAGGCATAAATCATGTTGTAAGCTAACTACAGTAAGACTGGACATCTGTGGATGGATTTTTAATTAGTAGCTCATATATTAACAAAACTTCATTTATATGCATATGCTTATTATGCTATATAGATGTGTTTGTTTTGTTATAGTTGCCTTGTTCTGTATGCTTTGAGAATTTCCGTTTGCAAAAAAAATTTAGGCCGGCCGTGGTGGCTCATGCTTGTAATTTCAGCACTTTGGGAGACCAAGGAGGGCAGATCACAAGGTCAGGAGATAGAGACCAACCTGGCAATGGTGAAACCCTGTCTCTACTAAAAATACAAAAATTTATCTGGGCATGGTGGCATGTACCTGTAGTCCCAGGTACTCGGGAGGCTAACGCAGGGGAATTGCTTGAACCTGGGAGATGGAGGTTGCAGTGATCTGAGATCGTACCACTGCACTGCAGCCTGGTAACAGATTAAGATTTCATCTCAAAAAAAAAAAAATTTAATGAGGAAGTCTTGATGTTTGGGTGTGTATATGTATGTGTATGCATTTTCCCAGAGGTCTAAGAAAAATTAATCAGGGGAAGAAGTGTATTTTTCTCTTCATTTAAATATATAATATTGGCATTATCTCATGAGTCATTCAGTGCCATGGGAAGAGGGAAAATAAGAGATGCTTTTAAAACAACAGTAATGGCCAGGCACGGTGACTCACGCCTATAATCGTACTACTTTGGAAGGCCAAGGCAGGAGGATTGCTTGAGCCCAAGAGTTCAAGACCAGTCTAGGCAACATAGTGAGACCCTGTCTCTACAAAAAAAGAAAAGAAAAGAAAAATTAGCCAAGTGTGGTGAGCATGTCTGTAGTCTCAGCTACTCTGGAAGCTGAGAGAGGAGGATTGATGAACCCAGCAGGCGGAGGCTACAGAGAGCTGTGACCATACCACTATGATCCAGCCTGGGTGACAGAGTGAGACTCTGACTCAAAAACTAAAAAAAATAAAGCAACACTGATATAACACAAACACTTTAGTACATCAGAAGCATTGTTTTTTATTTTGAAAAGGTTTGCAATATCTATTTCTGAGTGGTATTGACCTATTGCATATTTCAGCTGATTTAATATCACCGTATTTGTTAGGTTGTCATTTACAATCCTTCCATTGACACAAAAGGACAGTGTTCCTAATTTTGTCACTATAACTGTGTAAACTCTGGGTGTGTCTGTAACTGACCCCATGCAGTTGCGTAGAAACTTTGGAGGGGAGGAGGATAAGAAGAGTCTCAAATGAATTGTGAAATTTTATTCTTTGGTTGAACAATATTTTATGAGGGGAAAAATGAATATAACTGATTACAGAATAATAAAAATGTAAAGGCTACCTAGTTTGGTATCAGACGCGCCACTAATTAGGAATGTCTGTGTGAAAGTTTCATGTGCCACAGGAGTCCTGGAGCCGCAGAAGTTGATACGTTTTCAGTGAGGCACTGATTGAACAGTTTTATATATTTACAGTTGCAATCCTGCTTTTCTATCTTTTCTTTCCAGCCGATATTTAAATAAGGCCTTTCATATCTGGTCCAAGAGAGGAAAGTTCTCATCCACTTTTATAAACAATATAATATCTCACACTGGCATGGAACATTCGGCACCTGCCTGGATGCTGCTCTCCAAGATTGCTGGCTCCTCACCCAGTCTGGACTATGGCAGAATAATACAGTCCTGGGAGAAAATCAGGAGGTTTGTATCTTCTAATGTCACCACTGATGGACACTGAAGAGCTTTAGAAACAAAGCCCGTGGCTTAAGGAAGTGGGCTTTTTCACAGCTGTTCATATACAGAGACCTTCTCTTTAAAACTTGGTATAAAAACAAGCATGAAAAATATGAATCACGTTTAGCCCATTTCCCCTTTGTCCGGGTACATTAAGTGCCCTGTTGTTCCCACAGCTTGACTCCTAAGCCATGCTACCTACCCTACTTCCTCCGATGTTAATAATCCAGAAGAAACGCCTTTGTTGGCAACAGTGTTTAACTTGCTTTTCCCTTGGTGTTTCTCCTGCCCTTTGTCTAGTCAGCAGAATCCCAATTCAAACACCTTAGGACATATTCTTTGTGTGATTGGGCATATTGCAAAGCATCTTCCTAAGAGCATCCGGGACAAAGTGACTGGTGAGTGTCTGCTGGAGAATCTTTCTTGAAAATGCATTGCTGTTCATTTCAGATACGTATCTACATATATGTGTGTGTGTGTGTGTGTATAATATATACACATAATGTACACATACATACGTACATATATGAAAAATATATTTTTATATCTCTGTATATTTTTATATATATATATATTTTAAGCAGTTGACCTTCAGGGGTTTTGACTTCCTTCACAGATGCCGTCAGGAGTAAGCTGAACGCATTTCAGTGGCCTCTAGAGGTGATCAGTGCAGCCGTGGACGCTCTGCAGAGGCTTTGTAGCGCATCTGCAGAGACACCAGCAGAGGTGCAGGTATGGCCAGACTTCCCTGACCTGTTTCTGACTTATTCGTGCTTAGGCATGTTACTGGATGTGTTTCGAAGTTTGAGGAGTGTTCACTATAAATAAGAGGACCTGTAAGGATGTCCCAGCAGCTATTGCCACAGCAAGGCAAGGTTTGCATAACTAGCGTTGACATTTCCCAAGATTTGGCTGCTGAAGAGACATGGCTCCCTTAGGTGGTCACCATCTTGATTGCAGGTACAAGCGTCTTTCGTGAAGGCAGGCCTGTTGATTGTCTTTCATTTCCTGGTGAGAATTCTGCAAAGTTATCTACTTCCACAGTCATTCCAAGAACTCTTATAGTCGATTTTCCACTTAAGCAGAAGTGCCCTCCAGACCAAGTTTCTGACCTTTTGATAAGTCATAATCTTGGCCATGCCTGTCCTCTTACTATAAGGTTATACTAATCAAGTATCTCTTGGTATCATGTCCCCAAAGTTGCCTACGGCCCACAGCTAATGTTTTTATATATTCATAAGCAGAAATCCAAATCAGTGATTTGTGAGGCAGAGAATTACTTCGACTCCTTAAAAGGTGTGCATATCAGTAACTCTTAAGAAATCATTTTATTACCATGTATTTATTCTGTTTTTGTCATGAGATACACTGTTACTACTAATCATAATGAAAAAAGTTAGGGCTGGGGTTATTAATGACTATAGAAATCAAAAATTAAATAATTGCTGGAATATATTTAAGTTTTTCAAAATTAAAAAAAAAAAAAAAAGATGGCTTCAGCTGATCTCCCCAACTACCTTCCTATGCCTCCTTTTCTTGACCAAGTTCCTTAAAGAAGGTCCTTCCTTAATACGTTACATTTTCTACTTCTAACAGATCGATTAAAACAATGATTGTAACTTTTTTGCTTGGGACTTAAGACTGTTGACCTATTTCTTATGAAATGGTGTCTGGTGTTTTACTGGTTATCTATCTTTAAGCCCTTTTATTGGTGAAAGGGATACTTGCATTACGTGATTTTTCTAATCCTTTATCTCAAGACCCATGAAATTATATTAAAAACTTTTATTTTTATTTTTGAGATGGAGTCTTGCTCTGTTGCCCAGGCTGGAGTACAGTAGGGCAATCTAAGCTCACTGCAACCTCCGCCTCCTGGTTTCAAGCAATTCTTGTGCCTCAGCCTTCTGAGTAGCTGGGATTACAGGCACATGCCATCACGCCCAGCTAATTTTTATATTTTTAGTAGAGACAGTCTTTCACCATGTTGGCCAGACTGGTCTCAAACTCCCGATCTCACGTGATCTGCCCAGTTCAGCCTCCAGAAGTGCTGGGATCACAGGCCTGGTAAGACTAAGGAAAGAGTGATCAGGGAGGAATTTACATAATAGACTTTGAAATTGCAAGCCTGCCGGGCTCAATGGTACACAACTTAGTATTGGCAGAGCTTGGACTAGGACTAAGGCCTCTGACATTTTCCTAATTTTCTTTTCACCAGCACTGGGTGGAAAAAGAATCATGTGTACAGTGTGCAGTCAGGGCCTAGGAAGTCATCCGCCACTTGCTGCTGGCCAGGGCCATTAGGACGGTGGTTGCATTGTCATGAGAGCCTGTGAGGAAGGCAAGGAACTATCTTCA
The DNA here is from genome assembly GCF_048565385.1 of Saimiri boliviensis. Classification (NCBI taxonomy): domain Eukaryota; kingdom Metazoa; phylum Chordata; class Mammalia; order Primates; family Cebidae; genus Saimiri; species Saimiri boliviensis. Next base: position 25,311,714 of record NC_133454.1, on the reverse strand, counting down.
CGTTAGACACTGAGAGCTGGAAACGGGTGAGGCTTACTACTACGTTAGCAAAAACCACCACAGTTTTAATCTGTGGTCTTTGGGCATTTTTATTATCTGTTTTGTGGCTGTCATTAAAAAATTGATGAGATCTTGGACTGTATTAGTAAAAATAGTGTCTAGAATAAGAGGAGCAGTGGTCTTGTTCTTCGTCCTGGCTAAATCCAAGTTGACACATTCTATAATTCACTCAGTGACAAATTTACAAAGAAATGTTGATGAAATTGAATGTAACTAGAGGAGAGCAGTTAAATAAGGGCATCACAAAGCAAGTTATGTAAGGAACTGCAGAAGGGCCTGGAGTCTTTAGCATGGAGAAGGGAAGCCTTGGGGAGGGTAGGCTGCCTAGCTAAATTCAGATTTATGAAGGACTTTCAAATAAAAGAATTGAATTCATTTGGTATTTCCACACAACCCATCTGGACCAATGAATGGAAATTATAAGTTTTGGCAAACTGAAGAAAAAACTTACTGAGGTCTGCCTAAAGTGGAGGGGCTTGCTCCAGAGCATGTCCCTTGTTACTGGAGGTGTTCAGGAAAAGCTGCGTAAGAACTTGGAACAAACTGCCGTGTGGAGAGCATGCCAGGATTGGGTGGCCTTGTCAGCTTTCCCAGATTCTGTGATATTGAAACTTACTAGTCATACTACCCAAGTTCTGTCCTCATCGAGATCAGGCATAAGGATCGCAGAAACTCTTTGGGCCAATGTTGTGGTGGTCCAGGTTGTGCAATCTACTAAAAATTTAAGCGCAATAGTTCTTTTAAAAGTAATAGGCCGGGCGCGGTGGCTCAAGCCTGTAATCCCAGCACTTTGGGAGGCCGAGGGGGGTGGATCACGAGATCAAGAGATCGAGACCATCCTGGTCAACATGGTGAAACCCCGTCTCTACTAAAAATACTAAAAATTAGCTGGGCGTGGTGGCGCGTGCCTGTAATCCCAGGTACTCAGGAGGCTGAGGCAGGAGAATTGCCTGAACCCAGGAGGCGGAGGTTGCGGTGAGCCAAGATCGCGCCATTGCACTCCAGCCTGGGCAGCAAGAGCGAAACTCCGTCTCAAAAAAAAAAAAAAAAAAAAAAGTAATAAAGGCAATAGTTTCAAGACACATTAGGGCAAGTCAGACTAAAAACATTGCTCGTAGTGATGGCTTGCCAGGCTGTAGTACTGCTAGGCACTGGATGATGGTTAACATAGGTCCCTTCCTAAGGCACTGCAGAGGAGAAGGGGAGGTGTATGTCCATCAGCAGATGATTTCAACATAATGTAATGATTCCTAAAATAAAAGTCAGCATCAGGTAACATGGATGCAATGGGTGGAAGCACTTAGCTCAACCTAAGTATTCTGGAGTGACTTCCTACAGAAAATGTGGTCCAAGCATTCTAGAACATGATTGGGAGCTCTCTCATTCCCTTGACATAGAGGAACAGTCTGATGTGCACTAGAGGTGACCCCTTGAAGTTACTATCATCAGTAAGAGACATGGAAACCTTGTCCTTAATGAATAAATTTCAGAAGAATAGCAGCTCTTTTTATTTTATGTCTTTAAAAACATGTTTATCACATGTAGTTAATTCATCCCCTGCATAGGCTGACAAAACTACAGTTATTTCTGTATTTTTGGAGGAGCACTACTGTTACAGATCTCTGATAAATTTTACTGCATGAGGTCTTTGTAAATATTTGGCCTTTTGCCGTTATAGGGCAAATGTAGGAAGAAAGATGATATATATATACCATTCTTTATAAATTTCACTTAGCCGGTACTCATGGCTGGATTGCTCAGTGCATGGCATTGTGGTTTTGGACAAACTGTGGGAAAGAGGAAAGATAGAAAGCACCCCTGCAGCCTATCCATTTGAAGATCAGAGAGTTTCTTCTGAGAACATGTTGTTTCATGGGCAGTCTGGGAGATGTGCGGGGCGCTTCAGAGATAAATTTGACTTGCCATAGGAATTGCTGAAGCAGGTGTGTGGGGATGTACTCTCCACCTGTGAGCACCGCCTCTCCAACATCGTTCTGAAGGAGGATGGAACAGGGAATATGGATGAAGACCTGTTGGTAAGCAGCTGCTCTTCCTAACCTTCTTTCCTCTTCCATTTTATCAGTGAGGTTTTATTAAAGATGACTTTGTAATGTGCACTTTAAATGCTATTTTAAAAAGGGCTGTCTTAGCCCTTTTTAGAAGATACTTTTAAATTGATAACCTATTAATTTTTTTCTTACATACTTGTTATCGGGGATTGGGGGGTACTCAGTGGTACACATTAATTCAGTTAAATCTTATGAGAAGCCTGATTCCAGTAGGGAAAACACAATATGTGTTGTTAGGTTGGTATAGTCAAGCTTAGAAATAATAAGGTAAGAAATAATAATGTGAGTATACTCTTGGTTTGTGTGTTTGCTCTTTAACATGTCTTCCGGGCTATTTGAACATCAGACAGTAGAACTGGGGAATAGTGCTGAGTATTGCAAAGTAATGACTGCAATAAAATGAGATATTTGACAATTCAAAACACAGTTGACCTTGGAGCCCCAGGATTGTTTTCCATGGCACCCCTGCTTTAGAAACTGTCCACAACGCAAGAGATTCCTTTAAGCCAGGACAAGGACACTGAGCTGATTTCGGTGGTGGAGTGGGGACAAAGTGTATGGCAGTAATTCTGGTTCCAACATCTGACTCTGTCCACCCAAGGAAATAATGAGCTGCTTTTCGATGCCCTTTAGTACAGATCATCATTTCACCAAAACTGGCCATTTACATTAGTAGAGCACATGTTTTCTGTGTTCAGTTTCTGCTTGTAGCCTGGCTCTCCTAATTCCCAGTGATCACAGACCAAGTTTAGATTTGTTAAAAGAGAAGACCATTGTGCCTGAGGCACTGCTGTGCACGTGCTCAATAATAAAAAGCCTCACTAGGGGAACCTGGACACTTTAGGTTAAGAGGGCCAGGGAGTGTAGCACAGGCTTGGCCCACGGTTTCTAGAGGGTCTTGTTCTTCTCATTTCTGCCCACACTAAGAAAAATGCTTATTATGGTCCGTGAGTCCTGTCCCTACCCACACCCCCAAATGTTTTCCAGCTGTTAACTGTATCATCAAAATCTACCCTTCAGTCAAAATGTATATGGAGAGGTTGTACCATATATGCATAGTCATTCATGCTTCTTTAAATAGAATTTAAATTTTTTCTTTGATGAAGAGATATAGTATTTCAGGATTCTTTTAAGCTCATGTGCTTTGTATTAGCTTTCTTACCCTAGAATAAGCTTTTATTTGACATTTTACTATTCAGTATAATCCCTCCATTTGGGGTGTAAATAGAGAAAGAACAGTATTACTTAGTTGTTAAACTGAATGTTATTCATAAACAGTATGGCAGCTGCCAGTAGGTTTTGGATGGTGTCTACATAGTAAAATAATCCGGAAGGCAACTTGAAAATAGGTTTCAAAATGTAAAATAGCTTTAAACACTCTTTACCTTGGGTTTTACTTCTGAGGAAAGAGAACGGTAATTAAGGATACACAGGTGTGCACCAGACCTAATAGAAACATTTGAAAAGCAAAACAGCAGCGTCAGTGTTCATTCATAGTGGGATAGTGAAGTAAGTTACGATGACAGTCCTAGTTTTAAAATGGCATACTTACATAGTCATTAAACATATGTGTCATAGATATTGGCATGAAAGGGTGTCTAATATTCAAAGTAATCACTGCAGACTTCAAAATGCTGATTGGTAAATGTATAAGAAAAGTAAACACAAAGCCATGTGACTGTAGAAGCAGTTATACACAAAAACAGTAATGATGTGTCTGGGTGGTGGGATTATAGGTAGATGATTCTGTATCCCAGTTTATCCAAGATAACCCTGGTGTACCACCTGTTATCACAATGTAATTACTAATAGCACCCCCTTTTACTTGCAGATTTGTCTAGATTCAGGTGATAAAATTATATGGTTGCCCTAATTTTGGATGAGTTTTATTGCATAGGGACTAAGTTTTTACAATAGCCATGTATTTTTATGAAACAAAAAATATTAAAATTGTTTTAAATTTGGGGGATAAAGAAAATACTCTCTTGGCATGTCCTCAATCTAGCTAGAGCTCACTTTTCTTTTACCTTATTTTTACTGTAAAACCAATTCTCTTTGTAGGTCAAGTACATTTTTACCTTAGGGGATATAGCCCAGCTGTGTCCTTCCAGGGTGGAGAAACGCATCTTCCTCCTGATTCAGTCTGTCCTGGCTTCACCTGCTGATGCTGACCATTGTAAGGCATTTGAAATCATACCCTGCACCATGCATGCCGTTTGAAGGTTCTGTCAGTAATCCTTTCTCCTTTCCCTGCAGTACCACCATCTCAAGGCAGCAGTGATGCCCCAGCCTCTGAGCCACCCTCCCAGGTCAGAGGTTCTGTCATGCCCTCCGTGATTAGAGCACATGCCATTATTACCTTAGGTAAGAAAAACATGGGAGAATGGGGCTTGGCATCAAGTTCTGGGTGTAGCTGTTGTCTTAAGTAAGTCCAGCCATGAATGTGTCAGGGGTTGCCAAGCCTGTCCGTGTTTGCTCTCGGCCCGTGTGGTTTCTAGAGGCAGCTCTGATAAGAGCGCTGAGCTCTGCATAACCACGTGCTGGTCATGACAGCCCTCAGGCTGATAACTCCCCAAGACAGTAAGACTCAGGTACTCTCTTGAGAGTCTAGAGGAAGCCTTTGTTTTTTAATAGGATTATGTTAATTTATTACAATTATACCTGTTTCTGTAATTATTTTCAATGCTTTCACTTGACTTTAATATTCCTGTAATTTTTTATACTCAAAATGCAGCACCATGAAGTCTATTCATCCAGGCACTGCACTGAGTTCTGGAAATGAATAAATAAATGTGAAGTTCAAACCATAAAAGGAAGTGGTTTATTTAATACTTTCCAGAACTGGGTAGATATTTCTCCATGAAATATCTATTTTTAATCTTGAAAACACTGACCTCTGTGCTGGAAGTCGATTTTTTTTCTTTAGTGTGAGTGTATATTTCATGCTACGTATGAGTTATTAATTTTTTTTGTAATACTAGTAATTTTTCAAATACCCAAGAATTGCAAAACATTTCCCAGGCACAAAAGAAACACACAAACAGAACTCAGCAGCCTTTCCAACTGTGAACAAGAAAGAAAGAAAGGGGACATGCATTCTTTCCTATTGACCTAGGTCAGATTTTCAAGTTCAGCACGGGGTATTTAGCATCTGTAGAGGATATGTAATAAGCAGGAGTAAAACGTTTCATCTCTCAGGCCTTGCTGATCATTTTCTAAGTAAGTGGGATAACTGCAAAATTCAAATGTTGACTTTAAAAGGAAGATGAGTTCACAGGTATAAAGGAACACCCCGTGGTATATAACTCCTGGGGGAGTTTTTCTCCTTCGGCTATTTTTATTCAAATAGTCAAGATGGGTCTGTCTGCCTTTTGTTTTTTGTTGTGTGTGCTTGTGGGAATGATGTTTTAACTTTGATTAAATGGAAGCCATAGCAAGATGTATCTGGAGAAAATGTGGGAATGGAATTAGGATTTAGAATAGAGTCAAGACCTCCTCCTGTCTTCTGTGCCAGGTAAGCTGTGCTTACAGCACGAGGATCTCGCCAAGAAGAGCATCCCAGCCCTGGTGCGAGAGCTCGAGGTGTGTGAGGATGTGGCTGTCCGCAACAACGTCATCATTGTGATGTGCGATCTTTGCATCCGCTACACTGCCATGGTGGACAAGTATATTCCCAACATCTCTATGTGTCTGAAGGATTCCAACCCGTTCATCCGGAAGCAGACGCTCACCTTGCTTACCAATCTCTTGCAGGTGCATAGGAGGGTTCCACCTGTCCTTTCTCCTCCACCATTGCTTCTGGTTTGAGGGAATATTTGAGTGGCATAGGAAATGTGCTTGCTGTGTAATGGAATCCAAAAATAATTGTCTCATGACTGGTCTAGAATATTAATTACCCTTCTGATATTCAGCACAACCTTCTCAACAGTGTTACTAGTGAATTTTCATTTTGGATCTTTGTTCAGACATTCTGTCAAGCAGTGTGAAGTTTCAGTTTGAAAATAAGTACCATGTAGAGAAAAGCACATTCAGTAGACAGGTAGTTCTAGTTCGAATTCTGTTATTCTTCTTTAACTTGGACAAGTCCACATTTCTCAGATCTAACTTCTTTGTTTATAAAATGGGGATCATAGTCTTTGCGCTGGGCCCTGTGAGTCTAGTGGTATGTTTCTGTGTGCAGCAGAACTTAGTGAACCACAGACCTCTACAGAGCATTATATTTTTATACACATTGAGAGTCCATGTTTGGCCTGTAACAAGGAGAAAATAATACTTGATTTTTAAAGGGAAGGGCTTTCACTTAGATTGTATGTCTGTCCTAGTATGTTCTGTATTCTCATACATCATGAACTCTGTTGTAACTAGAGGGTGGCAACATCCCTCTAGTGCCATGTGCTTTGAGTCATATTTCCCTGGGGTAGAAGGCTGCTGCTGTTCTGCGCGTGTACTCTGCACTATGTTCTGACAGTTGGGAAGTGTGTGCCTGTGTGCTGAGCCAGTGTGCCAGGGACCGACCATGTGGTGGGTGGAGTGTGGCTGGGACCAGTGAGGATTGCCCATGACGATGCACTCTGAAACATGCCGGCTTCTCTCTGTACAGGAAGAATTTGTGAAGTGGAAGGGCTCCCTGTTCTTTCGATTCGTCAGCACTGTGATAGATTCACACCCAGACATTGCCAGGTAAATCGTTTCCTCACATCGGACAACTGAACAGTTTACCTCATTTCTGATGTATGCTGGATTTCTTTTCTTTGAGATTGGTTGAGAGTTACGTCAGAGTCAGTGAGCTTTTGGTAGGTGCCAGAAAAATTAGCAGATTTTTAAGATACTATGCAGTATAACAAACCTTGATTTTGCACACAATTTAAAAGAAAATGGTAGATTCATCATTGGATAATCTCAGCATTGACTGCATTTGCTGACAGTGTTTGCTGTTCCTGAAGGAGCATGAAGAATAGTTTATGCCTGTTGTATTACACCATATAGAGGAACAGCCACTATTGATTTCACTGTGTTCATCTCTAGGCAAAAATTTAAAAAATTTTAAAAAACAGTTAATTTTGATAAAGAGCTGAGACTGTAAGTGCGGAAATTTTAAGGAAGAAACAAGGAATTAAGGTAGAATTGCACAATGTGGAATCAAGTGTAGAGATGACAAGACCCCTTGGAACTGGCATTTCTTCAGACTTGTATGGTGCTGGGGAGTGACTTTGGAAATACTAATTTCTATCCTGCTGTCGTTTTTTTAAAGATTTATTTTCAAGGCTTTGTGAGATGGTCTAATAGAATTTGTTACCCTAGAGTTTGTTGTAACAATAATTCTTATTAAAGCAGGTCTGCAGTTGGAAAGTAGCATGTTGAATGCCATGGCAAAAGCTGCACAGTGGGAGGAGGGGAAGAGGTGTGTCCAGAGCTCATTTGCTGCGAATGGCTGATAACTGTGGGTCCCTTTGGGTCTAAATATAGCAGCAATAATTTTGTCTCAGTTCCATTTAGCAGCGGTTTCCGCTCAGTTTTCTGTAGGTGTAATTTTCCAAGGGGTAGAATATTTCACATGACAAACCAGTGAAACTAACATTCTACTTACTGCTGTGTAAAGTCAGAAGCAAAAAGCTAAGGCTGCCACTTTTTTTTTTCGCTAGCTTCGCACACCTTCTTACCTTTACAACGTGTCCACTATACTGACTCAGGGATCTCTACACAATGCATGGCCCAGGAGCAGCTGTAATCAGACAGGCTGGGAATGCTTTCAGGTGATGTACCTGGGAGCTAAAATTGGTTACTTAACCTGAATTTCCTCGTTTTTCCTCACGGTTGTTAGCTCCTATACTTGTGTGTTAAAAATAGCATTGAGCCGGGCGCGGTGGCTCAAGCCTGTAATCCCAGCACTTTGGGAGGCTGAGGCGGGTGGATCACGAGGTCAAGAGATCGAGACCATCCTGGTCAACATGGTGAAACCCCATCTCTACTAAAAATACAAAAAATTAGCTGGGCATGGTGGCACGTGCCTGTAATCCCAGCTACTCGGGAGGCTGAGGCAGGAGAATTGCCTGAACCCAGGAGGCGGAGGTTGCGGTGAGCCAAGATCGCACCATTGCACTCCAGCCTGGGCAACAAGAGCGAAACTCCGTCTCAAAAAAAAAAAAAAAGCATTGATCAGTGAGTAAATTACGTGCAGGATTTGCACATATGAGTATTCAGATCGATCATCAATCAAATGAGAGGATAGATAGAGATACTTTACAGTGTAGTAAGATTATCAGTGCTAACATTTTAATACTTCCACCTTCATCTTTCCCTTGTATGTCTGCATTTATTTAAACCATAGTTCAAATGTAGACCATGATTTTCAGCTTTGAAAAGCTGATGACTACGTTTGCTTACTAATTTAAATTAGTCTGTTCTTTGAATTTTTTTCTTTTATTTTTATTTTTATTCTTCCGTGTAATAATTATACATATTTATGGGATAGAGAGTGATGTTTTGGTACATGTGTAGAACATGTAATGATCAAATTGGGGTACTTAGCATACCCACCACCTCAAACATTGATCATTTCTTTGTGTTGAGAACTTTCCAAGTCGTCTCTCCTCTCCTGGCTTTTTGAAAATAGTGAATTATTGTTAACTATGTTCACCTTACAGTGCTGTCGAGCATTTTAGCATACTCCATCCTGTAATTTATATTTGTTAACCAGCCCTTCTGTGCCCTTCCAGCCTGTAATCACCACAATTCTACTCTCTGATTCTATGACCCTACCTTTTTTTAGCTCTTATATATGAAGACATGTGGTATATATCTTTCTGTGTCTGACTTTTGATTTTTAGGCCAAAGGCTATACCTGTCTGCTATGTTAGACTTATTATTATTATTATATTATTGTTATTATTATTATTTTGAGACAGGTTCTCATTCTGTTGCTCAGGCTGGAGTACAATTGTGCAGTCATGGCTCCCTGCAGCCTTGACCTCCTGGGCTCAAGTGATCCTCCCACCTCAGCCTCCCAAATAACTCGGACTACAGGTGCATGCCATCATACTCAGCTAGTTTTTTAATTTTTTGTAGAGACAGGTTTTTGCCAGGCTGGTCTCAAACTGCTGGGCTCAGGCAATCCACCCACCTTGGCCTTCTGAAGTGTTGGAATTACAGGCTTGAGTCACTGCACCAGGCAACACATTTTTCACGTGTATCTGCTAATGCAGGCCTTATGAAGAGACTATGTTTTACAGAGCCTATTGAAATTTTTTGTGACTTTTTTTTTTCTTTGAGGTTCTGGGTTTTTATTAGTGGAGCCAGTAGTCCCCTTCCACCCCAGCCCAGACAAAGCAGAGAGTGAGTTGGGGGTCTCTGTGTGGGGTGGGAAAAGGTACCAGTGTCTCTCTTCCAGACATAAGCACCATTTGGACTACAGATAGAGTCTGGACAGTCGGGATGGAGGGCAGATACAGGGCTGCAGCATGGTGGGACCGCCCCAGTCCTGCTGTCCTCCAGCAGCTTAGTAGCTGGGGTGCTGTGGATGATGAGGAGTTTCTGTCTGGGTGGGCCAAAGGCAAGTAGCTTAGACAGCTGGGGGAAGGGTTTCTACCTCTTTCATACAGATCCAGATCTGCTCCCCATCAGCCCCACTCAGCAGCACATGCTCTGTAAGTCTTCATCTATCTGTGGTATCTCACAGAGGACATCCTGGACCACACCCTTGCTGGCCTCACCATCCCCTGCCTCCCTGAGGTCTGGGGTATCTGGAGCTGTGAGCACCTCAGCTGCCCCCACTGAGTAACTGTGAGGTTGGGGGCCTCAGTAGTCACAGCCCCTCCACTGGAATTGGAGAGCTAGCTGGCCACAGGCTGCATCTGCATGATGGCACTTCTGGCAAGAGGGACTGGAGCTGGACCCCACTCATTTCTTACAGCCCTGCCTCCCCATCACCCACATTCTGTAGAATGAGGCTCTGCTCATCCCTGCAGGTTTTTGTTCTGTGCTCTCTGTATGACTTTTTTTTTTTTTTTTTTTTTTTTTGGAAACAGGGTCTCACTCTGTTTCCCAGGCTGGAGTGCAATGGAGCAATCATGGCTCACTGCAGCCTCAATCTCCCAAGCTCACATGATCCTCCCACCCCATCCTCCCAAATAGTTAGGACTGCAGGTGGGTCCCACTGCAAGTAGCTAATTTTTCATTTTTTATAGTAGGATCTCACTGTGTTGCCCAGCTGGTCTCAAACTCTTGGGCTCAAGCAGTCTTCTCACCTCAGCCTCCCAAAGTGCCAGCCAGGATTAGGCATGAGCTACCACCCCTGGCATAAATGACTTCTTTTTTTTTTTTTTTTTTTTTTGAGACAGAGTTTCGCTCTTGTTACCCAGGCTGGAGTGCAATGGCGCGATCTCGGCTCACCGCAACCTCCACCTCCTGGGTTCAAACAATTCTCCTGCCTCAGCCTCCTGAGTAGCTGGGATTACAGGCACGCGCCACCATGCCCAGCTAATTTTTTTGTATTTTTAGTAGAGACGGGGTTTCACCATGTTGACCAGGATGGTCTCGATCTCTTGACCTCGTGATCCACCCGCCTCGGCCTCCCAAAGTGCTGGGATTACAGGCTTGAGCCACCGCGCCCGGCCCATAAATGACATTTTTAATTGCTCATATAAACCGCAAATTTGGAGGCTACAAAATTGTATGATCTGTTTTCCTGTCTGCCCAATAGGTAGTGGCCTTGTAGTCACAGGGTGGCAGCCAAGCAATAAGCAGATGATTTTAGTTTAACTGGGCACTGCCACAGGAGTGCAGAGAGGCAGGGCCAAAAGCTTAAGGTAGGAGAATGACTCAAATAATGGACCACTGAGATAGAAAAGGGGGCAACAAGAAGGATGGCGTGGTTTGGGAGAAAAGGAAGCGAGCACTCGACTGTCTGGAGGGCTTAGTGAAGCCGTGGAACAACCCGATGGGGTGAGGGAGCCAGGAGCCAGACCGCTGGAAGGATTGGCAGGGCAGCCGTGCATGGACTCTTTGATCTCCACTGTGGCAACTGGGTCCAGGGCGTTGCTGCCACTGGGGACATTGGGTCCAGATGGGAGGGTCACTGGAAAGAAGGAAGCCAGGAAAGTAGAAAGTTAGGGCATCCAGTGGCTTATCTGCATGGACATTAAAGACACGGAGTCCTGCGGGGATTTGGAATGGAGAGGAAAACCAGGACCCAGGTAGCAGAGAGGGCAAGAGGCAGGTGGCAGGAGCGCCACAGGGAGGCGGAGGCGGGGGCCGTCTGCAGGTGCCACAGCAGCCTGTGTGCGTCTTAACCAGCATCCTGCCTGCACTTCCCGTGCTTCAGCGGACCCGTTTCGAGCTGTCTGCCAGTGTCAGAACACTGTTGGCAACACACTGTCTGGTCCACACGCTCCATACAGGCTTCCTGAGAGGCACGAGTTTGGTTCTCTTACGCCGTACTCCTAGCACCTGAAAGGGAACATGAAACTGAGCAGACACGCAGTGAACATTTGGTGGGTTTAGGCAGGAAAGCACTGGCGGTCTGGGAAATGTGCTCCTCATCCTCTGACCGAAGGATGAAGCAGCCTTCCCTTGGGAGGGCTGACAGAGAACTGGTGTGCTCGAGGACAGCCAGCCCGCATTCATAAAGAGGAAGCATAGAGTGCCCTGAGAGTTGTCTGTGGAGGACAGGGCCTGATTCACTGTGGAACCTGGAGTGCAGAGTACACGGAGGAAGGAAGCAGCAAGTCAGGGACGACGCGGGTCTAGACAGACCATCACAGGCGCTTGGATTTGGGGTGGCAGTCAGGGGGAACTAGGGTGTAGGAAATACTGCTTCAAGCCTCAAGTGGAATTCTGGCATACATGGGTCTGAGCCCCAGTCCTTCCCTGAGGTAGATCAGATGTGCTTTGTAGGCCAGGTCAGGAACATGAGTTCAGCAACAGCAGCCTTTACTGAGCAGACGCCTGCTTCAGAATGGCATTCGGCTCATGAAGAAACCTGAAAGAAGTCAGATTTTTATGTTTCCTACTAAAGCTGAAAACAGAAGTGGACACAGAGCTCTTCCCTTGTGGCCTTTTGGGCTGTTGGAATATTATGGATTTCGATTCTTAATAAGAGAGTAGTAACTTCCTTTTACAAGGCTGTAACGAGGTAATCACTCAGATTTAGCTGGTGGACCATATAATGCATGCAGCTCACACTGTGTGAAATCTCTAGACCTCATCCCTGAGTTAGTGGTGTGGGTGTATGTGCTCCTAGAAGTTGTCCTGAGGGCTGGGGAGAGGATACTGACCAAGCTCCCAGCTTACTAGGATTCCCTGAGAGTCATGGAGGTTTCCTAATCCACATACCTGGAGAGCGCTGCCTCTCTTCACTCTGAAGGAATGTTCTAGGAAGCATTACCTGGAATGCTATTTTCTCCTGACTCTTTAGCAGACAAACAAGAAACAAAATAGTCCCTCTTCACCAGTCAGAAAGCTTGCAGGATCTGTGTACCTTAATCTCATCAAGGCTGAAACTTGCCCTTTGAATTAAGTTCCAGTGAATATAGCAGCCAAGATGAGTTGCAGTCACACATTGGCTGTGGCTTCCAGTTTCTCTTGCTGGAAAGCTCTTGACTCCGTTTTCAGTGCTGAGCATGTGAATCTGGCGTGGTTTTATGTTGCTATGGAATTTGTCTAGCTGATGCAGCAAGTTTTTCACTAGGGCTTAAACTCCACGGTATCGTACCCGTTGTTGGTTACCTCCACCCATGTGTATTCTTGACCTAAACTGCATAGATTGGCATTTGACATCAGGTCAAAACTCAGAGTGAACCCTCATCTTGTGGAAGGTTTGCTGATTCTGGCTTTACGTTTTCATTTACGTGACTTCATTTCTGAGGAGGAAGTTCACATAATGTAGAAACTGCCGTGCCATAGTAGATGACAACAGTAAAATGCACAGAAGATAAATTCTTGTTTGTTTAGTGGTGTTCTCCATTCTTGTCACAGATGGTTTACCACAGTAATCCTGGTTTAGAAAGAACTTCATCTGATGCTGTGACCTTTGCCTTTCAAACAGGGTCATTAAACAACATAATTTGTAGAAAATAAACTGACTACTCTTAGATCAGCCAAGTACTTCTAGTTGTCCTTAAGTGAATTTTGACTCATGGAATTCCTTTTATTAAACAGAGTTTTATTTAGTTTGTTTTTATATTTCTTTTTTTTTTTTTCTTCTTGAGACTGTCTTGCTCGGTCGCCAGGCTAGAGTGCAGTGGCACAGTCTTGGCTCACTTCAACTTCTGATTCCCTGGTTCAAGCAATTCTCCTGCCTTAGCCTCCCAAGTAGCTGGGATTACAGGCACATGCCACCATGCGCGGCTAATTTTTGTATTTTTTAGTAGAGATGGATTTTGCCATGTTGGCCAGGATGGTCTCCATCTCCTGACCTCGTGATCTGCCTGCCTCAGCCTCCCAAAGTGCTGGGATTATCGCCGTGAGCCATGTACATGGTCTCTTCACGTTTGTAAGTCAGGCTGTTCCTTTATTTCCTAGGTGAATAGTCAAGGTGTAATTATCTACAGTGGAATTTTTATCTAGGCTTACTTCCATCGTGATTTTTCATCTACCTTCTTTGATTTTTAATTGCTGGGCTGTGAACACAAACTGAGTTGAATTTTAGCATAAAGAACACCACTAGGGGAGACAAAGGGTCAGTCTCCTATGTGGTCCCAATGCCCTCGAAAGCCAGTGTCTGCCATTTGGACAGTCCTTGACACTGGTACTTTCCCAAAGAGAGCTGACTGGTGCTCCTGTGGGTGGAGATTGCATTTGAGCTCTGAAATGAAATCAAAATACTGGTCTTGGCAATGTGAGTGGATCACAGTGAGCCTGCACCACGTTAGTTTTGACCTCTAAGCAAAAATCAGTGCTTTGGCATTCTGTCACCTACTATCATGATGAACAGAAACTCTCTGGTGGCCTGTAGTCAAACAGTTGCCTATTTTCATCTGGCACTGGAAATCTTCATTCTGCTGGGGTCCTGGTGGCGTCTGTGACCATGTGTAGCACTGCACAGATGTGTTGAGACAGAACACCTTTGCAGACCCCCTGGCAGCCTCAGACGGCCTTCACAGTTGTGTTAACTACACCTAACACAGTTGTGTTAACTACACCTCCTCTCTGGTGGGAGGGGAATGCCCAGGGCTTGCTGGTGATTCCAAAGGGAATTGAGTCCATTGCTTTGCGGAGGGAGTTTGTCCTCCTGACCCAAACTCTGAAGCTCTTGTCATTAATCCCTATTATTGAAAAAAGTTCCTGTTACTAAAATTGTTTTTTGTTGATAATTGTGGGTGACAAGCTTGAGGTTGGGAGGTGAAGGCCAGATGTCCCTTTTCTGGTGACCATCGTCATCGTATCAGCCTTAAAGACCACTGGCCTCTAATTGCAGAAGCACTTTTGGGGTTAAGTTGGTTGACTACTTTCCCCTCTTCAACTGCAGTCGGATAACAACACCTTGTGTCAGTTTTGAAAGGAAACCTGGTGGAGAAAATGCTCACACTGACCTTGGATTAGAAAGGAAGCTGTGGAGCAAGGACAGACAAAACAGCTGAATTTCTGTCTTCTTTGGATCCGAAGGAACTGTTTATTGCGATAGACTTTGAATCCCTACCCTTTTGCACAGCTGTCTTCTGCTCAGCAGAGTTCTTGGTGTATTCAGAGGCTGCTGGTACATAGCAAATGCGTCTCCCTCTTCGTTTCTCTCACCTTTGCAGCTTTGGGCAGTTTTGCCTGGCTCACCTGTTACTGAAGAGGAACCCTGTCATGTTCTTCCAACACTTCATTGAGTGTATTTTTCACTTCAATAACTATGAGAAGCATGAGAAGTATAACAAGTTCCCGCAGTCAGAGAGGTCAGTGAAGCAGCTAAGGAGCTCTCCTTGTATCTGGGTAAGAGCCGAGGGCCTTGGGGGAAGTTTTGCTCTTTGCATGTAGTGGATAGACATAGACCCTGCCCCAGGTCTTTACTGTGGCCTGACAGGATGGCGTCAGAAGAAGCTCGTCTCACAAGCGAGTGTCCCCTCCCCAGGCTCATCTCACAAGTGGGTGTTCAGCTCTCCCTAAGTTCATCTTACAAGTGTATGCACCCCTTTCCCCAAGCTCATCTCAAAAGTGAGTGCACCCCTTCCCCCAATTGCTTCCTAAGGACAGTGCCTGTGATGGGCATCGGGTTTCTCTAGTGCACTCGAGTCTTTGGCATGCAGCTTTGAGGATGCAGTTAAAATGTAGGGTTAAATCCCTGCCACCCATGCCCATGTGATGCAGTAAAATTGGCTTGTTCTGCCACAGGGAGAAGCAGCTGTTTTCATTGAAGGGAAAGTCAAACAAAGAGAGACGAATGAAAATCTACAAATTTCTTCTAGAGCACTTCACAGATGAACAGCGATTCAACATCACTTCCAAAATCTGCCTGAGTATTTTGGGTAAGCCCAGTGCATGTGGGAGAAAATGTGTGTGTTTGCAATTGAAATGCTCTGTTGATGATGGCCTAACAGGTCTCTAGCAAGGGGGACCCTGGCACTGCAGGAAGATTCTTGTTATCTTGTCCTCTGGCATCAGCTGTGCCCCAGTCAGACCACCCTTGCAGACCCCCGGCAGCCTCAGATGGCCCCCTGTTGTGTGAATTACAGCTCCTCTCTGGGCCAAAGCATTTCTCAGAAGCTTATGTATTTTTTCTCTCTCTCAGCATTCTTTGCTGATGGCATCCTACCCTTGGACCTGGATGCCAGTGAGTTACTCTCAGATACATTCGAGGTCCTCAGCTCAAAGGAGATCAAGCTTTTGGCAATGAGATCTAAACCAGACAAAGACCTCCTTATAGAAGAAGACGACGTGGCCTTGGCAAATGTAGTCATGCAGGAAGCTCAAAAGAAGCTCATCTCACAGGTGAGTGTCCCCTCCCCAAGCTCATCTCACAAGTGTGTGTTTAGCTCTTCCTAAGCTCATCTCACAAGTGTGTGCACCCCTTCCCCCAAGCTCATCTCAAAAGTCAGTGTGCTGCTTTCCTAAGATTATCTCACAAGTGAGTGTTCAGCTGTCCCTAAGCTCATCTCACAGGTGAGTGCACCCCCTCCCCCAAGCTCATCTCACAAGTTGAATGTGCCACTTCCCTAAGCTCATCTCACAAGTGAGTGTGCAGCTCTCAAAAGCTTATGTCACAAGTGAGCGTGCCTCTCCACTTAAGCTTATGTCAGAAGTTCATGTGCAGCTCCAAGCTCATCTCACAAGTGAGTGTACAGCTCCCTTAAGCTCATCTCACAAGTGAGTGTGCAGCTCCGCCTAGCTCATCTCACAAGTGAGTGTGCAGCTCCCCTGAGCTCATTTCACGAGTGTGTAATTCCCCTAAGTTCATTTCACAAATGAGTGTGCAGCTCCCCCAAGCTCATGTCACAAGTGAGTGTGAAGCTCCATAAGCTCCTGTCGCAAGTGAGTGTACGGCTCCCCTAAGCTCATTTCACAAATGAGTGTCCCATTCTTCCTACCATCAACGGGCTTTCCTGTTCTCCCTGGAATCCTGGTGCATGCCCTAGTGCTGACTTCTTTCTTACTGGTGGCTTTAACTCTTGCCATGTGGTGACAGTTCTCAAATCTGTTTCCTGCTCCAGTGTTTCTCCTGAGCCTGAGTTCAGGTCCCCCTGCTGCCCGGACATGTTCCAGGTGTCTCTGACTTATTCTGTCAAAACTCACTCAATCTTCTCTTCTTTCTGCTCTTCATCTCCTCTGTCTCCTCATTTTATGGTGTTCTTGCAGACTGGAGTCTGGTGTGCCAGGCTGAGGCTTTTGTTGGCAGCAAGTGGAGAGTTTGGATCTGAACGATTCTGGGGCAGAACTTGGCTGCCACTGTTTTTCTCCTATCCTGGATTGCCAATGTGTATTTCCTACCCGGCCCCTGAAGGCTTTGGACCCCAAGGATATAGACTCTGCTCATATCTTGTCCCAAGATCCTGCCCATTTTCTCTTACCAGTCTATCTCTCTAGTTCTGACCTTATTTAAGCTTATGCCATTTCCATGGTTTCCTTATCACCCTTTCTGTTTCTGGTTTCTTTCTGTCACTGGCCATGTACCACCTTGCTGCCAGAGCAGTCTTTCTTAAGTACAAATTTAATCATTTTATTGTCCTACCTGAAACAGACCAAAGGCCTGTTGACTGTGAGGGGTGGCAGAGAGCTTTTGGGTAATAGATGGTAGGTGG
The DNA here is from genome assembly GCF_048565385.1 of Saimiri boliviensis. NCBI lineage: Eukaryota > Metazoa > Chordata > Mammalia > Primates > Cebidae > Saimiri > Saimiri boliviensis. The sequence continues at coordinate 25,294,370 of NC_133454.1, read as the reverse complement.
TCTGTGCTGCTGGTTATTCAATATAGACTTTTGTCAAAGTTCATGGAACTGTTCATTTAACATGGGTAAATTTATTACATATGTTATACTTCACTAGTGAAATCTTTAAAAACTATGCGGGTGACTTCCTATCTTCTGAATAAACCCTGATTCTTATTTTTCAAGGTGAACAGAACTTCTGGTGTGCCTTCAGCCTTTCCCATACTTCCCTCCATCCTCACCTGTGACCTGTGCACTCCAGATTGCCATCTGCACCTCAGTTGTGAGCTGCATCCTGCTCCTGTGCCCTTGCCTCTGGGTCTAATGTCTGCAGCACTCTCACCCACCCATCCTCCCTTCCCCACACATCCTGGGACCACCCATAGCATGGCCATGTACCCCTTAGGCATCCCGCCTCCGTACGGAAATTGCCTAACACCCTGCCTCTTGCACCTATTCCCTTAGGACACTCACTGTGTAGAAGCAGCTGGAGGGCAGGGATGCTTGGCTTCATTTTGCATCGCCAGAGGGTTAGTTCTTTGCCTGGACAGAGAAGGTGCTTGATAATACTTGTCAAGTGATTGCAAGGAAGCCGCTTCTTAAGACTATTCCTAAACGTAACATCTGCTCACATCTGGGTGTGCTAAATTGCTTATGTTGTCCTCCTGTTTCAGGAACTCTGATGAGACGTTTTAGAAATGAGTGGTTTACAAGTAAGAAACATATACTAGTGACTTTAAATGAGAAGGAAAAGAGTACTTTCGGCCGGGCACGGTGGCTCACGTCTATAATCCCAGCACTTTGGGAGGCCGAGACGGGTGGATCACGAGGTCAAGAGATCGAGACCATCCTGGTCAACATGGTGAAACCCCATCTCTACTAAAATACAAAAAAATTAGCTGGGCATGGTGGCGCACGCCTGTAATCCCAGCTACTCGGGAGGCTGAGGCAGGAGAATTTCTTGAACCCAGGAGGCGGAGGTTGCAGTGAGCCCAGATTGCGCCACTGTACTCCAGCCTGGGTAACAAGAGCGAAACTCCATCTCAAAAAAAAAAAAAAAAAAAAAGAGTACTTTCAGCTTCAGGAAGATACATCTTGTATATGTAGGCTACTATAATGAATTTTTTTTTAATTTAAAGAAAGTTACTGCAAAGTATTTATGGTTAGTGATCATTCAAGGTAGATTGTGAAGACTTGGTCAAATCCAGTAGTATGTATATATACATTCATAGTATTCTGTAGATGTGTACAGAGAGAGAGACAGAGCTGGCTGTCTTCAAGCCTGGCCATTTTTAGACCATTGTTCCTTCAGCAGCAGGACTATAAAGCGTCCCTCTGGGTAGCCAGAGCGAGCTGACTTGTGTTCCGAGGAGAGAGTGTTGAATGGAGGACTGAATGTGGAGCCAGAGCCAAGGTCTCTGAGGGGCTCTGTGGAGATCTGGGGCTTTTGCCAAAAGCTACTCAACATGTTTCTAATTCCTTTTCCCCATTTAGAAAAGAGGAGTAGTATTTGTCCTCACCCTACCTTACGAAGCCTTCAGAGTGTTTTGAGTTAATGCTTACAAAGTCTCCCAGAGAAAGGCAGGGGTCCTCTGTACCCACCGTGTCGTAATGAGAAGTAAACTAAACTGATGCAGTGTGCCAGAGTGGCTCTGCTCCAAGACCTAGATCAAGGAGAGGCTTCGTCTTTCAGAACTTCATACATCTAAGACGTGTCTTTGTGTTACCAGGTTCAGAAGAGGAATTTCATAGAAAATATTATTCCAATTATCATCTCCTTGAAGACTGTGCTGGAGAAAAATAAGATCCCAGCTTTGCGGGAACTCATGCACTATCTCAGGGTAAGGGTGGAGCCTGTGCCTTCGTGCTCGCTGTCCTACCGGCTCATTAGGATCTTCTGCCAGTTATGGCAGTGCAGGCGGTCAGTGAATAATTAGAACCCCAAATTCTGCAAACGCAACATGACCTTGGTAACTGTTGTGGAGCGAGGGGTTGGCTCTGGGTTCTACTGAAGCTGCTCCTTCCCTGGATATACAGCTCACTGTGCCAAGCAGGTCTTCCCTTGATGGAGTTCGAGTCCATCTGGAAGACGCTGCCCGCTGGGGTCAAGTACACAGTCATCTTCGTTCATGCTGGTGGGGGTAAGATGAAAGTGGGTCTTCGGGTTTGATTTCAGGGTGCTTACCTTTTGCGCTGACTCAGATTGACAAGGTCAGGAAATCACTGCTGTGCAGCAGCTAGCTGCCTTAGGGGCTGCCATCACTGGGCTGAATTCTTTGATTCTTTGTCAAGCAAGGGGAGACTATGAGGAGCCTGGTCTGAGCAAAGCCAAGAGGTGTTGACTTGCAGGGCAGACCTAAGTGGGGCCTAAGACCTTTCTGGCAAAATCTTTTACTAATAAATAAACACAACATAGTTTTTATTTAATTCAGCAGTTATTTCTCTGTTCACATTATGTGCTTTTCTTCCTCAAAAAAAGGCTACAATTTTTTTTTCCAAAAAAGGTTGCAATAAAAATTACATTGAATATAAATTTTCAAATAGCTTTTTATCATAGGAAGCTAAGGGAGGAAAGGTACTCTCATTGTAGGAGAAAAATAAAAACTTTCAATTATTCTTGTATTTATTGCCCTGCTTTAGATCTCAGAAAGGAAAAAAAGAGCTTAGATTGTACGTAGACTACATAAACACTTAAGAAAAATAAGTCTTCTTCCTGCTTGTGAGCACACACCCAGAGAATGGCCACATGCTGTTTGTCAGCAGCTCCCGGGCATCTCTTCATTGGCCTGTGGAACCCACTCCTGCTGGCAGCTGGAAGAGTGCATGGATTCCTTCTCTTTGCTGGGACTTCCCTCCTAGTTGGAGCCGCAGTGTTTTTTCCTGCCTGTTACCGTTAGGTAGAATGATTCTTTCTCTTAGCAAAACAGCCTTGCCCCTAGCAGCCCTCTTTAAGACCTAAGGATGTTTTTCCCCAGGTATGAGAAAAGGATTTCTGTAAAATCTTCAGAAGAAGACGCAAAGATGGGATTTGAGCCTTAGTTTTAATCCCTGGAGAACCAGTGGGTAGGCCAATGTAGACAGATGAACAGTTTTTAGAGCCACGGCATCCTGGAACTTGCCCCAGAGGCCTTGAGCATGTCTTTCTCCCATTGGGAACCTGGGAGGTTGCCCATTCAGTGCCAGATAGCCAGGATGGTTCCTAAAAGACACAACAGTTAGTTGCTCACGTGTTCACCTGCTCGTGTGGCCAGTGGTGTTTGCTCCGAATATACCATGTACCTGTTAGTTACTCGAGTGGAAATCGGTCATGTCAGTCTTACTGTTCCTCCTGTTAGCTATCAAGTCATGTTGGAGGGCTTTTCTCTTTTTTAAGTTCCTGGGTACATGTGCAGGATGTGCAGGTTTCTTACAGAGGCCAGTGTTTGTCATGGGTTTAGGGCCTATTTTTTTATTCAAGAACACATTAAAGGATGCTTCTGGGTCTGTTTTAGGAGGTGATGCAGGATTACCGAGATGAGGTCAAGGATTTCTTTGCAGTTGACAAACAGTTGGCGTCAGAGCTTGAGTATGACATGAAGAAGTACCAGGAACAGCTGGCCCAGGAGCAGGAGCTAGCAAAACATGCAGATGTGACTGGTACGGCTGGAGGTGCCGAGGTGGTGCCTGTGGCACAGGTAGGTGTGGGGCCCACTGCACTGTGACCTGACGGTCCGGGTTACTGTCTGCTACCTGCCTGTCGTTTGTCCAGCGCCTCTCAAGATCTCCGACATCGGAGGTGAGTCAGCCCAAAGGCCTCGGGAGTGCTGCTTTTGGCCGTTCCCTTGTGCCTTTCTGTCTGTGATGATTTCCTGTGCTCTGGGCCTCCCTCCCATGACGATGTGGCGCGGGAAGTGAGCTGGCAGCAGCAGTAGCTGGGACTGCAGATCCTGGGTCTGCCGGGGTGTGTCACTGTGTTCGCATCTTCCCCCAGCACGCCCTCTTTAGAGCAGACCGGCCCATGGCCCTTTCTCAGAGTAGCTGCCGCTCACTGCACTGGGGAACGCCTAGGTCTCCTGTAGGAAAGAGCGATGCGCACAAAGCAGCGTACTCCTTTTTCTCTGCTGCCATGCCACAGCACCTACAAGTGGCAGCGTTCTCAGGGTATTCTGTTTCTGAAAAGGAAATTCAACTTACTCAGAGCTGATAAGGCTTCAAAATACACTACTATGGACTTACTCAGTATACGAAGATTCTGTTCCAATAAAACTGTTAAAACAGAGACAGGGAATGGCTTGTACACTGTTGGTGGGAATGGAAAGTAGAACAGCCACTGTGGAGAACAGTATAGAGGTTCCTAAAAGACTAAAAGTAGAGCTGCCTTATGAGCCAGCAGCCTCGCTGCTGACTGCATAGTCAAAAGAAAGGAAATCAGGACGTGGAAGATATGCCTGCCCCCACCCCCATGTTTATTGCAGCACTGTTCACAATAGCCAGGATTTGGAAACACCCTAAATGTCCATCACCGGATGAGTGGGTAAAGAAGGTGGGGTGATTGACACAGTGGAGTACTTTTCAGCCATAAACGTGAAATCGTGTCATCTGCTGCAACATGGATGAACCCAGAGGACATTCATTCTATTAATGAAATAAGCCAAAGACTGTATGTTCTGATTCACATATACGAGCCAAAAAAGTGGATCTCGTGGAGTTAGAGTGGATGTTGGTTGTTACCAGAGGCTGGGAAGGGGTGGGAAAAGGAGGGGGATGAAGAAAAGTTGCTTAATGGGTACCAAAATAAAGTTAGGTAAAAGAAATAAGCTCTAGTATTTAGTACAGAGGAGATAGAGTTTAACAGTTTACCGTGTATTTCAAAGTAGGAGAATTGGAGTGTTGTCAACACAAAAGATACTCATGTTTGAGGTGACGGAGATCCAGTTTACACTGATTTGATCGTTACATTGTACACATGTATCAAAATCTCACGTGTATACCCAAAACATGCACAACTACCATATGTCAATTTTTTAAAACGTAGAAAGTGTTAGAAGGTACATACTGTTTATCTTCTCTACCAGGTTGGTCCATGTTTAGAAACAGTGCCAGCTCCTGCTGGCCAAGAAAATCCCGCCACGTTCCCTGCCGTGAGCCAGCCCTGCACACCCAGGGCAAGTGCCGGCCACATGCCAGTGTCATCTCCTACACCTGAAACTGGGCCGTTGCAGAGGCTGCTGCCCAAAGCCAGGTAAGGAAGCCCTGGAGGCCACCTCGGGGCTGGTTCTCTGTGGTGATGTTCTCAGAGGCGCCCCTGCCATTCCCACCAAGCATGGCAGAAAGGCATCATCCTTGTCTGGCCTGCCGTCCCGCTCCACACTGGGCCCTGGGAGGTTTGAATGGGGGTGAGGAATGCGCCCGGCTGGAGGCCCCCGGGGACACAGTGCTGCACTGTCGCCTCCGCAGTGGTCTGCGGTGAGAAAGTGAGCGGCCGCGGCTGTTCTCCACAGGCCCATGTCCCTGAGCACCATTGCAATCCTCAATTCTGTCAAGAAAGCAGTGGAGTCCAATAGCAGGCATCGGAGTCGGAGCTTAGGAGTTCTGCCTTTGACGTTAAGTTCTGGAAGCCCAGGAAAAACGTGCAATCAGGGTAAGACTTAAGTTTGGTGCCATACATAGTAGAGCATTTACAGGTCAGGAAACAGAACACGCCTACTTCTCATTCCTTTCAAAATAGTTTCTGTTTTCTTATCTTTAAAACAAATCACATTAATTGGGCTTTTAGGATCATGGGTAATAAAACAATGCATATTTATTCTAGGAGATTTGGAAAACAGAGTGAAGTTGAAACTCACCCATGGCGGCGAGGCGTCCCTTCCTCCAGCCATTATGTTCCTCTTACACGTGTTTTGTCTATGGAATTGTGATCTGTGTGTGCAGTTTTATGACCTGTTTCTCTGCATACTTAAGTCCGACGCAGTAGACAGTTCCCATGAACTTTTCTTTCAACCCTTTGCTTCCGATGGCTTCATGGCATTGTGTCTGTGGAAATAACTTATTACTATCCTGTTCCTTGAAATGTTGGTGATTTTCAATGTTTTCGTATAAACATTGTCACAGTAAACCTCCTTGTACATATAGCCGTGTATGTATGTAATCCTTGGGATTAATTCCCAGCAGTCAAAGGCCGTGGATGTTTTCAACCTTTGGATAGTGTGGAACTCCTCCCTCACTCACGCTGAGTTAGAGTCCTGCAGGAGTGTCCACGTCCTACTTAAAGACACTGCTTTTGTAATTTCCCATTGCCTTTGCTGAGCTTTCTAGACCAAAATTGGTCTGGTTTTCATTTTTATTTGTTTGAATCCTAATGAGAATGGACACTTTTTCTCATGTTTATCATTTATTTGTATTTCTTTCTGAATTGCCTCTTTCTACGAACATTTTAAGTACTAGGGGTTTTAACTTTACATCTTGCAGGTATCTTTTCTCGTTTGGGGGTTTTGTTCTTTGTTGTTGTTTGCGGGTATTTCTGGACATCTACATCTTCTCTGCTTTATCCTAGTGTCGCCATACAGCTTGGAGCAAGAGTCGGATGGCACAGTCGTGCACATGACCAAGCGAGCCATCAGCACCCCCGAGAGTGAGTAACCGATCGGAGTACGCGGGCTTCTCCGTCTCTCCTGCAGTCGCCACGTGTTGGCTGGAGTTGTAGCATGAGACGCCTCTGGTGCAGGATAGTCCTGGCGGTCAAACCCGTGCGAGTGCATTGCTGAGATGGAGTGTTTCACAGCGACCATGGTAGCTTGATCCACGAGCACTGAGTGAGAGTGTTGTTCCATGCAGTCAGTCAGACGTCACAGTGGCCTGCGGGCCCTCATGGGGCAGACGTCAGCACCAGCAGGTGCATGCCCGCTCTGCAGCTGCCAAGACAGGACAGCCAAGGACCTGCCCGGAGCCTGTGTCTCATTCCCCTCTGTGCTTTTTTCTACTGTCTGTTCTTTTCCTTTTATTTCAAAAGAGAGGTGAGTTAGGAGAGTTGAATATTTTTTCCAGTTCTCTTGTTTGATAGCTTTTTACTGTCTCCCATCTTACAAAAAAAAACATTCTTTTGAGAAAAACTCTTACAGGAAGAACAAATTCTTCCTGCCCCAAATCCATGGAATAGTAGCCAGGCCCTGCCTGCCGTGTCCCTGCGTGCCCCTCACTCTGTGCCCGGCTGTGCCTGGTGCCCTTGGCAACCTGCATCCAGCCCTGCGTGTCCCTGACCCTCCTGTGGCACTGATCACCTCGTTGCATACTCCACACTCTTCTTCCAGGGTCCTCCTTGGCCGTTCCACTCCTCACTGTCTCCACAGGGCCCGCCACAGTGCCTGGAACCTGGGAGGTGGCAGACATCTCCTCCTGGAGATTTCTGGGAGGGCAGAGCTGGGCGCTGAGCCCAGGCCTTCTGGCCCCACGTCTCGTGCCCCTTCTGGAGCCTGTCTCCCGGTCCTGTCTGCAGCAGGGGAAGACAAGAGCGTGCTAAGGTGCTTTTCCTGGCAACCGGGCAGCAAGGTGTCATGCTGTTCCTTTAGTCACGCCTTCAGTCGGCTCACATGTATGGAGCACCTGCTGTGTTCTAGCTACTTGAATGTTCTGTCACCTGATGCTGTGATCTCCTAGAATATTTAACAGGTTAGAGGTAATTTTCATCCAAATCCCCTTATTAAGGGAGATTGTCCCACCCCCACCCTCAGACGACTACTGAATCATGATGGCATTTGTCATTAAAAGCAGTGGGTAATTTGGGATCCTGCGTCGTGGACAGGTGCGATGTTCTGCGTGTTGGAGCTTGCTGTATGTTCGATGTTTCTGGCTCAGGAGCATCAAGTGCTTCTATTTTGGCAGTGAGGCACCATATGCTGAAGAAACAGGGAGAATGCATCTCATTTGAGTTGTGCTCATCCTGTGAGCCCCTGATGTCAGTGCTGGGTTGGTTTCCTAGCAGCCCGTGTTCCTCCGCAGTGCAGCCTGGCGGGGAGTGTTCGTACTGCCCTCATTTGCATGTGGGGAGCAACGCTTTGTGCTGGGAGTCAGGCGCCCCGGTGTCATTGAGTCGGTGGAGGACTTGTTCTTGCTTCAGGCTCTTGGACATAGCATTCCTGTTGATGCAGTCTCTGTCCATCTCTCTATACTGAACCAGGAGGAAATGCTTGCAGGGTCTCCTATTAGCTCTCCTTCCTGGGAGAATTATTAGGTAGCCTAAAAGCACTCAGTGCTGTTTTCTCTGTGGTTTATATGTCCAGATTGTTTGGGCAACTTTTAGTTTAGGTGGGGGTGACTGTCAGGAAGTGTCTCAGCTCTTCAGAGCTGGTGGGAAAGATGCCACCCAGTTGAGCTCTGTGGTGCATCAATTCAAAGTGGTGTTGCTAGACAGAAATGAAAATTACTCAGTTTTCATGCTAGGACTTTCACTGAAAATCTGTGGGGGTTTTAGCAAGTCCCTCTTACTGTTACCATTCGGGTGGTACAGACGCTGCTGCCTTTGAGTCTACGCACAGTGCACGGGGGATGTCAGAGCCCTGCACCTGTACTTCTGTAAAGATGGGAGACTAATTTTTTGGAGCACATTTGGGCTTCCAAACAGGAAGAGCAGCCTGTGTGTAAGGAAGGGAATTTCACGTGACAGCACAAGGAGAGACTTCACAGAAACAGAATAAGCAGATCTGGCAGTGATGACAGAATTCTCTACTGTTGTCTGTTAATGGCACTCAAGTAGCCATCAGGTACACAGCGCTAGGCTGATGAGCTTTAAAATGTAAATGGGAAGACACAGTCCGTCCTCAAGACACCGTGTGCAGAACATGGAGAGCTCTGAAGCTGCCTCCTCGCGTGTGCTTGCAGAAAGGCAGCAGGCTCAATGGCACCAGCAAGCAGCTGCCCAGCCCTGCTGTTCCGGGGAGTATGCTGATGGCAGCGTATGCACCGGGTACAGCACCACCCGGGAGGGGCAAGGCTGCACTACCCGGGCCTCCAAGCAAGGGTGGCACGTGTAGGCAGATGGGGCGGGCAGCAGAGGAGCAGAATGTGCAGGCAGGGCGTGCTGAAGAAAGGGATGCAGGAGGGTGGACGTGTGTGCACGCGTGTTCACCTGAGCATAATAGGTAAGTCTGCAAAGGCAGCTTGGGACCAGCTGAGACTGAGGGTGGACTTCAGGCTCTCCTAAAAACACAGAGCCATGGAGGTGTCTAAGCAGGGCAATGAATTTACCAGCTTCTTGATTAAACATAACCCCAGTGATGCAGGGATGATGGCTAGTTAAGTGACAGTGGCCACTAACATCTATTCAGCAGTGGCCTGGCAGCCAGCACCATGCTACGCACTCAACGTAGAAAACTTCATATAGTCCTGGCAGCCCCCAATGAGGTAGCTACGTTTTTATACCCACTTAGATGAAGAAACCTGAGGGTCTCAGAGCAGCTCGCACAGCCGCTAAGACACCGAGGCTGCGGTGGAATCTGCTCCTAAACTGTGTTCTCCTGCTCCTGAGGGCAAACTGGAGGGGGTTCGTCGGGGGCAGGTGTGATGAAAAATCAAAGGCGAGGGGTGGGGTGGACTGAGCCGCTCCTGGCGCAGCTCAGCGGGACAGGATGAAGCGACGACTGGAGGTGGAAGGGACAGGACTTGGCTGCTGATTGCACGTGGAGGAGCTGCGCACGGTGCCCCATTTCCGGCTTGCATGGTCCATTCACTGGCTAGAAACGTAGCAGGGATGCGTGGTGGCGCAGATGCAAGGAGTTGAGTGTCCTCGGGGAATCTGGGTGAGCCACATAAGAAGTGTAATGAGTGGGGCAGGGCGGTCACTGGCACAGGGGCAGTCATGGAAGACGGGGTGGGAGGAAAGCCAGAGGCGCGAGGAGTGAGGACTAGGGTTCGGCTGAGTGCCTAAGGAGGGCTGCGGTCAAAGAAGGGAGTCAAGAGAGATGGAAAGGCGTGTCCCCACGAGGGGCCCTCAACACTGCCAGGCCCTGGGACAGGGTCCCATGGAGGTCTGAGGGCCACCACTCAACACTGATGTAGACACCGTGCCTACACCACATGGACGACTAGAGCAGAGATGCTCCGCCTTCACTCACAGGGTTGTCCCCTTTTTGTAGAGACCATCAATGATGTCACTTTTGGAGCAGGGGTCAGTTACATCAGGACTCCACAGACTTCTTCAACAGTCAAAGGCAAGTTCTTGGTTTCCTCCTGGGCTGATACATGAGCTGCCTTTGAGGTTCTGGGAAAACTGAATTTGTTTATGTTTGATTCCCCTTCAGAGAAAACTGAAGCCTGGAGTCAAGGAAATGACATCTTATGTTTATCATCGCCCGATAAACCGTAAGTTTAGCCATGTTCCTTTTGAGCTGGGTGGTCTTGTCAGGGTTTTTCTGAGTTCCAGAATGACTGCAAGTGTCCTTTCCCTAGGCCCCCACAGCCTCAGCAGTGGAATGTGAGGTCTCCAGCCAGGAATAAAGACACCCCAGCCCGCGGCAGGAGGTCCCTCCGAAAGACCCCTCTGAAAACAGCCAACTAAAACAGCGCATCCCCACCAGTGTCCAGGAGGCTAAGAGCCCTTGAGGAAGCGGTCTCGTGTCCTCCATCTGACAAGGCAGCTGGGTCACTTCCCACAGCCCGTGGGCAGCGCTTTGCTATGGAACACGAGGGCTTTTCCTCCCTAGGGGCCTGGCACTCACCTGCATTTGGCCGGCCAGCCTTTTCTATTCTCTGTATGATGTACATGGTTAAACACTGTAAAATCATAGAGATGTGCCAGATTTAGAAGCCTTATCTATTTAATACAACTTTATTCCATTTGAAAGCATCAAGTCCATTCAGGTAAGCTATTATAATCTGATCTGTAAGGAACACAACTTTAAAACTTCAGCTTTCTTTTATATAAATCAAGCCTCTGTTAACGTGTTTGAATTCCTTATAGTACATATTTTCCCATCTGTAATGACCAAATTTTGATTCTAAAATTTTTTCTATTTATAATTGTAATTTTTTACAAAAAGTGTACAGCTTTTTAAAAGTAATAAAGCTTTAGCATAAATACAGCCTTCCAGTAGTCAACAGAACTTTTCTGTTTTTAGAACAGAGCTCTTATTGGTAAACATTTTAATTTTACATTAAAGCACGTAAGAGGAATGAAATCAAATCTTTCCTGTTAGGAAAAAGAAATGATTGTCCTGAAGGGCAGCTCATCCGCCCACCTGCTTCTGCGCCCACAGAGAAGCCATGTGGTTTCTGTAACAGGCATAAACACCATCCCTGCCTGGACAAAAATGACTTCGTGGCCTCCCTGAGGGCCGCACTGAGCCGATTTGTGGAGCCCTCTACTAAGGGGTGCTCCTGTGACGAGGGAATGACTTGAGTCCCTTCTATTAGGACTATCGCAGTTGGTTTGACTTCTTAATCCTAGTATTACAAAAGCAAAAATACAAAGTGATTTTGTGCATTGGTTGGTTTTGGGGATGGGATGCCACTGAGCTCCGCCCACTGCCATCCCACGTGGGAACCGTGACACAGGTGGACTAGGTGGTGGCGGGCACAGCGCTGCTGTGCCTACGACCCAGGCACGACGTCCCTCGTGGATAGATCGTAGCATTTCTGGTGTGCACGCCTAACCACTGAAATGCTGGGAAGAAGAGACAAACTCAACGCTAAGAGCAAACAAGAAAGAATGAAGCGATGTTTGGGTTTTTTTTAAGTTTTTATAAATGAGGTTAAACAAATACCAAATTATAGGTGTGTTAGTACAAGTCTGTAATATCTATGTACAGCAACATCCATCCCAAAGGCAGAATCACAGCCTCGTATGGGCCTTGGGTCGAGTCACATTCATATCTTACAATACATGAGTGTTCCTAGTCTGTTATAGGCAACTACTTCCCAGACTCCACCTTCACGTCTCTCTACTTCGTCAGACCTGGTTCCCATGGCACTAGTGTAGAAGGTTTTAGGGTATCAGAAGAGGGGGCAATAAGGCCACCCTCTCACTATGACAACCAAGGAGGAGGCTGGAGCGTTACTCCCCTACACTGACTGAGGGTGGGGAGCCATCCCTGTCCACCAAGGTGGCAGTGGAGGGAACTCCCATGCCCAGCATCCAGGATGCCATGCAGAACACGCCATGGAGCACCGAGCCACTGCTGGAGCATTTCCTCCCTCTGCCAGGAGGCCTGTGGCAAAGGGTTTCACATAACTACAAGAAGTCAACATAGTCTCATGTATGCAGTTAAAAAAAGCTGTCAACGTATAAAAACTCAAGACACTGTAAGCTGAACGACCAGGTGACTAGTGAGAGGCATCCCTCGGGCACACGGTGGAGTGAGGTGCTCCTCCTCAGCAGCTCCTTGCTTTGGAGCACTTCAGTCCCGAGTCCAGCACGGCAAGGCATGTGAGGCTGAGAACACCTGCTCTTGAGGACTCAGGCTTCAGAGGGATGTTTCCCCACAAACTGAGCAGTGTCTCCGGCAGATGAAACATTTTAAATCAAAATTAGAAAACTGCTTTTGATTGAGGCATTTCACTTTCCTCACTGCCAGGCCTTTCACCTGCCTGCACCACCCGAGGTTCCTCAAAGGCTGGACTGGCCGCCACTCCATAATGGTTTGTTATGAAATGACAACCTGTGGCGTCTGCGTGCTTTCTCTGTGGCAAAGAGGAACAGTGGAATCTATTTTAAAAATATTATTGTAGTGACAGACTTGATTTCGCAATTGCCTTTGGTCTTAGTCTAAATAATTAAAACAAACTTTAAAAACAATAGCAGTGGGGGCTGTATTTTGTAAGCCATCCGTAACCAAAAAGGTCTGTTGTGGGAGCCCAAAGCTGGGACACTACATGGAAGACACCAGTGTCCCTGGAGTGCCCACCTTAGCGCTGTACTGGATGAAGCAAGGGCCAGGGCCACGGGAGAAAAGCTCACGGGCACACGGCCAGGCTCAGTGATGCCTGAGCCTCCTGGCAGACAGCAAGGCAGTGCTGAGCTAGAGTGGGGCGCCTGGTGCAGCCCCAGGAGCTGACTGACGTCCATCTATGTACATCTGAGGGCTTCTGGGCGGCCTCTGGGTACACACCGTCCTGTTCATCTCAGGAAGAGGCAGTTCAAAGCTAACCTGGGAGGTTTCTTTTGGAGAGATGCAAACTGATTTCAACATTGCTCAACTGTAATTTTGAAAGGTTTCCTAAGCAACAGTGGTTTGATGTGTAGACAGCCTAAGTTCTCTTGGAAAAAAGGCTAAAACTTAGGTGAGAAAATGAACATTGCAGTAAGCTTCCACGAGAGGATTCCTTGGGTAATATACTCTTAATTATTGATATTTTCCAATTTAACACTAGTTCCGCTTGGAACTTCTACCTTAAGTTGAACTCTTTAAAAAAAAAATAGGTTATTTAACATTGTATGACAATGTATTTACAGTTTAAATAGAAATTTTCTTTTCAATAATCAAAATATATCCTTAGCAAAAATTTAGATGTAAAATTTTATAAAATAAAGACCCATAGAAAAGCACATTTCAGTACCATTTCAGACTTAGCCTAAGACGAAGGTTTTCCTTAAATCCTGACACTGTTGGACAAGCAGGGTTCCTCAGGCAAGATCCCTCTTCCAGCAAGCAATTTGCTTCCCGATTGTGGTTGTTTTTATAAAATGCTGATCCAAAAAGCTTCTCCACAACGGACACTGCAACACGGATCAGCAGAGCCTTTGAGAAGAAACTGCGGTGGCGTGTATGGGCTGATGAAGTAAGGCCGCTGCCTACGAAGCCTTTTGTGGGTTCCCGCCAGGACGTGCTCACTGCTGGAGCCACACCGCCACCTCGCCCCCTCACAGGGCGCTCGCTGTCCAGGCTTCACAGGACCCAGCACAGGCGCGTTTATGTGAGCACGCTCTTTAAGATCACCTTAACACTTGTGGGAATCAGGCCAGAAACCCAACTCAGTGAACGCACGCAGTTTCTCTTCCTTTGTTTACATTTACGGTGTCCACCTTGAGGAGAATTCTTTTATTCATGTGGCTTGTTAGAGTAAAAAGAGTAGTGGTCAACTTTGGCCAAAACAAAAAGCTTCTGCATGAGTGTCTAGCTCTGTCCAAGTGCACTCAGCTCTCGCTGCCTTGACAGGAGTTTCTAGTAGAGGTATGTGCATGTGTGCTCTTGGCCACACTGCGGCTCTCAGATCAAAAACGATGACTTGTGTCTGAAGTCGCCCTGCAAAGCCAACACAGAGTTAGAGCCATCAAGGGGCCTGGTGGCAAGAAGAAGAAACACTAAGACTAACATGAGCTAAATACAAATCAAATCATCATTCTTTAAAAGTACGATCACTAGTGCTTGCAAAGCACAAATCCCGTTAGTGTGTGTGTGTTACTGTGAAGAGGCTGAGGAGCTCAGGAGCTGCGTGATCACTCAGACGTCTTCCTAGGAGACCCACACGGTTTCCAAGGAGGAGTGCTGTTTTTCCTGCTGGGTTCACCTAGATTTCCAGGTTTACTAAATCATTACCTCCTCGTCAGTCCTGATGTAGTTAACTCCATCTGCTTTCCCTGGGTTCTTGTAACTGTGAGGAGAAGAGGGCATTTTAGCCACAGGGTCGTGACATCATTGCCAGCTTGAACTTCCCTTTTTTCACAGAAGGTAGGCTCACCTTTCTCCATCCTGTTTACTGCTGATGAAGTAGCCGCGTCTGTATGCACAGCAGATGCCCAACGAGATCAGGGCCAGCACAGCAAGGACAACCAGCACCCCCCCGATAATTCCGCCAATGTTCAGGTCATCTGAAGCAAAGGAGGTTTGGGGAAAGCCATGACACACACTATCTGTTCTTTAAAAGGACCTGCTGTGCCTCCTTCCTTCACTCCAAACCCGCTTGCCCCCACCCTCTCGGGCCTACCCAGCTAGAAGAGACAACACTTAGACCCTTTCCAGCCTAGAACATATAGGACACCGTGACTCCTGACATCATATGTAAAAAGTACTGAGACTTCTACCGTTGAAATGCAGTTACACGGAAAACTATTAAAATGGGCTTGGTACCGGAGGCTTAAAGATCCTCGGCCGAATGCCTGAGAACCTAACTTACGGAGAAAATGCTTCTAACGACAAGATTAGGAGCCAGGATCCCAAGGGAGAAAACATCCCTAATTTCCAGGGTCTCCCTTTGTTGTGGATTGCTGGAGAAAGTTAGTTTCAAGCCCTATTACAAAGTAAAAAATCCTAGGTAAGAACTCGAGCTTCGTCTCCACTGGCTGCCTGACCTCTGATCTATAAGCTCTCTGAGAGGAAACCCCCTGGAGCCCTGTTCTCATGTCTGTATACTGGGCAAAGGCACTGGGGTCACCTTCATATGGGGCTCTGCCAGCTCTTTAGGCAAGCAACACATGGAAAACTATGCAGGGAATTTGTCAACAAGAGCCAAGTAACTTGGAAGCTTTTAAAAACTCTCTGTATTGGTTCTCAAATATGAATGTACACTTAAAAATCAACTTGCAATTTTTTTTTTTTTTTTGAGAGTCTCGCCCTGTTGCCTAGGGTGAAGTGCTGTGGTACGATCTTGGCTCACTGCAACCTCTACCTCCAAGGTTCAAGTGATTCTCCTGCCTCAGCCTCCCAGGTAGCTGGGATCACAACAGGCGCCCACCACCACACCTGGCTAATTTTTGTATTTTTAGTAGACACAGGGTTTTGCCATGTTGGCCAGGCTGGTCTCGAACTCCTGGCCTCAGGTAATGTACCCACCTCAGCCTCCCAAAGTGCCAGGATTACAAGTATGACCCGCCACGCCTGGCCATGCAAATTGATTTTATAATGTCAGTTCTCAAGTTTCATCACTAAAATGTCAGTAGGCTAAAATAGGTTTGGGGCAAAACTTCAGGAGAAAACACCGTAAAGCAGAGGTTCTCAGATGAGACAGATGAGAAGAATCCCTTGGAATGCTCGTCTTGCACACAAACATTTGTAGCATATGTCTGAGGTAGGCTCGCATCTGTAAGTGAAACAGTGATTCCAGATGGAAAACACTGCTCTGGGGGGAGCTGCAAATAGGGAGGATTCAACCAAAGCTCCTGGCTGGGCACAGTGGCTCAGGCCTGTAATCCCAGCACTTGGGGAGGCTGAGGTGGCAGGACTGCTTGAGGCCAGGAGTTTTGAGACCAGCCTGGGTGACATAGTGAGATCCCATCTCTATAAAAAATGAAATTAGCTGAGCAGTGTATGTGCCTGTTGTCCCAGCTACTCAGGAGGCTGAGATGGCAGGATGGCTTGAATCTGGGAGTTCGAGGCTGTAGTGACCTGTGTTTGCACCACTGCCCTCCAGCCTGGGCAGCAAAACAAGACCCTGTCTTTTTTTTTTTTTTTTTTTTTTTTTAATTAAAAAAACAAGCTTCCCAAGTGATCTGGACACATCCTATCTGTCTGCAGCCTCCTCTCAATACCCCCCGCCCCGCCTTTAGGGGAACTAGAGCCCTGAGATAATATTATCTCTAGGGGCTAAAGCTCTGTCTGCAGATAAAATTACTGGAGCTAAAATTCTGTCAGTTTTCTACAAAATGATAATAACTGGATAAATTTCTGGAGACCTCTAAACTGACAGTAAAATATTAAATTTGGAATGTTCTATTCACTTCCCAGTCTTGTGATGAAACCTTTTGAAAAAGAGACTCACAGACTTCCATCTCCTGCTCCTCACACCTGGCTGAGCCTGCGTCATTGGAAGCAATGCAGTAATACCGCCCAGAGTCGTCCTTGTGAACAGCACTGAACACCTGTTTCAGGGAATGACAAGTAGATAATTGGGCCAATCACAAGGCAGACTTCTGAGGGCACATCTAGCTGGGTCCAGAACGAGGTTGACACCCGCTTGCTGGCTTTTGACTTCCCCGTGGCTTCCCCGGCACTGTGCAGGTTCCTCCCCGATCCACTGCCTGATACCTGCTGAGGGCTCCCCAACGACCAATCCCCTTGGGACTGGAGACCCCAAAGCCTGACAACATCCAGGATGTGAGGTGGAGCCTTGCTTTTATTCCGGTAAAGGAGCTCTTCAACAATGTCTGCTCCTCAGACAACATTTTGGCAAAATGAACACACAGGGCCCTATGATAATCTGTCTGATGACCGTGTGGAGCTGGACAGTCCACAGACCAGAAGGTACCTCCGAGAGAGACGCACGCGTAGTGAAAGCCTGGTGTGGCTTGCTGGCCAGGTCACTGCGTCCCGCCTGTTTGCTTTCCTCCCCCACCTCCCACCACCACCGCTGGGTTATCCTGAAACAAATTCCAAACACCTTCTACCCACAAACACTTCGCTATGTATCTCTAGAAGACTTGAACTGTATCAATCATAACCACAGTACCTTTACCATGCCTAAAGCAATTAACAGTTGCTTAACAGATCACCAAATACCAGCTAGTAATCGAATTTCCCTGATGGTCTAATGACTTTTACAGTCGATTATCCACATTAGGACCCCAGCAACATTTTTAATATCCCTCTTCAGTCTCAATCTATGGTTTCTTTCTCTTCCTTATTTATAAGGAAGAGAAAGAAAGATAAAAAGGAGGAAGGATAAAAAGGAGAAAGATAAAAAGGAGGAAGGGTCACTTTTCCTGTATGATCACTAACATTCTAGACTTTTAGCTCCTGTCTTATCAAGAGTTTCACCATCTCTTCTAATAACTCTTCTTTCCACAATAAGCATCAATTGCCCCAACAAAGACATCTCCGTCCTCACCTCTTAGAAGAGAGCTTACCAGAGTGCCTGTTTCAGAGTTGAGGTGGAAAGAGGAATTGCGGAATCTGGGATTGGCTCTGGAATCCGTGGGCAGCGGCACATCATTGCGATACCAGCTGTAGTGAGGCCGGGGGTGGCCCTCGCTCTCCTGGCAGTGCAGCATCGCCATCTTGCCTACTGGTACAGCTTTTGGCACTCTACAGACGGGGGTCACTGGCTTCACTGCAGGAGAAGAAGAGGGTGGTGTTTGATACCTCAGCGACAAGGCTCCATTCTTATTAACGCCCACAAGAAATCAGCTCCAAAGACAAGAAAAGCAATCGAGGGCGTGCTGCGCCACTGCCGCTCCCAGGATCCCATCTGCAGACTGACCCTCCACCGCTGCCTCCTGCCCTCCCGTGTGTGAAGGCGCCTCCTCTAGAAGGTGGAAGGAAGTGGCAGGAGCTTCACTTCCCTCCTCAACTTCTGCCCCAGCTCAGGCAGTCTCGGCTCTCAACAGTGCTCTCCCTAAGCCATGTGAACCCCTCAGGGATAGAGTTCTGGACGGAAAGAAACCAAGATACAAGCCGATCTCTTGCCTCCTATGGCTATAGGCTCACGAGGTCTGAAAAGGGCGGCGATGTCTCGCCTTTGCATGAGCTCCTACCTTGCACAGTTAACTCGATCATGATCTCATCAATTTCCTTGCGGTCATTTCGAGCAACCACCTCACAGCGATAAAGGGCTGAGTCTGTCCGTGTCACATTCCAGATCTTCAGGGATGTCTTCCCCAGTATTTCTGCACGACCTACCAAGACTCCTACAGAAAAGACATGAGGCACCAAAAAACTCTTTAAAGGTATCTCTGCCACTTGAAGAGGGTAGTTTCTGGAGCCAGAACTGGATGCCACAGCAAGGAAGACTGTAGAGCAGTTTTTGCTTCTATTCCTGTGTAGAGAAGTGAACTCCCTGAGGACCGGAACCAGGACCTATTCCCATCTGTAACCTAAGCACCAAAATAGTTCCTGCTGTGCAAGATGCACTCGTTACACTCGTCTCTGTCGTTGAAGCCAAGAACCTCACATTCTCTTCCTCATTGCCAGGAAGGACCACCCATAAAACACACACACACACACACACACACACACACACACACACAAACAAACAAAACAAACCCCACCATTTGAGAAACAACTCATGTTCCATAAATGATGCTGAGATAACTAGGTATCCACATGCGAACACATGAGGTTGAACCTCCCCCTCACTCCATATACAACGAAGACCTAACACAAGTTAAAACTAGGCTGGGTGCGGTGGCTCATGCCTGTAATCCCAGCACTTTGGGAGGCCAAGGAGGGCAGAGGTCAAGAGATTGAGACCATCCTGACCAACATGGTGAAACCCCGTCTCTACTTAAAACAAAAAAAAGTGGCTGGTGGCGTGTGCCTGTAGTCCCAGCTACTTGGGAGGCTGAGGCAGGACAATCACTTGAACCCAGGAGGCAGAGGTTGCAGTGAGCAGAGACTGTAAAACAGAGTGAGACTCCCTCTCAAAAAAATAAACAAGAAAACAAAAAGCTATAAAACTCTTAGAAAAATGCATGTGCATAAATCCCTCATGACCTTGGATTAGGCAATAGTTTCTTAGCTATGACACCAAAAGCACAAGCACATACTAAAAACAGTTACAGTGGACTTCATCAAAATTAAAGACATTGTGCTTCAAAGCACAAAAGCAGGTGAAAACACAACCCACAGAATGGGAGGAATACGTGCACATCCCATATCCAACCTCGCGTCCAGAGTATATAAAGAATTTACAACTCAGTCATAAACAGACAACCTAATTAGAAAACTGGACATAAGGGTAGGTGCAGTGGTGCACACATGAGGTCTCAGCTACTCAGAAGGCTGAGGAGGGGGGATTATTTGAGCCTGGGAATTCACATCTAGCCTGTGCAACATAGTGAGATCCTGTTTCCAGGGGGGAAAAAAATTTTTTTTAATGGACGTAAAATTTGAACGGACATGTCTCCAAAGAAAACATACAACTAAGACCCTCAACATCATTAGTCATCAGGAAATGCAAATCAAACGCACAAGACATCACTTCAGACCCACCAAGATGGCTGGAATTTACGAAGTCAGACAATCCCAAGTGTTGGTAAGGACGTGGGAAAACACAGTGCGGCAGGAATGTAAACCCATAAAGCAGCCGTGAACAACGCTCTGGCAGTTTTGTAAAAACTCAACATGCAACTACTCTAAAACCCAGCAACTGTACGCTTGATCATTCATCCCAGAAAAATGAAAACCTAGGTTCACACAAAAACCTGTAACCAAATACTGCTAGCAGCATTACTGATAATAGCCAAGGGCCGGGCGCTGTGGCTCACGCCTGTAATCCTAGCACTTTGGGAGGCCGAGGTGGGTGGATCACCTGAGGTCAGGAGTTCAAGATAATAGCCAAAAAGTGGAAACAACCCCAATGCACATCAACTGAATGGATCAAATAATGATTAATATCTACACTGGAACATTATTCAGCCATAAAAGGAAATGAGGTACTGACACATGCTGCAACACAGATGAACCTTGAAAGCATGATGCTGAGGAAAAGACGCCAGCCATGAAAGACTATGATGTCTATGAAGTGTCCAGAACAGGCAAATCCACAGAGACAGGAAGTAGAGTCACAGCTGCCAGGGACGCGGGGAGCAGGACTGACTGCCGATGGCTATGGGGTTTCTTTGCGGGATGACGAGAATGTTCTGGATTTTGATGGTGGTGGTGGCTGCATGACCATGTGAATAGACTAAAAACCCCTGAATTGTATACTTTAAAAGGACAAGGCCTATGCAGTGTGAATTACAGCTCAATAAAAAAAATTTTAAACATAAGACACAACAACATTTTCAAAGAAGCAGGAAGAACCTGTAGAACAACAAATTCAGAAGGAGTTAGGAGAACGCAACACAGAAGAGCAGCAACCACTCATCACTAAACCCGACGAGTGCTGCGAGGACATGAAGGGCCTGCCCTGATACACTGAGAACAGCACACCAAACGATGCTTCTGATGGAGCAGAGACATTGGCAACAACGTTGTCTAATAAGCTCTGACACACAGCCGTCCATTGGTGCAGAATCTGAGCCTCTACTGTGTGAGAAAAGAGTAAATAAACCCCACCCAGGTGCTCCAGGTGCAGCCCCGCACTGAGGCAGGAAGAGGCCAAGCAGAGCTGCATCCCCCTGAGCCCCTGCATTTTCTGTGGGAAACAGTCTCCCTCGGCCTCCCCACTCCTGTGGCTAAGAGCAAAATGTTTAATCCCCAGAAAGGGAAAGCTCTTTAAGAATTTCTCACCTGGTTCTGCTGATGCTCTAAACTACATGCTCAGGTTTTAGCAGGGTCAGCCTGAGTAGCCAAAGAAAACATTTATGTTTTGAGAAGAACATTTTCATCACTCCAAAAATAAGAGGCAAGGTCGGGACTCCGTGTGAGTGGGCAGCAAGACTCTTCCGGGAAGACTCAGGCTCCTGGCGACATTGAGAACCCAAAGCAAGACCGTGTTGGAGCTGTTTCCACAAATCCCTCTCAACTCGCAACTTCCATGAGAAGTCCACAGGCTCCGACTGATGCGCGAGCCTGCACTGAACCTCCTCCTGCTGCTCCGCCCGCCTGTCAGGAAAAGGGTGCCATCCTCCTCTCTAGCCACCTGCCTGCCTCCCTCTGTGCCCCTTGGCACAACCAAGTCCCAGCAGGCCTCCCTCAAGTCTCTCTCCCTGCCTGCACCCCAGCTTGCTTGCCCCTCATCCCCCTCCTGGACTCTGCAGAAGGCCTCTGACTGGGGCCTCTGCTCTGAGTTCTGCCGCCTCCAATCTCTTCTCTACAGCAGCCACTTCAGTCTTCTGAAACGTAGATGCGCCCATGGCACTTACCCTGAGAGCCCCACAGAGGGCCCTCAGATACCGCCCATGCTCGCCTGGCATTCAATGTGGTCCACCTGGCCAGGAGACCTATCCAGCCCCTCTCCTGCCTGTCTCCCTGTCCACGTACCAGCTACAGTGGGGAACTTGCAGTCTCTCCCATCAGCCAGTCCATCTGCTGCTTCTGCGTCTTCATACACAGCATTCTCTCCTGCCCACCACCTCTCTCCACATCATCTTGGCTCCTAACCAGCCACCCTTCACACCGTACCCAGAGAGGCAACTTTGGGGAGCCTTCCCTGACCACCATCCCCCGACTCGACGTCACTTCTGGGTACCCTGTGCTGTATCCCTATGGGCACCCCCATCACCAAGCCTGAAACACAGTGCGTGGCTCAGTAAATTTGTGCTCTGCCCTTGCTGAAACATATGGCCCTTCTCATTCGCTCACCTACATCACTCATGTCAGGATCATGAGAAGATGGCCTAGGAAAATGTTTACTTTGATTCCCCAGAGATGGGACTGTGAGCAGATAAGATCCTAGCTAATGAACTGGTACTTGTTTATGCTGGGTGACCTGTACAGGGAGGCTTGAAATACCACCTGCACTGCTGTTGCGTATGTTTGAAATTTTCCATAATAACAACTCCTTAAAAAAACAAAACAAAACAGTCCTAGCTACAGATGCAGGTTACCAGAGGAAAGGTCAGCAGGCAAGAAGACTACAGGATCATACCCTGAATTTTGTTGTCAAAAAATACATATGTGGTTTCGCCATTCTGAATTTTCTTCCATTCGATCCTGGGGTCACTTGTCTGTGAATCCGTAATGATGCAAGACAGTTCCACACCTAACAAGCAAAGAAGAAAAAGAACTCTCAGTGAATGTGGAGTGCTTCTAGGTTCACCTGCACACCCAGGCCCTGCAAACTAGCTCTAATTTAAGAAGCTCTTCATGCAGATTAAAAACCTAGCCAACTCCGCACTCCAAGAGACTTTGAGAAAAGATGAGTTTTTGCCAGAGAAACAATGAAGACAATTAGCAAGGATTTTATTAGATTGAGTACACCCTCGCTTAAACACCCTTCTTCTATATAAGACATCTTTTGCTGGGCGTGGTCAGAAGTTTGAGACCAGGCTTGCCAACATGGTGAAACCCCATCTCTACTATAAAGTACAAAAGTTAGCCAGGCATGGTGTTAGATGCCTGTAATTCCAGCTACTCAGAAGGCTGAGGCAGGAGAATCACTTGAACCTGGGACATGGAGGTGGCAGTGAGCCGAGATCACGCCACTGCACTCCGGCCTGGGCAAGAAGAGCGAGATTTCAACTCAAAACAAAACAAAATTTCTTTGTTGTGTGATCACAAAGCCTGGCAGGAGTGCAATGCCAGCTGATGGAAAACCCACCAAGGGCTCACTGCTGGGCTGCTGATGCCATGTCTCATGGGCCTGTGAACAGCAGAGCACCCACCCCAAAGGTCTCCTTGGCACACTACAGAGATGGTTTTGTCCTGAGTTGGCTGCAAGACACCAAGTGTCCAGTAGATGGTGCCCATTATCCTCGGCATTTCTCTTGTACTTACTTTCAAATTCCTGTACCACTGGGGTTCGATTGCTGGATTTCAGATTCACAGCTCCTATCAGGCAGCCTGAAGGAGAAAGAAAAGTGAAATCAGAGACAACGTATCTCCAACGGCAGAGAAGCCTTGCACTGAGGTCAGGTCTTCCTGTCTGTGGACGCCGTAGTCGCTAGCCACAGAGGACGGAGGGAAAATCCTCCACAACAAAGTCTCTTAGGTAAGGCAAGTTAGCTGCTTTCGGGACCAAGGGAAAGAGAAGAGTTCTGAGAATTCACTCTCCTATTTAGCCCCAGAACAGAGCCCTCAGAGCTTTAAAGGCGTTTGTCTGACCATTTCCTATTA